>NC_077231.1:278636513-278978596 GCF_027887165.1 Monodelphis domestica
GAGAGAGAGAGAGAGAGAGAGAGTAGAAGGGACCTGGAGGATATGGCTACAGGAAGGGTAGATTGGTGGTGCCTCAAGTGCTTATAATAACACTAATGACTAATTTCAACTAACAGTGGACTTGAAAACTCAGTTTTGGAACCACCTACTCTCAAGTTCATGCTCAAAGAGGTCTTTAATGGGTGGAGAGTTAGAGCATCTCATGAAATGGTGAACTTTTTCCGTTTCTTAAAACACTTCAAATGCATAATTCATTTGTTGTTATTGTTCAGTCATTTTCAGCCTCATCTAATTCTTCATGACCCCATTTGGAGTTTTCTCAGCAAAGATACTAAAATACTAGAGAGGTTGGCCATTTCCTTCTTTAGCTCATTTTACAGATGAGGAAATTGAGGCAGACAGGGTTAAGGGACTTCCCCATCACATATCCACACACATTCTTGAATTCAAATCTAGTCTCAGACTAGACTACTTAGTAAAAAAAGAAAACTGGGACTGACTAAGGTTGAGACTTGTCCAGTGTCACAAGGATAGTAGGGGTGGAGCCAGGTCTAGAACTCAGGTTTACAGACTTCTACCCTGACTTCCCTTTAAAATTTAAATAGACAGTTCTTTATATGGTTGAAATTTTGTTATTGGGGAGGGACGAGAAACAATTAGGTAGTTTGTTCTTGAGGTGGGGGGGAAATGTTGGAATGATTTTCTAAGAGAGATTTTCAAAATGTGGGTTTAAAAAAAATAATCCTTTGACAATTGGAAAAGGGAAGGTAATTATGGAGGAAAGTCTGAAAATTCTCATCTCCCCTGAGGTTAAATTTTTCTTTTTTTTTTTAGGTTAAATTTCAAAGCAAAGATAAATGCCCAGTAGATGTCACCCTTTTCCAAAGACTCTTTGGGTGAAGGAGGTCTCTAGGAAGCTTTTCTAGAATTCTTTCTCTGAATATTTCTGCTGGCTGCATCAAGTGTGTGAAAGGAAGCAAATCAAATATGAAGGGTATTAAGCACTGACTACAAGTGAGGCACTGAACCCTGAGAAAGCACTTGGAAAGGAAACTGTAATTGTTTGAAGAATTAAGGGGCTTTGTGAGCCTTTGAAGCCTCACAATCTTTAATCGTTCATTACAAATACACAGAAACCACCAGCAGGTTTCTTCTAGACTGCAGGTTAGCTCAATGGAAAAAAAATCAATGGTCCTGGGGGGGGGGGGGATATCAGTGCTTAAAACCTACAGACCAAAATGGAAATATTTAAATTTTTTATTTTAAAGAAGTTCAACTTTTATCCTTTCCAGAAGAAATGCTGACGAAAGCCCTCAATTCAATTCAATTTAGCTGAATTCAGTTCAGTTCAATGTATATTTCTTTGTGCCAGGCACTGTTCTAGGTTCTGGAGATACAGAAACAAAATGAGTTAATGACTGCCTTCAAGGAGCTTACAGTCTATTGGGCCCAGTGTTTGCTCTCCTGGACTAACCCAACAAGTATTTATTGTCATTTTTATACCCTTCTCCCCCAAATAAAACCAAAAAGGTAACATTTCTCTAAAATTCTCAGTTTATGTGACTTTTCAACCAAATAGCACCCCTAAAAGTATTTTTCTCTGTCCAGTATTTTTTATTTTACCTGTAGAAATATGAATACAAAAGCCAAAATGGCCAAAATATTACTTTTGTAAATAGTTTCCTGGGTTTCAGTTTAGTACTTTTAAATTTAAAGGTACTCGCTGATTATCCTTAACTTGTAGCATCAAACAAAACTGAAGAATTGTTTAAAAGGCATTGTTACTATGTGGTTTTCCTTATAGGATTACCCAAGAGAAAGAAAATATCTAAACATCTTACAAAAAGTTTATTTTTAAAAAGTTAAACAAAGAATATACAATGATATCTTATGTATCAAATAAAAAAAAAGGAGGCTCCTCAGAATGTAAAGGATCAGAGGAGACCCATGGCATCTTGGGTGTTTCATTCCTTATACTTGTTCCAAGGCTTCTAACATAATGATACTGTTTCCTTGGATCACTACCATTCCAATATTGTTCTGTTGGCCACCTGGTGCCATCTCTACACATTCATCAGCCACAAGATTCATAAATGGATCAGACCCCCGCAATATTCCTTGGATGGGCCTCCCACCATTTAATTTCAATGATAGTTTTTTGTCCATAAATTTTTTTAGCTCCGGCAGGTATGCTTTGCTCATCTTGTATCAGTTGCGGCTGTTTGCCCTCTCTCTATGCAAGCTGTGCCTTCGCTCACGTTCCCCCCCAATTTTTTAAACCTCTTTCTTTCTGTCTTAGAACCAATATTAGTTCTAAGGCAGAAGAGCAGTAAGGACTAGGTAATGGGAGGTTTAAGTGACTTGTCCAGGGTTATACAGCTAGGAAGTATCTAAGGTCAGATTTGAACCCAGGACCTCCCATTTCCAGGTCTGGCTCTATACAGTGAACTACTTAGCCACCCCCATAAATATACTTATAAAACAGTGTTTACTGGAGAAGGAACCAGCAAACCACTCCAATATCTTTGCCAAGAAAACTCCAAATGACATCACAAAGAGTTGGACATGACTGAAACAACTGAACAACAATGAAACCAATCCTTGAATAATCTGTTACTCTTTAAATATCCTTTTTCGTCTTCTATTTTATTTATGTGAGTAAATGACTGAAGTTCTTTGTTCAGTGATATGAATTTATGTGATATGATGCAATGAAAAGAGTAGTACTCTGGGAGTCTATAGGTCTGGGCTACCCTTATCTTGCTCTTTGAGACTGGACAAATTATTTTGCTCTGATCATGAAGGATTTAAACTGAAAAGGAGGGGAAAGAAGAAAACTGTTCTAAGCTAAACCTAGAACCATAAGGAATACCAAGAATATTGATACATCTTGCTCCTGCTCTAAGCATACCAACCAATAAGTAGCAAGGATAATTTAGCAAGAATAAGAGCAGAAGAGAGAACCAATAATGCCCTAATGAAAATACCTAAGAAGAAAACCAACAACATAACTCATGACCTTAGTTAGATATTTATACACAAAGGGACAAATGATAGATAAAAACTAAGATGAACCAAGGGCGTGCTAATAAATATGCATCACAACTAGGTTCTCCAGAAAATATATACACACTTTTAAGTTGAATCTGTATTATTAACACTTTCTTCCATTAACACATTATTAACACCTCTAAACAATCAATAAAGGAATAAAGCAAGCCTTGATTTGTAGCTATTTCTGAGGGGTAAAAGCTGGCACTGAAGATGCTACAACCATCTCACAAGTAGATGCACCACAAGCTTATTGGGGAGCAGGACTCACAGTTCATTTGCTTTTGGACCAACGAAACCAAATGAAACCTACAAGTCAAAAATAAGATTTTACTTCAAAGAGAGAAGTGGTGAATGGGTACCACGAAGCACAAGATTTATTAGGGGAATTCCTAAATCAATAGCAAAAATGCTATCCAGGAAATGAACAAACAGGGAAATTATTAAAGTTCACATGTCACAGGGACATGTCAAGGAACAGAGTGATGTCTTTGAACCTATCTGTCTCTTTCTCTGTCCCTCTGACTCTCTCAGAGTTGGGAATCAGGAGGAAACGATACAGCAGAGATGTCATACACGCAGCCCATTGGTCCATGATTATGGCCAGGACCAGATTAAAATATTATTGGTGGGGGTACAGCTAGGTGACTCAGTGGATTGAGAACTAGACCCAGAGACAGGAGATCCTGGGTTCAAATCTAGCTGTGTGACCCTGGGCAAGTCACTTAACCCCAATTGACTAGCCCTTAGCACTTGGGGTTAAGTGATTTACCCAGGGTCACAGAGCTAGGAAGCATCTGTTCCCTGATGGGTCCCTGTGTTATTAGGAAATCTATGATGGATTGTAACTCTGAACCATGCTATTATTTCCTTATTGTCACCTAGAAGAGAAAAGCAGACTAAAAAGTCAGAGAGGAACCAAAAGATTATTGTTCTAATGACCAATCTGACACAAGAGGGAAAGCGAGGCTCCAGAATACCTGCCTGAAATGCTCTCTCTTGCTTCAGGACAAAGGCTATCTATCGGTTGACTCTTTCTCTTTTCACTAAAGGGTATCATAGTATCTTCTTTCCCAAAGTTGGTCTTTTGTTAAGTTTCACGTCCTGAACTAGGAGGTAAAGTCAACTTAAGAATGTTAAAAAGTCTCTTTTGATTTAGTCTACATACTTAGTGGGGACAATAACTATGAGCCAACATGATCCTCTTCTATTTGCAATAGGAAGTTGCCTCCTCCATCCAAATATTCAATAGGAATTCTTTTTACTGGCTGAAATTAATATACGAGAGTATGATTCTTCCTCATCCAAATAGCTATAAGAGGTCAGTTTTCCATTAAGATATTGCCAGAGATGGCAAGGAGTTACAGAGGACCTTTTAAAAAAAAATTCAAGAAGGTAAATTTGATCTTCCAGACATCACTCAGTCTTAGAGGAATGGAACCTATGATTATGATTTAGTTCTGGAAGGTATTTGTTATTCAAAAGAAAGAGAATAAAGAGTAACAATGTATATTAAGAAATAATACTTATGGTAGGGACCTGATTGAATGACTTATTCATTTATGAATAGTAGGTATTTTTGTACTGGTCCCACAGCCAATTCCAACACAACTGAGATGCTCTGCCCTCTCCCCTCTGCCTATCCAAAAATCTTTCCTCCTTTACCAAACCTCTCTTTGATTTCTCTAGCCCACACTGATATCTGCCTTCTTTGAACCCTCAAAGTGTGAGAATTAGGAGGGGACATGGAATAATATAAAGAATCAGAAAATTTTGTTTCAAATTTTACCTCTGTTACTACTCATATGACTGCTATTTGACCTCTCAGCCTAATAGGGTCAAGGTAAAAATTGTCTATGACCTTCTGCCAGTCATCACTGCCCAGTCTATTTATGTAGTCTCGAGATCTCAGACCTTGGGCAGTTTACAACACAGCCTGAAGCATAAAACTTTGCCTCCAATCTAACAGATATTCCAGACAAAGAACTGTGGGAGGAGAAACACAGGGTCACATGGGTTGATGGGGATATGATTGGGTATGTAGACTCTAAATGATCATCTTAGTGCACACATCAATAATATGGAAATAGATCTTGATCAATGACACATGTAAAACTCAAATCTAACAGGTATCAGGATTAGAGTGAGGATTGAGCCAAAGGCTATTAACAGAGGCTTTATCATCTGAGATCCCCATCCTTCACAGCAAATAGGACCATAATGCGTAACTGAGGCAAAGCGAATATCTCTATTTTCAGAATGTGATTATACCTTCTTTAAAAAAAAAAACGACTTTTATTGAAGAACTTCTCTCAGTTTGAGTCAAAGGTTCCTTTGAGACCATTTCATTTTCCACTTAGAATGATTATCTCTTCATATAGTGCATATAGATGAATCTGTATATTGCTATAGATAGACATTTCTATTGATACATACTTTGCATTTTTTAATAAATGAATAAGATTTGTCAGGGGGTCAGGAGAAAGATAAGTGGCTATTTTCAAAGAGGGTTAGTCAAATTTTCCCCTCAAAAGTACATTTCCATATGGAAATACTAAAGAACCCCATACGTCATCCAGTCCACCCCATACCTGAACAACCCCTTCTTCTAGTTCCCTACCATGAAGTCATCTAGCCTCCACTTAAAGTGAAAGGAAACAAGCATTTATTAAGTGCCAGAAACTAAGCTAAGCACTTTACAGATATCTTGTTTGATCTTTTAACAACCTGAGGTGGAGGCTGTCATTCTTTCCATTTTATAGTTGAGGAATCTAAAGCAGACAGAGGTTAAAGACTTGCCCAGGGTCACTCGGCTACTGCACCTGAGGTTATTTGATCCATTGTGCTCCCTGGCTGAGCACAAGATGCAGTGATGGAGAACTTACTGCCTCACAAGGCAAGTGTGCAATACATGTGAAGAAACTTTCCCCCATCTTAAGTCATCTTTCCCTATGTGATTTCTTCCCATTGCTCTTAAATCTTTCCTCTAAACTATGTTTCACATATAGCCCTAAAACTCTCAAAGCCATCATGCCCTCTCTAAGTGATCTCTTCTCCAGGTTTGGTGGGTAGGACCCAGTTCTTCATCCCTTTTATGCCATGATTTATATGCCACTCACCAACCCAATCCTTGAACTCAAATGAAGGAATTAACATGTATTCTTATTTAATTTAATCTTTTCAATTAAGTCTTTGTCCTAACCTAGTAAGGTTTTTTGGGGGAGGGGGGAAGCTGGGGGGGGGCTTGATTCTGCCATATGATTGGTTGGTCCTAAAAATGGCACCTGAAAATTCCTTACATTTGTAACAATGACAATGAAACCAGAAGGGCACCAGCTGGCAGAGACCACATGAGAGCTATAGATAGCTCACTGAGTAAGAACTGAGCAATGACAACATGGAAAGACATTGGTGGCCTAGAGTTATCCATGTTACCCCCTCCACATGGGTGCCCTGTCCACATGACTTCCCAAAGTGTATGTAATGTATTCTTCCCACACACATTTGGGGAGAGTGTTCCCGTGTTTATGAGGGAAAATATTCTATAATATTCTTACTATGCTATTTAATTAATTGCCATGCTAAGTAATTAAGTGAATCTAAATTGTGCTCACTGAACCAGGAAATGTAACCAGGAATTGGTGGAGGCTTGTGAGCCGTGATTTTTCTGAGTGGATGGAAAACCACAGAGTATTCTGAACCTAGAATAGCCTCTTCTGGGCCCTCCCCCCCCCCCAATGAAAGGGCATGCCCCAGGTGCCATAGCTCCTTTATAGCTCAGAGCAGTCATGAACGTTCTCTAAGTGACTGTCTGTGAGTGAGAAAAATGATGGCTTTCACTTCTGATCCCAATAGTTCTTTAGGATGGCTGTACCTTCCCTTCCCCAAGGGATGAGGAATAGAGGTCTTCTGGAAATGTGAGCTGACTGGCACTCATTATGGATGACTTTGGAGCATATTGAAAAACTTGATTACCCAGCCATCTTCTGGGGACTTTTGATACAGGGCAACTTGACTTTGGGGGCAGCTAGGTGGCACAGTGAATAGAGTGTTAGGAACTCATTTTCCTGATTTCAAAGACACTAGCTGTGTGTCCCTGGGCAAGTCACTTAACCTTGTTTGTCTCAGTTTCCTCATTTGCAAAATGGTCTGGAGAAGGAAATGGCAAACCACTCCAATATCTTTGTCAAGAAAATTTCAAATGGGGTCATGAAGAGACAGTCATTACTGAAAATGGTCTACAGGACAGCTTGAATTTTATCTCAAAGCAAGCAAAATACAGGTAGAAATGATTTCCTTGTACCTCTGTCTCTAGATCTTCAAGGAGAGTCTGGAGGAGCAGAGGTGTACTTTGTGTTGTATAAGCCCAAATATCTCCCACAGTCAGCTTCTTCACTGACCCTGCTTTGCCCAAGATTACTGAAAGGGCACAAAATATCCTTGCGCTAAGAGTTAGAAGCCTTGGCTTTGCCACTAACTTGCCATTTGACCTCAGACATTCAATTTACCTTTAGTGGTCCTGGCTCCTTTATCTTCGAAATAACACTAAACATACCATTTACCCTATATGTCATAGAATTGTTATGAGTTTTAAATGAATTACAAGAGGTTCCCATTATCCCAGGAATAATTGGTCCAAGGAAAAGCAGGAAGGTGGTGCAGTCAGGAAGAGCAAAATTCAATTCTTACCTCATACACTACCAGCTGTGTGACCTAAGCTTCAGTTTTATCATCTGTTTGCATTTGATCACTTTGAGGGTCTCATCTAGCTCTAAAGTTATTACCTATGCTGCTATAATGTGGGCATCTAAGCCAAAAAGACATGAGTTCAAATCCAGCTTCAGACACCTTTCTATCTGTGTTTCTAGATGGAAGATAATGGTTAAAAAAAAAGAACCAACAATACCTTGTAACCATCAAGACCTTTAAAGAGTTAGTCATTTAGATATTTAAATAGTTGCTTCATCTGTAGAGTTGTGACCTCTTTTGACATTATGACTTGGGGACTTTCTTTATAACATATAACAAAAGTTGTTTTGCCAGAGATATATTGTAGCCTTCCATCTTGAATGGGGCAAATTTGACATTTAGAGTAAACCTAGATAAGAGTTACCTAGTAAATCTTCATGTCTATGTGTCATTTTATCCTAAAATTAAAGTGTCCATGCTACTCATAACATGAAGGTAGAACACCCTTGATGACTGGGTCTTCCACGAGAAGACAGGAAATAGAAGAGCAGTCTTAGTCATAACAGTCTATAGTCATCGCTAGTTAAACAGTACTTGTAGAATCAAAGTTTCACTGTGCAAATTTTGTAAGCAGGATCCCTTGGAATAGAAAATTCCATTTACAATCCATCAACATAAAAATTGGTAGATGTCAGCATCTGGCACTGACGGACCTTTAGGAAATCACCATGAAGTACGTCTTTCCTTACAACAGTACTTCCAAATGGTCACAAGTGTCAGATAGCAGTTATCTGGCTGCAGCATAATAATCCTTCCTATGATATTTTCTCAGAAGTCCCGCGGCCAAAGTGGTTAAGGTGATATTAGGCATTCTTCAGGATAATGATGATCCTAGAATTGAAGTTTCCTTATGTTATGGTGGGAATAGTAGTAGGAAGCTGAATTCTTCATAAACCCTAGCTAGGAAGGACTTGGTTTTTCTACTAAGAATTTTCCATTGAATATCATTTCTACGGGGATCATTAAAAAAAATCTCAACTACAGAGTCACAGAATCATCAATTTTGAGCTGGAAGGGACCATAATGATGATTTGGTTTGATGCGCCCCCCCTCGTTTCATAGCTACAGTTACTGAGACCCAACTAGATGAAGTGATTTGTATAAGGCTGCACAAGCAGTGAGTGGCAGTGCCATGATTCCAACCAAATCCATTGCTTCCTCTACTGTACCGTGCTCTCTAAAAATGGCACCAGGTTTCCCAGAGTGTTTTGCAAGAAAAGAAGGGCTTATGGGAGAAAGCTAGTGTCATTCGATCTGGATTCAATGATTTCACTAACTCACTCCAAAGCTACAAATGTTCCAGTCGCTTTAAGGACAAAATGTTGACAATCATCCACTCAAACTAGTGAGTTGTAATATGTGTGCCACAATAATAATTCCTAATGAAAAAGAGAATATTTTAAAACTGATGCAGGCTTACTGTCGAATCAGATAGGGAGCAAACAGCTTGGGTTAAGAGATTCTTGGAGACTGAATAATCAATCTCAGCAAAGGATCCAAATTAGCTAACGCTACTCTCATGAATATTTCTTCCTCTACTGAGGTTCAAATAGGGGTTTAGGGGTAAAGAGTGGCAACAGTGAAAGGGAAATGGGCCACTTAACTCTGCTCTTTGACTTGAACGGTGTGGAATATTCCTGGTTGGACAAACTTGCTACTTGAGTTGGGCATCTTGAGTTCCAGGGTGTGATAAGCAAAAATTTCAAGAGACCAGGATCTAGGTAATGACACATGTAAAATTCAGTGGCATTGTGCAGTGGCTATGGGAAAGGGGTGGGAGGAGGAGAGGGAAAGAACATGAATCCTGTAACCATGGACACATTTTCTTAATTAATCAACAAAATTAAATTTAAAAAAGAGACCAGGATCTAGGTGAGAAAAATCAATTTATTAATTAAGCTAGCAATAACCAATAAAATAATTGGCCCATGATCTCTTTCTAAGATCAAAGACAATTCATTCAGAGTTTTGAGGTTACTTTAAATACAATGTTGAAAGCTTATTATTCAGGCTTCCCCTATGCACCCCTAGACATCTCTTAATGGTGGAACCTAATGAGGAAGTGGGCTAATATTTTCCAGTCCCTCCCTGATCCTTTCATGATGACAGGGAAAGTCACATGTCTGTTCCCAAGATTCCAATAACTTTGCTGATCTAGATGGAGAAATCAAATTAGATCCGGTTAAGATTGACTTCCATTGTTCATCCCAATGGGAGAATCAAGGACATGGCCATACTGCATTCCCCACCCCCACCCCATGACCTGGACATACTTGGCTGGAGCCAGATTTATTTACTGGAAAAGATGAATCTTGGATTCTCAATCTTCATTGTCCCAATTTTAGAGGACACACTGGGGCAAGGAAAGTGAGGGCATTTCTATGATTGTCAGAACAAAGAAATGAGGGAAAAGGCTTGAAAAATACACTGTTACAGAGCAGTAGTAGAAATAAAAATGGTATAATATTAAGAATAAATCTTCTCTTGGGGACAGCTCAGTGGATTGAGGGATAGTTCTAGAGATAAGAGGTCCTGGGTTCAAATATGACCTCAGACAGTTCCTAGCTGTGTGACCCTGGGCAAGTCACTTAACTGCCATTGCTTAGCTCTTACCGCTCTTCTGCCTTGGAACCAATACATAGTATTGATTCTAAGGTGGAAGGAAGGTAAGGGTTTAAAAAAAAGAATAAATCTTCTGATGGGATGACTATAATTTACTTTCAAACCCTTATAAACTATCCTATTAAACAACTGATGACCATGATGAGTCTCTGCAAAGTCCTACTCCAATGCCTCACAGTGAAGTGTGAGTGACTCTTCTTTTTCTAAAGCTGTACTAGTAGAGAACAAATTCTACAGTGTAAGAACAACTTCAAGTATGGTATCAACAATTATGTCTGCTTTCCGAGGAGTAACTTAGCTAAGAAGAGGTTCAACATACCAGCAAGATCTAATAAATACTTGTTGATGAATTACTACTCTGAGTAATGACAACTTTGACTACAGAAAAAAACCTGTTAAACACAAAAATACAAATTAGGCTTCAGTCTTGAATGATTCCTTTATAATTCCATTGTGATAAAAATAGACTAGTGGAAAAAGTGGCCTAAAGGAACCAAAATAAACACAGTTTGTAAACCAGATACAAATATTAATTTAACTGCCATTACTTCAAGTGTGAAATCTTTGTCCAGTATTCAGTGAGTGAGAATACCGTGGGAGGAAATTTATCATGCTGATCTTGATATTCCTCCTAAAAATGAAGCCAGAAGAGAAAAGGAAGGCATGATTAAATGGAAGGATAATTCATTGGTCTTCCTTGGATAAACAGAGTCCACAGAACTGTTTTCATCTTGTATTCAAAAGTCACAAGAAACGCCAGCTCATAGCACACTTGGTCATCTTGCATTGCAGTGCTAATGATAAATATTTATATAAAGAACACTGTGAAGATACTTGTATAGGTTCGAATCTGGCCTCAGACACTTCCCAGCTGTGTGACCCTGGGCAAGTCACTTGACCCCCATTGCCTAGCCCTTACCACTCTTCTGCCTTGGATCCAATATACAGTACTGATTCCAAGACAGAAGGTAAGGGTTTAAAAAAGAAAAGAAAAGAAAATACTTGTAGCTTACATGCTGACTAACATATGTTACAGAAGATGAAGAGGTAGAGAAATTTTGTGAATCATAAGATCCTACAAATTAATTAACATATTGTTTGATACTTGATGATTTCAGTTCAATAGTGAACATAAGGGAGGATGGCAAAAATATGTTAGAAAATATGGCTCAAGAGTAAGAAATAAGAGACTATACTTGCAGACTATAAGAAGTCTCAGGCTTCATGAATACTTACTTCTTTGAGAAATGCACTAGACATGGCAGATACCAAATAACAGCACAAAAATGATATTCATTATATTTTCAAAGGAAAACATTGTTTTCTAATAAAGGGGTCATTTATGAATTAGCTGTCAATGTATAGATAGACCACTGATTTGTTAGGATAAAGTTCAAGCTCAATACCAAACTAGAAGAAAGAATAAAAATGAGATGAGCATGGTATGCAACTGTGGCAACTCCACCTCATCTGCTTAAGCAAATATTGATGCTAAAAATGGGAAATGGATAAGTGAACAAATAACAATATAGCCATTTCCCAATTTGACAACTGCAAATAAATTAACATAATTATGAGGCCAAAAGAATTTAAAACCTACTGGTTCAATGGAAAGATCACTAGATTTAGAGTCAAAATAGCTTTGTTTAAATTATGTCTCTGTTCCTTACTACCTACATGAACCCACTGGACAAGTTGTTTAACTTCAGTAAGCCTCAATTTCTTCACTTATAAAACATGGGTATCAAGATAGATGACCTTTCAGGTCCCTTTCAGGACCAACATTATGGTCATATGGCACTTTCCCTAGCAGAAAATTAAGACAGTCCAACTTAATACATGCTTAGAATACAAATTCATTTGTTAGGTCTTATGGAGGATAACTGTGGAAACTGTATTGCTCTTCCTAAGACAATAAGAAAAAATGGTTGGGAGCAGTTAGGTGGCTCAATGGCTAGAGAGCCAGGTCTAGAGATGGGAGGATCTGGGTTAAAATCTGGCCTCAGACACTTCCCAGCTATGTGACCTTGGGCAAGTCCCTTAACCCCCATTGTCTAGGCATTACTATTCTTCTGCCTTGGAACCAAGACACATTATTGATTCTAAGGCAGAAGGTAAGGGAAAGAAAGAAAGAAAGAAAGAAAAAGAAAGAAAGAAAAAGAAAGAAAGAAAGAAAGAAAGAAAGAAAGAAAGAAAGAAAGAAAGAAAGAAAGAAAGAAAGAAAGAAAGAAAGAAAGAAAGAAAGAAAGAAAGAAAGAAAGAAAGAAAGAAAGAAAGAAAGAAAGAAAGAAAGAAAGAAAGAAAGAAAGAAAGAAAGAAAGAAAGAAAGAAAGAAAGAAAGAAAGGAAGGAAGAAAGAAAGGAAGGAAGGAAGGAAGGAAGGAAGGAAGGAAGGAAGGAAGGAAGGAAGGAAGGAAGGAAGGAAGGAAGGAAGGAAGGAAGGAAGGAAGGAAGGAAGGAAGGAAGGAAGGAAGGAAGAAAGAAAGAGAAAAATAGAGAGAGAAAGAAGGAGAGAAGGAAAAGGAGAGAGAAAGAGAGGAAGAAGGCAAAAGTAAAGATAACAACTGACTAAATAGAATAAATAAATAAATAAATAAATAGATGAAAAATAAAGAAGTTCCATAGAAATGTTTACACCAATTATTTTCACTAGCAATGGCAATGGAGTGAATGTGTATAAACTTTATTGTCAGGGTCTCAAAAGGGTTTCTGGTGGGAGTGGAAATGGTTCTGTCAAAAATAAGAAAGAGAAGGAAATCTGGACCAGGGCAAATCTACTCAGAAGAGTGCCCATACTGAAGATTATAAGGACAATGAGATATTAATTCACAAGCTCTATGAAAAAGGGAAAACACCAAATGCTTGGAGAGTGTGGAAAAGAAAACCATATATCTTATTATTACCAATAAACCACAACAAACAATACTCAGACTCTAAGAGAAAACCAATAACTTCTGCTCTCTAAAGCTAATGATCTTCACAATTTTTTTGGAAGATAACCTACATATTCATTGAAGGCATGAGAAGTGAACAGGAAGACTAGACTAAATGAAATTTTGCTGCAAGCCACATCTTTACTATCATGCAATTGACCAAAAGATGTAGAGATTATAAGATCCTACTCTTGTTGTTTGGGACTATGAAACAAAACAACTATGAAACTCAGTAGAGCAAACAACTCATAAAACTTTCTTCTTTATCATGATGTCTCCCACATACATGTCAAAATCATGCAAGATTTCTTTAGAGATATTAAAACAGAAATAACTTTTTGTTGATGACTGACCAATCTAAATCTCCAATTCTAGTCTCTCTCCAGTTCTTGTTATCATCAGTTTCCTAGTAGATATTCCCAAATGGATCCCCCATAAGCATCTGAAAACCAAGATGTTGAAAACAGAATTAAATTTCTTTTCTTCCAAACCCACTTCTTTTCTCAACATCTGTTTTCCTACCAAGGGCATCACTATTTTTTTAGTCATCCAAGTTTGCAAACATGATGTCATCCTGGACTCCTTAGCCTCACTCAACACTTGTAAACAATCATCAAATCTTATCATTTCTAACTTCACAACCTCTCTTATATCCATTCCCTTCTCTCAGCTTACAGACTCATCAACCTAGTCCAGGCCCCTATCTCTTCTTGCCTGAACTATTGCAATAAACTCCTATTTGACTTCCCTTCCCATTCTACTCCATCTGCCACACAACTGTCAAAGTGATTTCCCTAAAGTTCAGATCTGACCATATCACTTTTCTACTGAAAAAAATCCCACTTCAAGGAACCAATATAAATTCCTGTTTGATATTTAGAACATTTCACAACTTCACTCCAACTTACCTTAGATACACTTAGTACTCTTTTCATATGCACCACGGGGTAGCCAAATTAACCTTTTTACAATTTCTCATTCATGACACTCCATTTGTCATATGCCTAAAATGCATTCTTTCCTTATTTTCATCTCTTAAACTTTCCAGTGTCCTTTAAATCTCCGTTAATCTGTTTCCTTCTCCTTGAATCATTCTTTATCTTGCCCAGGTATTAGTCTTCTCCCCAACTCATTTTGTATGTTGCATGGACCCCTTCCCCCATAATCCTCTAGAGGTGGATTTACAGGAGGATACGAGTAAGAGTAGTGCAGAACAGACAGATATGGAACAGCTTTAGTTTGCATCTTTTGGAGTGGGTACTCACACTGATGAACTCACAGATCCATTGAAGCACCAAGTCTTTTGATACTTCAAAAAACATATTTGCCTCAATGGTATGGAAATGGGGCTTGATCAATAACACATGTAAAACCCAGAGGAATTGTGTGCCGACTATGGGAGGAGGGTTGGGAGAGGGCAGGGAAAGAACATGAATCTTGTAACCATGGGAAAATATTCTAAATTAATTAATTAAACAAAATTTTAAAACAAAACAAAAAAAACATATTTGCTAAATCCTGAATGAATCTGGTTAGCTAAACCAATACAAAACCCAGTTCAGGTAAGTTGGATGAGAAAATTCAGATTAGCTCTCTCATAATGAAAGGCGTTATCCTGTAGTGAATATAGCATTGGGAATGGAGTCAGGAAAGCCTGGGTCCAATTCCTGCCTCCTAGTTGCATGATCTTAGGCAAAACTCTAAACCTTCCTGTGCCTCAGTTTCTTCATCTATAATATGAAGGGCTAGGACTTGAGGACCTCCAAAGTTTTTTTTTCCTAGTTTTAAATCTATGATCCTTTAATCATATATACTCGTATATGTGCCTGATAAAGTTCAAATCACCACCTCCTTGCTCACTACATTCTGTCTGAGAGCAGGAGAAAATGCAGAGCCCAAGCTTCTCAGCTCTATGTTAACTCTGGTACTCAAGGCTCACTCATTCAATCACTTGCTCACGTATATACATGTTCACGGAATCTCTTCCTCACTTACTTTCTCTCTTTCAGTATGTAAAACCTGTCATTCATTACTCACTTTCTACTCCCTTGCAGAATCTAACTTCTTTTCTTCCTTCTCAGCCTCCAGCCTAGTCTTCCTCCATGTTATAACCAAACACTAGTCCTTATGGGCGCAATGTACTGTGTTAAGTGCTGGGGACAAAAAGGCACAAATAACAGAGCTCCTTCTCTCAAAGGAACTTCTGCGCTACTGGGTGGTGGTGGGAGTGGTGGTGGAGGGGATAGAAATAAAGCAGGCATGGTATGTATGCAGTTGAGTTCCCCATGTGGCAAGAAGAAGCCAAAGAGAGCAAATAGGAAGCATGCTAAGAAGAGAGTACATTGAGCCCAGGTGGCATCTAGCCTTAACAGAAGATGATGATGGGGGTCGCAGGTAGGTGACTCAGTGGTCAAATCTGGTCTCAGACACTTCCTAGCTGTGGGATCCTGGGCAAATCACTTAACCTCAACTGCCTAGGCTTACTACTCTTCTGCCTTGGAACCAATGCACAGTATTGATCCCAAGATAGAAGGTTAGAGGTTTGTTTGTGTGTGTGTGTGTGTTTTAAGAAGAAGATAATAATACTGAAGAACAGAAATTAGGCTAATAGATTTTTATTCCAAACATGATTGCTTTAGCTTGTGTGAATGCACATAAATGGAAAATGGAATCTTGAGTTTAGGGAGCACCCTGAGAGTGAATATCTTAGAAACATAAAGGGTGGAATGAAAATAGCCTGGAAAGATAGATCATGGCCACATTCTGAAGCGTGCCAGTCTAAGAAATTGTACTTATTTTGTTCAATACTAAGGAACCTCTGAAAGACTTTAAGCAATTGTTTTGACAGTGATGGGTAGGATGAATTGGAGAGGGGAGAAAAGGAAATCAGACTGAAACTGGAACTGTTACACTAGCATAGAATAGAGGTGATGCAAGCCGGAACTAGATGGAGTACTTGGCAACCATATACATTCACGTGGACTAGCAAAGATCCCTGAGGAGGTTACAGAGTGGGGACTTCCATTATTTACATTAGACAAATAAGACATTGGAAATTCCAGTGTTGCCTTCTTAGAAGACCACATCAATGCTATCTGCATATACCTTACTTAAGATATGGTGCTTTGCAACCCACATTGTACCTTCCTCCAAAACCAAGTCTTCCTGGGGTTGCTTCATTTCTGCCATGTTCTTCTTCTAATAAAGGAAGCCATTGCTGAGTCACCCAACAACCTCAATCAACCAGTCAATATATATTTATTAAGTCCTACTATGTGACAGGCACTATAGTGAGCAATGAGCATGAAAATACAAAAATGAGGCAATCCCTGCCTCCTCTAGAGGAGCTTACATTCTACTAGGAGTAACAAATATGAACATATATAGGAAAAAACTATATATATATATATATACACACACACAAAATAGCTACCATATAATGAAAATACTCCAGCATTTGGCATAACAAAAAACCTCATGGTCAATATGTTGCTCGTGTTGTCTGGAAAAAAGCTTGGGATTCTATAAGGGAGAGGTGAAAAGGGAATATATTCTGAGTGTGGAGGAAAAACAATGCAAAGGAACGGAGATTGGAGATGAAAAGTTGTACATGGAGAACTGGAAGAAGACTAGTATGGCTGGACTATAAAGTGGGATACAATAGGTCTAGAAAGATAAGTTGTAGTCAGCATGTAACTAGTTTTGAATGCCCAAGGGAGAACTTCGAATTTGATCCCAGAGGTGCTAGGGAGTCAGTGATAATAATAATAATGGTGGTGATTATAATAAAAAACTAATATTAGTATAGTGCTTACTATATCCAAATCACTGGACTAGGCACTCTCTTATCTCATTGGATTCTTACAAGAATCCTGGGAACTAGGTGCTGTTATTAACACCATTTTATAGATGGGGAAACCAAGGCAAACAGAGGTTAAGTAACTTGCCTTGGGTCACACAGCTTGTAAAAGAGGACAAATTTGAACTCGTCTTTCTGATTCTGGGTCTAATGCCTAATCCATTGTACCTCATAGCCACTGGGGAATATTCTGAGTAGAAGAGTGATCTGATTTTCCTTTAGGAAAATCACCTTGGCAGCTATGGAGAAGAAAAGAGAAGAAAAAAAGGAGATGAGGCAAACAGTAAACATTTCTTAAACACCTACTATGGGCTAGCGACAATGGTGGCACAGTGGATTAGAGCAAAGGTGGCTGGAATTAGGAAGATGGGAATACGAATCCTAGCAAGTCCCTTAACACTATTTGCTTTAGTTTCTTCATCTACAAAATGAGTTGGAGAAAGAAATGGCAAACCATTTCAGAAGCTTTGCCAAGGAAACTCCAAATGGAGTCATGAAGAGTCAGACACAACTAAATAATGGAAACAACTAAATAACATGTGCTAGGCACTAAAGACATAAGGATAGAAGGAAGGAGACCAACAATCTAGGTGAGAAGTAATGAGAGTTTGAACTAACGATGTGGTCATGTTAGAATGGAGAAGGGGATGCTGCATGTTAAATATTTCTTGGAGGTAGATATTTAACAACAGATCGTATATGTGGTGTGTGAAAGAGTGAGGACTTGAGGATGATGCTGGAGTTGCAAACCTACGTGGAATTGTACAATGAAGATGCTTTTTGGATTGTAAAGGAATCACTGGCTTTTTTCTCTTTTGTAAAAAGCATATTTATTTTTTAATTTTTATATATAATGATATAATGTAACATAATAATATAATAAATGTGATTTATTATAAATATGCTTATTGAAGAGAAACAAATTCTCACATTATCTATGTTTTAAAATCCGTCTCATTCTTTTTCCCTCACTCCCATTCCTCCCCCACTCCAAGAAGGCAGGTAGGATGATGTAAGTTGTGCACGTATTATCATATAATACATATTCCCCTTTTCATCAGGTGAAACAAGACATATTGCTTACACTAGAGAGAAATTCATGGAGGAAATAAAGGGAAGAATGGTATGTTTCAATCTGCATTCAGACTCCTGTCTTTTTCTAGGATGGTGGATATTCTCTTACCTCACACGTCCCTTGGAATTGTCCTGGATTCTTGCCTTGTTGAAAATAATCAAGTCACCCACATTTGATCAATATACATTATTGCTACAGTGTACAATGTCCTTCTGGTTCTGCTCACTTCACGTTGCATCATTTCATAGAAATCTTTCAGAATAATAACATGTCATGATGGACTTCTGAAATTCTGAACCCGAAGCCACTGGTTTCTTATATCATTAATGTTTCATTTAGGACAGTAGATCAATGCCTGGCACACATTCTCAGATGGTCCTGAGATGTTAACTGATGCCTGCAGAAGAACAATGTCATCTAGAGATAAATGACAATGAAGTTCTGGTCATTATCATGAGTCAAGAAGTATTCCCTATAACTCAATGTCCTTCCATCGTTAGCTGATCAGAAGTGACTTTTGCTTTAAGGATAAGCCGGCATCGTTACTGTAGCAATGCTTTAGTGTTTTCTTAGTCTTTACAACTACACAACTATCTACAAACTTGGCAGAGTATTATTGAATGCTGATGTCCTAGATCATTTGCCATGATGGAGTTCAAATTATATTCTGCCTTATCCATTGGAAATTTCAACGTTGGAAAAACTTCCTGACCCACCTCTTCAGGCTGGACTTGTAAAGCCTGTACAGGCATAATGAACTGTACAGGTCTCCAGATGAAACTTCTGGAACTAGGGGTAACTGATAGAAAGCTGCCTGAGAAATTCAAGTCATTCACAATCCATTAATATGTTACATGCCCATAAATGGTGCCATTTATTGAGTGGGGGGTGGAGAATTTTATTGTTTTTTTTTCAAAATGTGGTTGTCATATTATGTTGACAATCCTATAATTTATAGACCCAGGAGATTTTTTTTAAATATGGAAATCTTAGCTAAAAATGATTTCCAATGGCCTGGAACTGAATCTGAATTTGGAAAAAATATAGAAAGATTAGAGATTTAGAGATAAAATGATTTTTAAAGGTCATCTAGACCAAAGACTCTTGACCAGTTTTGTGCCATGGACCCCGCTGGTAGATTGATGAAGCCTATAGACTCCTTTTTAAAAAAACATGTTTTTAGATACATAAAACAAAATATATAGGATTATAAAAGAATCCAATTATATCTAAATATAGTTATCAAATTTTTTTAAAAGCTGGGTTGCCCAGTAGATAGAGAGGCAAGCCTGGAGATGGGATATCCTGGGATCAAATCTGACCTTGGACTCTTCCTACTTGTGGGGTCCTGGGCAAATCAGTTAACACCCATTGCCTAGCTTTTATGGCTCTTCTGTCTTAGTTCCAAATTGCCCTCCAGAATGGTTGGATCAGTTCACAACTCCACCAGCAATGAATTAATGTCCCCACTTTACCACATCCCTTCCAGCATTCATTACTTTCCATAGCTGTCATGTTAGCCAATCTGCTAGGTGTGAGGTGATACCTCAGAGTTGTTTTGATTTGCATCTCTCTGATTATAAGAGATGTAGAGCACTTTTTCATGTGCTTATTAATAGTTTTGATTTCTTTGGCTGTGAACTGCCTGTTCATGTCCCTTGCCCATTTGTCAATTGGAGAATGGCTTGATTTTTTGTACAATTGATTTAGTTCTTTATAAATTTGAGTAATTAAATCTTTGTCAGAGGTTTTTATGAAGATTGTTTCCCAATTTGTTGCTACCCTTCTGATTTTGGTTACATTGGTTTTGTTTGTACAAAAACTTTTTAATTTGATGTAATCCAGATTATTTATTTTGCATTTTGTGACTCTAATTCTTGCTTGGTTTTGAAGTCTTTCCCTTCCCAAAGGTCTGACATGTATACTATTCTGTGTTTGCCTAATTTTCTTATAGTTTCCTTCTTTATGTTCAAATCATTCACCCATTTTGAATTTATCTTGGTGTAGGGTGTGAGGTGTTGATCTAAACCTAATCTTTCCCACACTGTCCTCCAATTTTCCCAGCAGTTTTTATGAAATAGTGGATTTTTGTCCCAAAAGCTGGGATCTTTGGGTTTGTCATATACTGTCTTGCTGAGGTTGCTTGCCCCGGCTCTTCTGTCTTAGAACCAATATTTTGTACCTATTCTGAGACAGAAAGTAAAGATTAAAAAAAATAATAAAATTCATAGACTTCAAGTTAAGAATCCCTCATTTAGCGCAACCTTCAGGTTTAGAGAAAACTGAAGCCAAGGAAGCTAAATGATTTTGCTCAGGGTCACACAGGTAAGTGGAAGAGCCAACATTTGAAGCCAGGCACTGATTCTAATCCATTGGATCCTACCTTCTGTCCAATATAATCCTGCCAGACTTCTTGTTGTTCTGCCATTCAATTGTGTCCAACTCTTCATGATCCCATGGACTATAGCTATCCATAAAGTTTTCTTGGCAAGGATACTGGAGGGGTTTGCCATTTCCTTCTCTAGTATATCCTTTTGTCAAGCAATGAGAGATTAAATGACTTGTCCTGGATCAAACACCTAGGAATTATCTGAGGTTGGACTTGAACCCAGGTCTCAGGTCTTCCTGACTTCAGGCCCAACATTCTATCCACTAAGCCCCCTAACTCCCTCCTGCCAGACTACTCAACATAAACCAGTAATTCAACATTTTCCATGAGAAGAACTGAGAAGCTTAGCTCAAGACTCAGCATTGATTTCTTGAGCCTATTCCATCAGTTGCTTGTGAGCAGGGGGAGTGTTGAGCTCAGATATTAAAGCATGAAGAGACATGCACCAGCTCTAGATGAGTTCTGAGGGCAGCAGACATCATGTGGCCCTTGGCAGATGAACCATCAGCAGAGAGGTTCTGGCCCAGACAGGTAAGCCCTTGGAACTCAATGAGGATGTAGCTGCACTGAGGGAATTTCCCTTTGCGTAAACATTGTTCCATGTGCCCCAAAAGGGGCCGACCCACACGGGGGAGGCAGCGGAGGTACACCTATGCCTACTTTCCTTAAGAACTGGGTGTGTTCAATCAATTTCAGCACTCTTCCCCCAAGAAGAGCGTCACCGTACAGGAAGGGCAGGCACATCAGATGACAAGGTAAGTCAGACCACATATCTGATATGGTGATCGTTCTCAGATCTGGCCCCATCCTCAGAGGGCCATGTTGGAGAGGCCCTAATGAAGAACTCTAGCTGCTGTTTGCGTTCCTCTCATCATGTCCATCAGACCTCCTCAAAAGGAAGTTCTCAAGATGGACCACAGTATTCCACCCAGGGAGAACACAGCGATGGCGATACTGTCCACTCCTTCAGTCTGGATGGACTACATCTAGGGCAGGCCAACAGGGGAAGATCGGTATGGTCCTGATCATCCAAGAACCCATGACCTTTTGCTCATAGAAATCCGTTCAACTTGCCTCTTGTAGACTGTGTGAATCTAGGCATAAAAAGTTGGAGGGTATAAAAAAATAGCCCTTTTTGGATCAGTATTTTGGTTTCAGTATTTTCTGTATTTGCCAGTTTGCCACTTAATTGGACACTTTGTAATGGAACACTATGTTCAGATCCATTTCTATTACCATGAACCATACTGAAAGAGAGCAGCTGAGTCTGAGTTTCAGTGGCTTTGATCAAAGGTTCATACAACCTTGACCGTGAAAATAAGGAGGCAGAAAATTGTAAACATACCTGAAACCATCGTCATTATTTTAATTTTCCTCTGAGTTTTTATTGGTCAGTGGGCAGAGTCCACCATAGGTGATAGTTGGGTAAACTCTTAACCGTCTGCCCTGCCACTGGACCTCAGGGTTCTCTCCTCCCATTGGCCATCAATCTCAGTAGAAGGATAGCCCCTTCCCCCCCAAAAAAAGGAAGTATGGAAACCAGCAATCCAGATGATCTCAGAACAAATAGAAATAGTTCCCGAAGTACAGCTTCTAGGACTTGGGGCCTGTTCGTCAACTGTAATCTCCAACTATGGATTCTTGGACCTGAACTATTAATACTTGGAGTGGAAGTAAAAGGTTAGCCATCTGTTCTTCTCAGAGGGTAGGAGTTCCCCTTGAGATGTGACGCATCCATGTTTAAATCAACTTCCCCAATTTTAGGCCCTTTCAGAAAAGCTAAGGGCCTGGTCCCAGATACCACCTCTCCACAATGGGGCACACTGACTGGGGCCTACAAAAGGAAGAGGCATTTTTAGGTCTTTATTTTCTTGCCGTGGCCCATCCAGGGGATCCAACCAGGAACACTCCCTGTTCTGTTCATGCCAGGCTCTTCATGTATTTATTGTCTCCATTTAGTGTGAATTCCCTCCAATTGGGGGTAGGTCCAAATTTTCCCTGGTGATGGTGGGTGCTGAGTCACATGAAGCTACCCCTTTCCACAGTTACCATTTACCAGGAGGAGGTTAAACTTTGGCAGATCTTTCCAAATCTTTCTCATCAATTAATACATCATTTGACTTTTATGCTAAGTGCTGAGGATACCCCCCCCCCAAAAGGCAAAAATAAAACAAAAACAAAAAGCACAATCTCTGCCCTCAAGGAACTTACAGTCTAATACATATTGTTCAGAAACTGTCCTCCTCCTTCAGGGTTGAAGAGGTCTCTCAAAACCTCAATTTGCTTTTGTGATTTTTATCTGCTTCTAATAATTTCTTCCCAGCTTAATTCTTAGAGTGCCTAATTTATGGGAACCCTGAGAGCTAGGGTGGACTTCACTGAGTTGACTCCTTGGTATGAGGGGAGACAAGACTGTAAATGTTGAATAATTTTCATGTTTCTTTTCAGAATGCTTTGCTTAAAGCAATGGGACAACCTTGAAAAAACTCTTTCTTCACCAGCTCATTAAACAGTCAACGGATATGAGCAGAGAGGTTTTAGAGGAAGAAATCCAAGCTAGAAACCATCCTATTTTTAAAAAGGTCCAGGTTACTAATAGAGAAATGGAAATAAAAGTAATTCTGAGGTTCCTATAAGATCTGCAAGAATAATGACAAAAGAAAATCACAAATGTTGGAGATGCTTCAGGAAAACAGCTACAATAATACATAGGATAGCCATTTTGGAAAAAAACAAATTTGGAATGATGTCCAGAAAGCCAGTAAATTGAAAACCTTGTAATCCAGATACACTACTACTAGGTCTTTGCCTTAAGATTTCAAATAAAGAAGAAAAAGAACCAGGTGTGCAAAAATATCTAGAACAATTACCCTCAATTTGGTAATGGTTTAGCTGAACAAGTTATGGTATGTGCATGTGATGGACCGATATTGTGCTTCAGAAATAATGAAGGAAATGGTTTCAGAAAAACATGAGAAGACTTCATGCATTGATGCAGAGTGATATGAGCAGAACCAGGAGTTGTGCCATTATGCAATTACAACAATATTGTAAAGACAGACAACTTTAAAGAACTCTGATCAATGCAATGACTGTGATCCCAAAGAACCAGTGGTAAGGCAGTGATCCTCACATCCTGACAAGTGATGGACCCAAAACATATTTTCAGACATGACCAAAACAGAATTTTATTTTGTTTGAATATTTGTATCTGTTAGAAGGAATTCATTTTTCTATTGAGGAAGGTGGTGGAAGGTGGGAGGGAGAGAAAAATGCTTGACAATTTTTAGAAAATTAAATTGAGGGTTTTTTAGAAGCATATATATATATATATGAAGATTGGCATATATATATATATACATATGAAGGTTGGCAGATGAAGGCTCTGCCAACCACACAGTAACTGAACAGAAAAAAACAATATTATTTCAAATGAATACATGATTCTTTAAATTATATCTCCAAGGAATAAGTACAGTAACCATACAAGACACAATTACAATAACCATATAATAAATCTCCTTGTATAAGTCACACTGCAAAAGACTGGAAACAACTTCAAATCAGTATTCTTAACAAAATCCTGAGAACTTATGCATAATGCTCACACCCACCCATGAAAAGCACATGTACAACTTACTTGCACTCACTAAGATGTACATGTGCAAATCTTACCCCCATGCATGAAGAAAACACACGTAATCCTTGCTTGCAAACATGAAGATTGATAGATTCTGACAAAGATTCATGATTTCAATTTCCTTCCATGCACATGTAAATTTCACTCTTACTTACATGCACACGTAATAATCTTACATGCATACATGTTTGTGTTTTGTTCCCGTGTGTTCCTGGTTCCTGGTTATTCCAGTGGATCCTGACATGAAGAACACATCTTCAATCAAGACTGGAAGGTGAAGACTGGCATGTTGACCAGACAAAGGACCAGAGAAGAAGAAAGAGTTTATACAAGCAACATAAAAGGACATGGAAGGACTTTGAAATTTTGGAACGTTTGGTCATGAGGATACGTAAGAATGTGTCATACATGTTAACATCACATATAAGCATGCACATCCTACATAGCAAAGGAAGATATCTCATGGAATGGGTACATATACAACGTGCATAGTTGCATAACAAAAAGACACCCAGATAAAATTTCTGTGAAAAAATTCATACAGACTAAGAAATTTCTTATCTGCATGAGTTTGCACAGAAGTCTAGAAGGATGTACATATGTAATAAGTACAACCTATGGACACATGTAAGTGCTAATTGACTAACAAGCTAACTATATTAGAGTAATTTATTAATATATTCTAATGACTAACTATAGTGACAGCTCACTGAATTTGTTCAGCTCTTAAGGAAGTAGAGATGCATAGAAGTTCTTAAGAATAGAAGTTAGATTGCATTGTTATTGTAAGTTAGTATTTGTTAGTGTTGGGAATTTTCTTGATTAAATTTATAGATATTAGGAAATAGGACAATTGCATATTCTGAATGTTAGTGAAATTGAGTTTTATTTAAAAGAGGAAAAGTTGGGGCAGGTGGGTGGGTCAGTAGATTGAGAGCCACGCCTAGAGACAGGAGGTCCTGGGTTCAAATTTGGCCTCAGACACTTCTCAGCTGTGTGACCCTGGGCAAGTCACTTGACCCCCATTGCCTAGCCCTTACCGCTCTTCTGCCTTGGAACCAATACACAGTATTGATTCCAAGACAGAAGGTGAGGGTTTAAAAAAAAAGAGGAAAAGTTATTACTGGCATATAGGGCATGATCCAATCCATCACTTGGCCAAGAAATGACTGATCCTACTTCTGGAATGTTTAACCTAGAGATTGTCTAACTGGTCTGGAGCCCATCACCAGATATATCATATCATCCTGGCAGCTACTGCTATTCCATACCCAAATCAGGGAAGAGTACAAGATAAGCTTCCAATCTCCCTAGGAATTCAGTGCCATCTACCATTTCACTTTATCAATAATACAATACACAAACATGTAAAAAGCAGTGGAAATGCCATCAAAGAGATGAATGAAATAATATGTAGACCTGATCTGCAGTTCATTGAGGAGGGCAGAAAGCTGTTACAAAGGAGCGAGTCCCTGCTTTCTGAAAGGCCCAAGGCTGTCACCCCCAAATTTAAAATATATATATACTATCACTGGAAGGATAGGCTAAAGAAATTGAGTGTAAATAACAGTATGGATCCTACAACAGCCAGTCCCTATATCATTTTCTCCAAAGATTTGCAGTGTGATCTCAGTCCAACAGTTCTGAAAAATCTCCCTTATCTTCATTATTTTGTCCTTGGACAGCAGACCTTTGTCTCTGGCAGACACTTTTGGAAGGTGGATGTGAGTGAACAACCTCAATGAGCTTTGGAGAACTCTACTAAAAGTACCTCAGGAAGAGAAAGATACTTCAATATTCAGTTGGGTACATGCTTTGCTGTGAGAAAAGGAGAAATGATTTCTATCTGGTCATCCAACTTGGATTAGTTTTATATAAGTGGAAATCTTGAACCCCAGGACTAAAATTCCTTTTTTATTTCCCAGCATCCTTTTCCCTTCATTTACATGCATTTTTACTTTATTGTTTAAGTTTCTGAAACTCCTCCTTCCTCTTCTTCTCTCTGATTGAGTTAGACAGGTTTTACTCTAGCTCTTTATTTCAAGTTGTTATTAATAAATCTTATAAATATGATACTTGGGTTATTATATATTAATTTTAATTCTCACAGTTTGCAGAAAGTGAAATTCCCTGTGCCTAAAATTGACATATCTGGATTAAACTGTCAGAACTCTCTTGTTCTATAATTCTGTCAAAGCCTCCCTCATCTAAGGAATGCCCACCATGCCACTCAAAGAGCCTGTCAAGCTTCTCTCCTAATCCCCCAGTGCCAGGAACAAAGGTAGGTCCTGTGACCACCTGTCCAGTGGAATGCAGTATCTGTGGGAATAGCTGTCTCTAACCCTAGACATCCTTTTCTCAAGGAACTCCAACTAAAGTCAAGCTCACTGCTTATAGTCATTAGGAACTATAAAGGTAGTAGTCACTGATACAGAGAACAGAGTTATCTTCAGTCTCTGCTAAAGATCAAACCCTTAGGAAGAGTCAAGCAGGCAAGTATCAGACTGCCTGCAACAATGCCAGTTTAGAGGGCAGCTGGGTAACTCAGTGAATTGAGAACCAGACCCAGAGACAGGAAGTCTTGGGTTCAAATCTGGTCTTAGACATTTCCTAGCTGTGTGACCCTGGGCAAGTCACTTAATCCCCATTGCCTAGCCCTTACCATTCTTCTACTTTGGGACCAACACACAGTATTGATTCTAAAATAGAAGGTAAGGGTTTAAAAAAACAAAGCCAAATTATGGGCATCATTCCCAAGTGACTTATACTCTACCATTCCCAATGCATAGTATGTTGATTTATCACCATGATATCTATTATTTATTTTGTATTTAATTTTATTTTGTGAAACATTTCCCAATTACATTTTCATTTGCTTTTGGTTCCACTCTGGAATTATGCCCACAAGTTTGACACTTCTGGCTTAGGCTCCAATCGATCCCTAAGACAAATTGACTTTGGATCTCTAGCAAGTACTCTTTGAAGCTATACATTAAACCAATCATGACTCTGAATAACTATATTCTTTTCTAGCTCATTTGGTCCTATGGCAAAAGTTTCTGCTCTTTCTGAAAAAGCACAGCAATTTGAGCCCAGCTGGGGATTGTGGTTGAGCCAGAAGTAGAAGGTAGAGACTATGGCCATCCTATAAGGAGCAAACCAAGCCTAGCATCAGAGTACCCTGCCCAGGACAGATCCCACCCCAAGAGTGGGAGTACGAGGCTATCACAAGAACTGAAGACTTTAGAACCCTGAAGAATCAGAAGGATGAATAGTAGCTTTGGCCTCCTAAGTGTATGCCTCCAATCTAATGAACTCTTATGCACATACATCAGTTCCTCCCACCAATGGTATAATTGTGGCAAATTGAACCCCAGGTTTATTGGGAAGGTATTTTGAAGTAATCCACAGGGTCCTGTGAACTATAGTGGTAGTCTCTCGGAAGCCGAGAAGGACTATTGTCTTTGTGCATTATCATCTATTGATGTACCCTCATGTGGCTTTGGAGTCCAAAGGCTGAGGCGCAGAGCCTGTGGCACACGGGGTCTGGGACGCCCGTTGTTACGGGAGGGGCGGTTGTGGCCTGGTGTCGGCGTTCACGCGCAGCGGCAAGACGTCGGCGTCGCTCATCTTCAAAGGTGGTGGCAGCATGGTTAATGTGGGCTTGCCAGCTGCTTCTGTCAGAGGCAGCAAGTTCTAGTTGCTTTGGTGTCATGCCAGCCCACTTCAAGTTTGACTTTAGCTGGTCCTTGAATCTTTTCTTTGGTCGTCCTTGTTTCCTGAGTCCAGCTGACAGTTCACCATTGAATACCTGTCTTGGTATTCGCTGTGGGTCCAGGCGGATGACATGTCCAGACCATCGTAGCTGGGTTTTAAGGACCACGACTTCGATGCTGGTGGAGTTGGCTCTGTTGAGGACTTCCTGGTTGGTGATTCGGTCCTGCCATCGGATCCTCATGATTGACTGGAGGGAGCGTTGGTGGAATTGCTCCAGCTGATTCATGTGCTTCTGATACAGTGTCCATGTCTCACAACCATACAGGAGCGAGCTGAGGACCACTGCGTTGTACACTTTGAGCTTCGTCGCAGTGCTTACACCGCTGTGTTGGAGGACTTTGCAGCGCAGCCGCCCGAGTGCCTGGCTGGCCTTTTGGATCCTGGCATTAACCTCGTGGTCTAGGGACCCGTCGTTGGCGATGGTGCTGCCCAGGTACTTGAAAGTGTTGACGTTAGAAAGCTGCGTGCCATCGATTGTAATGCATGGCTGGTTCATTGGCCTCCCTGGTGCAGGTTGGAACAGCACCTCTGTTTTGCTGAGGCTGATAGTCAGGCCAAACAGTTTTGTTGCGGTGGAGAACCTGTCCACAATGGTTTGGAGATGATTTTCTTGGTGGGCCATGAGAGCACAGTCATCTGCGAAGAGAGCTTCCAGGATGAGTCTCTCTGTTGTCTTTGTTTTTGCAGTCAGGCAGCGAAGGTTGAATAGTGAGCCATCCAGTCGGTATTTGATGTAGACACCCAGGTCTAGAGCCATCACAGCATGTCGTAATACTTGGGTGAAGTATAGGTTGAATAGCACTGGAGCAAGGACGTAGCCTTGTTTCATGCCATTGGAGATGCTGAAGCGATCGGAAGTCTCTCCACCAGATAGGACTTCCCCTGTCATGTCGACATGAAAGAGCTGGATCAATTTGACGAATTTTGCTGGGCAACCAAGCTTGCTGAGGATCACCCACAATGCGTCCCTGTTCACTGTGTCAAACGCCTTTGTCAGGTCTATGAAGACAATGTAGAGACTCAGGTTCTGCTCAAGGCATTTTTCCTGCATTTGCCTCACTGGGAAGACCATGTCGATGGTGCTGCGATCTGGTTGGAAGCCACATTGTGATTCAGGCAGGTTCTGCTCTGAGACAGATGATAGGAATCTGTTGAATATAACATGGGCGAGGATCTTTCCAAAAGTGGAGAGCAGTGAGATGCCTCTGTAGTTGTCACAGGCTGCTCGTGAGCCTTTGTTCTTGTATAGGGCTACGATGGAGGCATCTCTGAGTTCTGGGGGCATGTCTTCCTCTTCCCATATGCTGGTCAGCACTATGTGGAATGCCTGGAGCGCCTTTCCATTTAAGGCCTTGTACACCTCGGTTGGTATCCTGTCTTTACCGGGTACTTTGCCTGGACTCATTTGTTGAATGGCTTTTTGGACTTCCTCTATTGAAGGAGGGACATCAAGTTGTTTAATGGTGCGGTTTTGGGGGATCTGGTCAAGGGAGCTTTGGTCGACTGAAGAGGGTCGGTTGAGAAGCTGACTGAAGTGTTCTTTCCACCTGTTGCTGATGCCTTTTTTATCTTTTATGAGAGTGTCACTGTCAGAGGATAGCAAGGGAGTGGTGGTGGGTTTTAATGGCCCATAGACAGTCTTGAGGGCACTGAAAAATTGTTTGTAGTTTTTTGTATCAGCAAAGCACTGGATTTCTTCTGCCTTTTTTTCCCCACCATCAGTCTTGCATCTTCCTGATCTCACACTGTGCCGTGGCTTGGAGAGACTTGAATCTGTCCTTTTTAGGAGCAGAGTTTGGGTTATTTTGCCACTCCATAAAGGCTTTGTTCTTCTTGCTCAATAAGTCTTCAATAGCAGTGTTGTTCTCATTGAACCAGTCCTGGTGGTTGTGTTGTTTGGGGCCTAGGACTGCCTTTGATGTTTCTGTCACCATGTCTCTGAACTGGTTCCATTTCTTGGTTGGGCTTCCAATGAGTGGTCCCTTGGCAGACAGTTTGTCGTCCAGGCAGGACTGGAATGTTTGCAGATAGAATGGATCTCTGAGACAACTCACGTTGTAAGATGCGTGAACTGTCTGGGCACGTTTTGGATGGTGAGGCGCAATGCACATTTGGAGAGTCGCTCTTACCAATCAGTGGTCTGTCCAGCATTCAGCTCCTCTCATGGCTCTGGTGATCTGTACATCCTGGATGTCTCGCCGGTGTACAATGATGTAGTCAATGAGATGTCACTGTTTTGATCTTGGGTGCATCCATGTTGTTTTATATTTGTTCGCCATTCTGAACACAGTGTTCGTGATGGTGAGTTCGAACTCTGAGCATTTGCTGAGTAGCAGTAGGCCGTTGTTGTTCATTTTGCCCACACCTTGTTTGCCAAGGACTCCTTTCCATCTTTCATGGTCCTGGCCAACGTGGGCGTTAAAGTCTCCCAGTAGTATCAGCTTGTCATTGGTGGGCACTGAGTGCCGGATGGCACTCAGGTCAGAGTAGAACTGCTCGATGGTCTCCTCTGTGCTGGTCAGTGTAGGGGCATATGTGCTGATGATTGTGGCATACCGGTCTTTGCTGAGAGGCAAACAGATCTTCATGAGCCTCTCGCTGATGCCCACAGGCAAGTCTGGCAGCTGTTTGAGCAAACTGGTCTTGATGGCCAGGCCAACACCGTGGATTCTGTCTTCATTTGAGGCTCTACCTTTCCAGAAGAAGGTGTATCCAGTGGTGGGTTCGCTGAGTGATCCCTCTTCTGGTAAGCGTGTTTCGCTTAAGGCTGCGATGTTGATGTTATATTGTGCCAGTTCTTTACCGATTAGAGCTGTTCTTCTCTCAGGTCTTGGGGTATTCTCTCTATCAAGTAATGTCCCGATGTTCCATGCTCCTAGTAGAAGTTTCTTTGTATTTTGTTTCTTTTGATTTTCTACCGCTTACAGGGATGACCCACCAGCCACGGTGTGCTGACCGGGTGTTTGTAGGGCAGGCAATGTTTGGGACACCTTTTCTAGTCCCCTCCCTTGATTAGGGTGAGCAGTGCTGTCCTAGAGAGGGCTGCTCAGTCGCCCAGGATGCTGCCAAACGTCCCTGCTGCCCTACAGGGCTGAGCGACCACTGGTCCATGGGCCGCCTATGTGCAAGATTGTGACTACAACTGCCAGTGGTCACCTCCACCTGTTGCGTCACCATGCCCCATCGCCGCAGGTCTTGAAGAGGGTGGACGGGGTTAGGATAGATGAGTGTGCACAAAGACACTTGTGTGTGAAGGAGATTTAAGTGGAAAAGTCAATGCACAGAGACAGTCCCACTCTCTCGGTGTGGAAGCCTGGGTCCAGTGGCATGAAAAGTCGTTATGCCTGGAGACTTTTTCAGCTGCATTGGGTGGCCGTGTTGTCTTTTGTGCTCCAACATGTCCTAAGCACTCCACAGTGCCTTGCTGCGTCGCCATCTCAGCCATTGAACCTTCTTGTTGGTTTCTTCTGCCTGTTCAGCCGAAGCAGTCTTCACATGCTGGGTGAGCAGAGCCCTGGTTCACCAGGGGTCGACGACCCTATGGCTACCCTCACAAGGTTTGGCTGGCCTGTTGAAGCCATTGCCCGGGGTGTGGCCGCTGCCGCATGCTAGCAGCTACTGGGAGCCACAAGTGAGAGCTGGGTATCAGCTGAGGGTCAGAGGTTGGAGAGCTGCCCTAGGAGGGCATGACAAGCCCTCCATACCAAGGGTGCTACCCCCCCTGAACACCCCATACACATGTGAACTATGGACAACAGGGATTCACCAAATATCTTGGACCTTGCCTACTTGTCCCCTAGGAAACCCAACTCACCAGTACAAGTTGAGGACAGAGGACTGTAGCCCCCAAAGCAATGTTATATACCTAATTTCTTACTAGTATGAATTGATTCCCCAGAAACTGATTTCCATGGGTGAACTACAAGTCAATTGTGTGACCTGCAATTGAACGTACTTAATCCTTACCATGATCATCATAAAAACCAAAATTAAGACTGATTTTAAAATTATTTACCCACCACCAATGCACAAGACTTCCATTCCTCTCTTCCCACACCCACTCTAAACTACAGCCCCTTTTGTTCCACCTACTTCTCTTTCCTACTTCTCCTACAAACTAATTCTAAAGAAAATGGTGAGCCAGTAGTAAACAATTTTCAGTGTAGTAACTGTCCCATTCTGCTTGACAAACATACTGTTGTCCTCAGTGCATAAGAAGCTGCAGGCTCTAAATCAGATGCATCTCCAGAATTTGGGAGGCAGGTCAGAAAAGGTCACCCTCTGAAAAAAAAAACAATTTAAAATGGCTAAGATTGGCAAAACACAAAAATAGATGACCCAGTGAAATGTCTCCAATATGTGTTGTTGATGAACTTTCTAGATCTTAGCAAGGAATCTACTATGGCTTTCTAAAAAGAAAAGAAATAAATTCAAATTGTGACTGATAAAATAGAATAGAATAGAATAGAAATATCTAGCATTAACATGACATTTTAAATTTTGCAGAGTTTTTTATATATTCAAATTTGATTCTCACATCCACATTGTGAGGGTATGTTAATACTTACCGCCATTTTATAGATGAAGAAATTAAGGACAAAAGGTTAAATGACTTGCCCCACCCACAGAACAACTAGTTCTGTATCAGAGACAGGACCAGAACTCAGGTCTTCTTGACTCCAAGTCCAGCACTGTATCCACAAACACCACCTATTAGTTTATCAGAACTACATCTTTGGACATTGTTGCATGTCTGCCTTAAGGAAGTGCCTTCATTACGGAAGTTTGGGTGACTAATGAGAAATATTTGTAACAGGGACTTCTGATGGCCCTTCTTCTTTCTTCTTAAAGAGGGAAAGAAGCTAGTGAGACTGGAAAGCTGCACAAAGGCATGCAAACCCTACATATCTCAGAGTTCCCTACATTCTTTGCCCTTGTCATTGTGAGGAAAGTTTTCCTTGTTGACAGTGGGACAAGTGGCCACTTAGTGGCTGATTATTGCTCATCATCGTTGCCCCTAAAGCCCCAAATCAGTAGAACAAATGAAGACAGATCTTAGAGAGTTGTGATGATTCAAGACCAATGCAGAAGCCCAGAGAAGAGGTGAAGTTGCACTGGAGAAGACACCTGCTATGGCATATGGGATCATTGTTCTGAGAGAGACCAGGCAGTAAATGTCATGGAAACTTCACCCGCTGGTGGGATGTCTTCCAGTCTTCTTTTCCTGTTTTCTCCAACTATTTGTAGAAACCATCTTTCAGGCAACTCCTCCTCTGGTCCTTCTCATTCCCCAGGAACCATAAGAGGAGCCAGGAAAAGCTTCAGGAAAGATGATTTAGGCAAAATGGAGTTTTTGCAGTTGTCCTATGCAATACCTTCACCTTGCTGTATTTTAATAGTTAAATGTCTGACTATAAATAAGGTTGATGAGTCAAGAGCAAGAGGTTTCCCAAATGTGGGATGGGAGGGGGTATAGTCTAAGAGCTGTCGGTGAGAGCCCCCTGCTTAGAAATGGAGATACTTGTAACTACTGCGAAACAAGGCAAGCATATTAGATATGTTTCAATGTTACTAATTAGCTGGTCATTTGAAGTTAGTGTCACCGGATGGTCCAAATATCTACTATACTCCCTATTCGTCTGATTAAATGGCAAACTGTTTTTCCATAGGTGGCACATGGCAGGGTATGAGCCAGGTGTGGGCAGCTATTAAGACAACAAAACTTACCAACTGAGGGTACAGTTACATGTAGGGGGAAAAAACGTTCATTCATAGGATTTATAGATGTAAAGGACCTCACAAAACATCTAATGCAAGTTCCTCATTTTATAGATTGTATAATTAGAACAATTTGGACTCCATCTCCCAGAATTCTTTTCTTGTCCCAAGAATCCTTTTCCACTTTGTTCACATTTGTGTTTGCTATGTTTATATATAAGTTTTGGGTAATGCCTCCCGCCTTCTCTCTTTTTCACGTGTGAGGCTGGTGAGCCCTCTGTTTCTCTAGCCTTTTCTTTTCCATTGCTTCAAGTTTTATTATTAATAAATCTTATAAATATAATACTTGGAGTATTGAATATTAAAATTTTAAATTTACAAGATGAAGATTAAGACATCACCCAAGATTACAAAGACCGAAAGAAACAAAGATTTGAATTTGTTGTTATTGTTGTTCAGTCCTTTCAGTCCTGCTCGACTCTTCCTGACCCATTTGGGGTTTTCTTGGCAAAGATACTGGAATGGTTTGCCATTTCTTCCTCCAGATCATGTTACAGATGACAAAACTGGGCTAAGTGACTTGCCCAGGGTTACACAGCTGATGTTGGAGACCCTCCTTAGAATTTGAGTAGATCCTCAGATATCAAATCCAGGGCTTTTTCCCCACTCAAACATTTGGATCTATAAAAGTTTATAACATTGTTCCAGAGAAATCATGATTTAATTCTAATAATTTATCTTGGTTTTGGGACCAAAATGTCTCAAGAACAGAGAAAGACATCAAGTTACTGCAACAGGTTCTTACTGAACCACTGGCCAAAAGGGTCTTAAACACCACCCAATGTACACTTCTGCAATTCTTTCTAATGGGGTCCTCTGGATCTTCCAAATTCACTAGGTCACCTGGATATTCCCACATCAGAAAATTTATTTGCTAAGATCAAGAAAGAATGAATGCAGAGAAAGGGCCATCTGCCAATGACTGTCACAATGGGAGACAGAGCAGCTCTGGATTTATCTCATCTGGCCTTTAGAGGCAATTCAAAATAATTCTACCTCCTCAGAGCTATAAAAGAGGATAATGAAGGGATAAGTCATCCCTTTGGTATTCCCAACTGAGTTCCAACCCAGAAATCTTTAATTCATCAATTCTTTTGGCTTCAGTAGCCAATTAGAGACTGTCCGTAATCCCATAATATAATGGCTCAAAGTTAGCCCAATCCATGCTTCCATGCTGTCACAATGAAGTCAGGCAAGAAATATCTGCACATGTTCCAAAATCTGCTCTCAATAGATGTTCCAACCCCATTAAGTGAGGCTTAGTTGAAAGGCAAGGGAGGAACATGGTGTAATCTTCATGATGTGCCTAATGCTCTGGTCCATCGTTCCTCTGCTCAGAAATTTGAAGAGACCACCTTTTAGCCTTTAAATGTCCTACCTGCCTACCCAAGTTGTCCTACTATGTGAGTTATTTATTCCATCAACCCACCTGACCAGTTCTGCCACTAACTGCCTGTGTCTGACCTTTGGCAAGAAACTGAACCTCTCTGGGTAATAGTTTCCTCACCAGTAAAATTAGCTGGTTTGTGGTGGTCTTTAAAGGCCCCTCCAGCCCTAAAAGTCTGAGGTCCCTTAGTCTTCTCCTCTTTGTTAATTGATGTTTAAGATGGAGAGGGAATGGGGGTAGAGAAGAATCAAAAGAGAAAAGGGAAAGGAAAATGCTTAAACTCAAAGAGAGAGAGGTTTGAAATGAGTTCCCCAGACAAGGCTGAAGCAAAAGTAAATTATGCCACGTTTCATCATCTGTGGCTAGCTACTTTGTAAATGTGTTTGAACAAAAAAAAATTCTTTTAAAAGCTTTGACCTGTATGCTTTTGTGGGTTTATTTTCTAAAGGTTTTTTTTTTCATTTTTTCATTTAGTTTCTTAGTAACCGAACTCAGGGGAAGTAGAGATATTTCTACCCTGATGACGCAAGTGAAGAGATTTTTTCTAGAGAAGAGCAGGGGATAATGCAAAGATTTTTCGTCAAAGGAGCTCCAGAAAGCCTTGTAAGAAATTAGTCAGGTATAGGAGAGAAAATTATAGATACAATAGGGAAGAACTCAGCATAGCAGCTAGGCAACTTATATGAAGGTCCAGGGCTTGTACGTATTATTTCTTTTTTTTGTTTGTTTGTTTTTTTTTAAGTTATATTTTATTTGATCATTTCCAAGCATTATTCATTAAAGACATAGATCATTTTCCTTTCCTCCCCCCTACCCCCCACCCCCCATAGCCGACGCGTAAATCCACTGGGCATTACATGTTTTCTTGATTTGAACCCATTGCTTTGTTGATAGTATTTGCATTAGAGTGTTCATTTAGAGTCTCTCCTCTGTCATGTCCCCTCAACCTCTGTATTCAGGCAGTTGCTTTTCCTCGGTGTTTCCACTCCCATAGTTTATCCTTTGCTTATGAATGGTGTTTTTTTCTGCTGGATCCCTGCAAGTTGTTCAGGGACATTACACCACCACTAATGGAGACGTCCGTTACATTCGATTATACCACAGTGTGTCAGTCTCTGTGTACAATGTTCTCCTGTTTCTGCTCCTCTCGCTCTGCATCACTTCCTGGAGGTTGTTCCAGTCTCCATGGAACTCCTCCACTTTATTATTCCTTTTAGCACAATAGTATTCCATCACCAACATATACCACAATTTGCTCAGCCATTCCCCAATTGATGGGCATCCCCCCGTTTTCCAGTTTTTGGCCACCACAAAGAGCGCAGCTATGAATATTTTTTTGTACGTATTATTTCAAGAGGTTGCCTTTACTTATCTGAGCATCTTTATATCCCTTCTATATAAATCAAGAAGGAAAATAGGCCAGTAAGCAGAGTTCCTGTCCATGCTCCAGGAATGTGTGTTTTCTTGGAACAGAGGATGGAATTAAGGACTTGACAGTGCATGCTCATGATTTAGGGATGACAGCTTAGTCAGAGGGATTCTTGGGAGACCCAGTTCATGACTGTGTTGGCATAGAGTGCTGAGTAAGAGCAGATGGCTCAAGCTGCCAAAATAAAAAGATGAATTTAGGCCATCAAATGTACTAGTAGATCCTTGGACCTTCCTGCTTTCTTTCCTTTTGGATTCTCCTTTGTGTCTCAACCAGAAACTGTCTAGCAACCAGCCTTCCTTCCTGTCTTAGCTCTTGTTCCCTTTCACTCTGTAGTCATCCTGGTAAGGTTTGGTTTATATTTATTCAATTTTTCAGTTTAGACCCAGGTTGGAATTGCTCTTTCTATCAACCTCTTTGGGGTTACCAAACCAGAGTAGCAAGGATTTCATTTTTGCCTTAGTATCCTTGCACCTAGAAAAATGTTGGTGTTTACTAAATATTTGTTGATTGACCTTTTTGTGGACCTTTAACTGGAAGGTGCAAAAACTGAAAGGTTGAGAGAAAGTTTAAAAATATTACCAGATCAAGGGAGAACTATAGAACTAGTAAACAGTTCTTAGTAACGTTGGGAAATATTTAGGATTCAGAATTTAACCAAGTCTTCATGACCTCATTAAGCTGCCATATTTATACACCAATAATGGCTTTTGCCAGTCCAGATAAACCCACAAAGAAAGCCTGAATAGTCTGGAAACAGATTTTGTTTGTTTGTTTTTTAAACCAGGAAAATGATGACTACTGAAAGCCTACTGGGAATTCACTGATGTGAGATTCATTATCATTTTCAGCTTTTGGAGTTTGGGCCCCAAAACATCTTGTCACCATAAGTTTTTTTAAACCTTACTTTCTTTATTAGTAATGACACTAGAAGAGCAGGACAAAAACTAGGTAACTGGGGTTAAGTGACTTGCCGAAGGTCACACAGCAAAGAAGTGTCTTAGGTCAGATTTGGACCCAGATTTTATCAAACCTTTTGATAAAATACCTACTAATATTCTTTGTTTTTGTCTTTTTTTTTAAACCCGTACCTTCCATCTTGGAATCAATACTGAGTATTGCTTCCAAGGCAGAAGAGTGGTAAGGGTTAGGCTATGGGGGTCAAGTGACTTGCCCAGGGTCACACAGCTGGGAAGTATCTGAGTCCAGATTTGAACCCAGGACCTCCTGTCTCTAGGCCTGGTTCTCAATCCACTGAGCTACCCAGCTGCCCCCAGAAGCAGAGATATGAACAAGGCAATCCAAAAGTAGATGGATTTAGAGCTGATTGGAAGGCTAGAATCAAAGTATAGTTATTAAAAGTTCAATGAAAACATGGCAAGAAGTCTTTAGTGGATTGACTCAGAGATCTCTGCTTGGCCCATGGGGTTATTATTTTTGTCAGTGACTTAAAGAAAGGCATAGATAGCATATTCATCAATCAGATTTGCAGATGAACCCAAACTGAGAGGGCTAGCTAACACAAGGGTGACAGAGCTAGAAGCCCAAGGGATCTTGACAGGTGAGAGCTCTGGACTGAGTGTGGTTTAATGAACAACAATAGAAATTAATGTAAACATCTTATATTCAGATGAAAAAATCACAAGTTCTCTAAATACAAGATGAAAGAGGCAAAGTTAGATAGTTGTTTTATTAATTATTATAATTATAGTATGTTATAAATTATAAAATAAATTTATAAAATTATAATATATCATTATATATAAATAAGTTAGAATTATATTTATTTTAAAAATCCAGGGACTGCAAAGCCACTATGAGTCCATGGTTTAATGAGACAGTTGAAAAAGCCAATGTAATCTTGGGTTGAATTAAGAGTCAGTTTCCAGAAATAAGGAGGAATAAGTCCTGCTATGTTTTGTCCTTGTCGGTCCTTATTCAGAGTATTGTGTTCCATTCTGTGTGCCACAGATGAAGAAAGAACATTGATAAGCTAGAGTGTGTCCAGAAGAGAGTGAGCAAGATGGGGAAAGGCCTTGAGTCCATGACATATGTGGAAATAGAGTTTTATAACTTAGAGAAGACAATGGGCGCCATGGTGACTGTGTCTGAGTATTTGAAAATGTATTATGTGGAAATGGGATTAAAATTATTCTAAGGGGCAGCTAGGTGGCTCATTAGATTAGGAGCCAGGTCTAGAGATGGGGGTCCTGGGTTCAAATCTAGATTCATATATGTCCTAGTTGGGTGACCATGGGCAATCACTTAACTCCCTTTACCCAGCCTTTATTACTCTTCTGCCTTAGTACCAATACATAGTATTAGATTCTAAGACAGAAGGTAAGGGTTAAAAAATTATTCTACCTGGAACCCAGTGGAAATTGCCAAGGTAAATTCATTCTTGATGTCAGGAAAAACTTCCTAACAATTTAGAACTTGCCAAAATTAAGATGAGAAGCTTGGGGAGGTGGTGGGCCTCTGGAAGTCTTCAAATAGACTAGATGAACACTTTTCTTATAGGGGAATTCCTTCTGTGTACAAGTGGGAAAAGATGACAGCTGTGGTCCCTTTAAACCTGCAAATTCTTCGATTCTGAGTATAGTTCAAGGTACGAGCCTGTCAAAAAAAGGAAAGAGAAGTCATCATGGCTCCCTTCTTCCCTTTTTAGATGTTCAAAAATCATCTCTTTAATAATATGCTCTAGTCTTTCTCCAAGAATAGAAGTCAAGCTCATTAGAGTTTGCAAACTATTTTTACACCCTTTTAAAAAACAAAACAAAACAAAACACTTACCTTCTGTCTTAGAGTTAGTACTGGGTATTGGTTCCAAAGCAGAACAGTAAGGACTAGACAATGGGGGTTAAGTGACTTGTCCAAGGTCACATCACTAGATGAGGTCAGATTTGAACCCAGGACCTCCCATCTTTGGATTTGACTCAATCCACTGAGATTTACTCACTTAAAAAAAATAGGATATGTACCCTTCTCCTATCCCGCAGAAGCTTTGATTTCCTCAGTTTCCCACCCCAGCTAATTGTCCCCCGCTTTAAGCAGTGACGTAGTCTGATACTCAGGGTTCATCATATGGGACATAACTTTGTGTGGACACTCAATTGGTTTTAAGTTACTCAGTATTACAGCTCAGCACATCCTATCCACCAACTTCAGCCTTCCAAAAAGCAAGGATTACAGGCATGTGCTATCATACCTGGCTTCATCCTCATTCTACAGAAACAAAACAAAAACCAACCAAGTGAAACCCATTAGAACTCTATCGATATTGTCTAATGTCTCTCCACCAGTAAATGATGACAGAGCGCCTACTCTTTTCCCATTATACCATGAACATTTCTCCTGCTTGAAGACAAAGAAAAAAAAAGGCACAAGGCAATAAGAGGTAGAAACCAGTGAGATCAATGCTTCTTCCCAGAGGTGTGCCCTAAGGGAAAGATAAAGGTCTCAGAACATCCTATCAGGTACAGAGTATTCATTTACTCTGTGGCATGCATTCATCCTGGACCAGTTTCTTGATGATACACCATTTGCCTGGACCTCAAAACAGCTCATAAAAAGTACCCTAAACATTTGTTCCAATCTTTCCCCAGGAATCAAAACCAAGCTTGTTAATTTACTACTTTTTCTCCCTTAAAACTCCCTTAAATCCCCTCCCCCAAACCCTTTACCTTCTGTCTTAGAGTCAATACTGGGTATGGGTTCCAAGGAAGAAGAGCAGTAAGGGCTAGGAGATGGGGGTGAGGTGACTTGCCCAGGGTCACACAGCTAGGAAGTGTCTGAGGACAGATTTGAATCTAGGACTTCCTTAGCACATAATTCTTACACAGATGGGATGTCATTCTTTGATTTACTCTCATGAAAGGGAGCCATCCCAACAGAGCACACAATAATAAATAGATGAATGAATATGTCCAGTGATTTGCACAGTGCTTAGCACACAGTAAGGTGACACTTATTATTACTCTTCTTTTACTGGATTTGCTTCTGTCACTCTGCATCTACAATGTCCTAAGGGTTCGTCTATACCTTATTATTTAACAAAGCAAGCTCTATAAGCAAGTCTTGGTATGGGAAATGCCAACACATTCTTCCGGTACAGCAGTGAGACCTGCTTCCTCCCACCTCTGAAGTTTATCTTTGCTGCTTTCCCACTCTGCTCACAGAATTTGCACACAATGTGGCTTAAATTTCATAGAAATATGACTTTTAATATCGAATACGCTATGCCCTTAACTGCATTTGCATCAGTGGTCACCATGTCAGTAGCAAGTAACCTTAATCACAAAGGAAACCAAGCACCATAGATCAAACATCTCTCCTGCCTAGCTTTAGAAGAGACAGGAAATGGATTGATTTATTCATTTGGTTTTCTAATGACGGGCAAAATCTGTTTTTATTGCTGTAGGTAAACAACAAGTAAGTACATTTAAAAAAAAATCTGTTAAATAGCAGTGTGGTAGATCTAGAGATGAAAAGAACATTAGAGATGATCCTGTGTCATCCCTTTAGTTTTACTGAGGAGGAAATGGACATCAAGAGGGACAGATTCCAATCTTGGCTCTCTCAATCACTGGTCTTATTACCTGCCTGGGAAACTCACTTGATTGTTTTAGGTCCCCATTTCCTCATCTAGAAAATGTGGAGGTATTGTTTAATTCAAATACAAAATATTTTTTGAGAAATAAAGGAAGACAAATGATTGGAAAGACTCTATTCTTGACTGAGTCACACTCAAATAATAAATATTTGTAGATTTGCTGAAATATTAACCAATTTAGCCTGGAAAAACTTTCTAGAACTAGACAAAGTAGCAACAAAATTAATTTGGAAGAACAAAAAGTCAACAAATGTCAAGGGAAAGGAGCTGAAGAAATAGAACTAAAGGGGGTCTTAACTGCCATATGTCAAACTATGTTATGAAGCAATAATTTGGTTATGATTTTTAAAAGAGAAAAAATGGATGAATAGAACAGATTAGGTAAACAAGAGCCAGAAGGACTCAAATGTAGTAGACAGGTAGATAGGTAGAGTATCTTTTGTTGTTTAGTTGTTTTCAGTAGTATACAAGTCTTTGTGACACTTGGAAGTGGCTTGGAAAACAAGCTGAGGAAAGCTCCCCCAGCAAATCTGGATGTTTGATAAACACAAGAATACAAATGACTGGGTCAAGGATCCTCTATTTGACAAGAGCTACTGGAAAAACTGGAAAGTAGTTTGGTGGAAATTAGTTTTTAGACCAACTGCTTCTATCTTGTACTATGATAAGTGCCAAAAAGATATATAGCTAAAATACAAATAGAGAAAGAAAAATCTTTCACAACTATGACAATTTTTGCTTACATAAAATTTAAACACAAACAAAATTAATGCAGCTAGGATAAGAAGAGAAGGTACTGACAGGGAGAAATTTATTCATTAGAGATCTCTGGCAAAATTTCTCATACAAGATTATAGATTATATAATTGATATCATCTATCTATAGCATAGATATTAACTATCAATATTAAATAGATATGTGATAGATATATATGTGAATCTATCTATAATGTATATCTTATTTCCCTCTGTGTACATATATATATATGTGTGTGTATGCACATACATATATATATATATATATGTATATAACAGGACACAGTGGATAGAACACTGAGCCTGGAATCAGAAATACCTAAGTGAAAATCTGATCTCAGACCCTTACTAGCTGTGTGACTCTGGCAAGTTACTTCATCTGGTTGACCTCAGTTTCTTCATCTGTCAAATGAGTTGGAAAAGAAATGACAAACTCCTCTAGGAATTTTGTCAAGAAAACCCTGAGGATAGTATGGTCCAAGGGGTCATGAAGAGTCAGACAGAACTGAGTAACTGAACAACAGATATGTACACACACACACAACTAAGATAAATATATATATATATATATATATATATATATATACACATATATAAGAATAAGAATTGTTCTTTGGTAGATAATTGATCAAGTGATATCATGAAGGAATTTATAAAAGAACCACTAACTGTCAACAACCAAATGAAAGAATATTTTAAATTATTAAGAGAAATTCAAATGAAAACAACTCTAAGGTCCTGCCTTATTCTCATAAGACTGGAAAAGAAGACAAGACTAAAATGATAAATGTTAGAGGGACTGTAGGCACTCTAATGCATTATTGGTAAAATTGTGATGATGCAATATTTATGGAAAACAATTTGAAACTATACTGAAAAGTCACTAAATTGTATAGAGTCTTTGGCACATAAGTAACATAGATATATGCCCATACTACTAGGTATGTACCTCAAAAAGTTTAACCCAGAAGGAAAGGTGTCATATATACAAAAAATATTTGTAGAAGCATTTTTTGGCAGTAAGAAAATCAAACTAGGAATAAAGCGAATGCCTGTCCTTTGGGGAATGTAAGAACAAATTGTGATATATGAAAACAGTACAATATCATTGCACTGTAAGAAGCCACTAATATTAAAAATTCAGAGAAATTTGATAAGATTTCTATGAACTGCTACACTGAAATGACTAAAACCAAGAGAGCGATGACCACAAAGACCACCATAAAAAAAGAAAAAGAACATTAAAAAATGCCCAGACTCTAATTGGTGTTGTAGTTTGCTTTGATTTCCAATTAGTGATAGAGAAACATGCTTCCCTCCTCTCCTAAGAGCTGTTAGCAGGAACAAAATGAGGTAGATGCTCCCAGACATGGATAATGGGTTCGTTTGTTCTCTTTAAACTATACTTAAAAAACAAAAACAAAACAAAACCACTTACCTTGTGTACCAAGATAGAAGAGTGGCAAAGGCTAAGCAATCGGGGTTAAATGACTTGCCCAGGGTCACACAGTGGGAAGTATCTGAATTCAAATTTGAACCCAGGACCTCCTAACTCTAGGTCTGGTTCTTTACCCACTGAACCATCTAACTGTTCCTAAACTATGTTTATTATTATTATACATGAAAACTCTACTAGGAGAAGTGACAGAAATGAAAAGCAAATATGAAATATTTAGATGGAACTCTTAAAACATCATCTAACATTAATAAGTGACTCTTCTGTGATGAACTCTATATTAGAAGTTGGGGTAGATACAAAGTTTAGTTAAAACAAGTTTCCTGCATTTAGTGAGCTCTGGTCTAATTGAAAAAAAAAGGGGGGGGGAGAGGCAAACTATTAAAAAAAAGAGTATAGAACAAAGTTATTAGGGAGCTGTCCACCAAAGTTCTACGAGTTGCCTGAGGGGTAAGGTTATAACCAACCAAAGAGACAGTTAAGCTATCCTAGAGGAAATGGATTATGGGTTGGACTCTAAGTCCAACAGGCTGTGAGGACATATATAATAGATATAGGGAAAAACCCGAGCAAACCTATGTAGGAATGAAAGGGAGAACTTGATTTGCTTAGGAATACTATTTCAGTGTGTCACCACCGCATTTGTGGATTCTGAAGGAAGTCACTGTCTGCTCATATTCCCTCACCCTCAACAAATCTCAACTACATTGAGCAGGGAAGGGTGGTTTCTCTCCCTACTGATAACCCAATGCTGTGTTTTGTTTTGTTTTTTTTGCATGACTCTACCTAAGCCTCTAGGATTAACACCCACCAGATTTTCTTTTCTAGAAAGGGCTTCAACCAATAGCAATGAAAAGAGAGTAAGCAATGGATAGAAGGGGCACTCACACTGCACAGTCTCAGGGAGAGAACTGTTTTTTGCGCTTTTTTTGCCCCATTTTCTCTGTCTCTTCATAAGAAGTAAGAGAAAAAGGGGAACTGGTTAATGAATGGGAACTACTTTGATGTTTCTTTCCATTGGCTCACTGGCCACCATTACTCTCAGCTACCTCATCACTTTTCTTAGCAGCAGCAGCAGTAGTAACCATGGTAACAGCTCAATCAAAGCCCCCAAAAGAAAGAGAAGGAGATCAGACAACCTAAGACCAGGCATCCCATTCTATCCTCCTCACCCTCAGGATGCCAAGATGGGAGATTCTGGATCCTCTCCCAGATCAGAGTCCCAGACGTCCAAATCCATAACACGTAGTGGTAGTCTCTCGGTTACCGAGAATGACAATAACAAATCCATAACACGTAATCAACTGGCAAACTCTGGGCTAGCATCTGGTTCCTTTCCACAGCAATGCTCATCAACCAAGTCCCATTTGGGAATTTTTTTCACATTGAACCAAAATATGCTGCTTTCATTTGAGGTTGTCTTGAGTTCAAGCCTTCTGGGGTCAAACATGATAATACTCAGCTCTGTTTTGTATGATAACTCTTCATGTCCCCACCTAAATAGGGCAATAAGATGGTACAGTAGATAGATCACTGAACCTGGAGCCAGGAAGACCTGAGCTCAAAGCTAACCTCACTTATTTCTTACCAGTGTGCCCAAGCAAGTCACCCAATTGCCTTGATTCCTTCATCTATAAAATGGAACTAATAATAGTTCCTAATTTGCAAGGTGGTTGTGAGTATCAAATGGGATTATATTTATAAAACACTTAGTGCAGTGCTACATACAATGTGTAGGCCCCATATAAATGCTTGTCCCTTCTCTCCTCTGGGTATTTTCTTTCTATAGGGCCATGAGGGGAAATGACATAAGAAAGAAGAGGCTCAAGAGGAGGAAGAAAGAGGGAAACCAATGTTAACTCTTCTGCTAGGAATAAATGTGGAGTCAGAGCCTTTCCTCTCAGAGGTCCTTCTTCTGGGGTCATTTTGAGATCTCTCTAGAGCATCCACTTTCAAAAAAAATCCAACAATACAAGAAAAGGATACTGTGTTCTAGGTTTCCCCAGGATCTCTCCAGCCACTGAAAACCAAATTTCTGAGTACAAGGTAACTGCTAACCCTTCTGGTGTCTCTGATAAGTTTTGAAGACTCTAATAGGTTGCTGAGATCTTTTTAATCAAAGATAGAGTAGTGGGGAAATGGTGTGCTGCCCATCAATTTAACTGGAGAGACTGACTAATTTGGAGCTTATAAAGAAGCCTTAGGAGGAGCTGAGTTGCTCACTGGATAGAGAGCTGGACCTGGAGTTAGAAAGACCCAAATTCAAATCTGGCCTCGGACACATTCTAGCTGTATGACCCTGAAAGTCACTTAATCTCTGTTTGCCTTAATCCACAGGAGAAGGAAATAGCAAAGCATGTCAGCATCCTTATCAAGAAACCTAAGGCTAAAATGGTCCACGGTGCCACAAAAAGGTGGCCACATCTGAAAAACAACAAGAAGAAGGAAGCTTGTTTAAGGAGACTTGCTCCTATATGAAGGCTCTGACAAGTTCTGTCTACTCCGGTGCTCTAGTACCAGCAGGCTGATAGGTTACCATGAGACAGAGTCTGACCATTTGGGAATCCCAGGCAAGAAATGTGTTCCCACTCCTCCCCATCAGCTTTTTCCTTTTTTTTTTAACCTTTACTTTCCATCTTAGACTCAATAGTGTATATTGGTTCCAAGGCAAAAGACCAATAAGGATCAGACAATAGGGGCAAGTGCCTTGTCCAGGGTCACACAGCTCAGAAGTATCTGAGGCCAGATATGAATCCAGGACCTCCAGTCTCTAGGCTTGGCTTTCAATCCATTGACTCATCGAGCTGCCCTTCTTCTCCCCCTCCCAAAGGTTTCAAAGACAAATTCAACTGGAATGAGGAGAGATACTCTACTTCACTTCCAGACAATGCCCTTATGCTGGCAGATTCTGGGAGGATAAAGATTCCAGATTGCCAGACCCCCATTTTGAGAAGAGGAAGTCAGTGGTGTTTGGCTGCAAGGCAGAGTAGGATAGAATAAGACTGGGGAGAACTTCATTTGGGGGGAGAGAATAGGCAGTGATAGCTTTCTGTTTTAACTAATTATTCTTTCTAACTTGGTTAAGCAGAGTTGTTTCTACAGTTGAATTAGTACAATTGCAGTCAACTCACTGACTGATTGCCTGATTGGCATAGATTTTTAGCTGGGAGATCCTCTTGTCCAGCCCCTACATTTTATAGGGAGAGAAACTGAGACATAGAGAAATGAAAAAAATTGTCCAAAGACACACATATAGTATAAAGGAAAGCCAAGTCCTTTGACTTTGACCCAAGTCCTTTGACCCACGTTTTTTCCACCAGTCCATGTTGCCTTCCAGGCTCTGTTCAAGACTGAAGCCCATCTTGAATTTAGGGGCTTTCTAAACCCATGTGACCTCATCCTAGCAGATGTTCAGGCTTTCAATAAGGCTGAATTGGGGAGACGGTTGAGGGGGAAACCCTGAATTTCTCAGCAGAGTCATTGCACCAAGACTGGTTTGCTTGTCAGTGCTTTGGTGGAAGATAACAATGATAGATAGACCCTAAATTTATCACACAGGATTTCCTGTTGCTCTCTCCCAGTTCCTATACCCACAGATTTTAATCCATCCTTCTTTCCTTTCATTGTTCAAATTTTCTTTCATTATCTTAGAGGTCTCAGGAATAGCAGTAATTATAGCGTTCTTCTATGGTTACAGTCATGGAACCCTAAATTGAAACGAGTCAGACATGGAAAGAACTTTATAGATTGTCTGCTCTCACCCTATCATTTTTTTTAATTTTTTAAATAATATTTTATTTGATCATTTCCAAGCATTATTCATTAAAGACAAAGATCATGTTCTTTTCCTCCCCCCCACCCCCCTATAGCCGACGTGTGATTCCACTGCTCACCCTATCATTTTTATAAAGGAGGGAAACTCCAAATTTGGGTGGGTAGCAGAACCAAGTCTTTTGATTCTGTATGTATCCCACTGATTGTTCATAGTTGACCCAACTGCCTGTGTAGAATGTCTTTGAGATCCCAATGGAAAGGCTATTTAAGATGGAAGAATCAGAGGGTTATAGATTTAAAGCTGGAAAGGACCTTCGAGGTCATTTTGTCCAAATTTCTTATTTTCCAAATAAGGAAACCAAGTCCTAGAGACATGAGTGACTTTTTCCAAATTAACAGGATTGGGAATTAAAGCCCCAGGTAAGATGCTTTCCACTATTCTATGCTTTTTGGTATGCTGGGTATCTTGGAAAGAGAAACTCAGAATAGTCTACGCAATGTGGTATAAATGAGAAAGAGCACTAGCAGAAGGACATATGCATTTAGTTAGGACTTACTGTGTACTAGGGTCTGTATCAATCACTTCACAAATATCTCATTTAAGACTCATAACAACCCTGGATGTTAAGTATTGTAATTGTCCCCATTTTACAGTTGAGGAAACTGAGGTTAAATGACTTGCCTAGGTGTCACAGCTAGTATTTGTGATGGATTTAAACTCAGGTGTTTTTTTACTCAAGACCTACTCTTCTATCCACTGCACATCCTAGACTTGGATTCAGAGGTCATGAGTTCAATCCTTGTTCTGCTACCTGTATAATCTGGTTCCTAATTAGACTTTAGTTTCCTCATCTGTTAAAGGAGGTTCTTTTCTGGGATCTGTGAACTTAAAAAAAATTCTAATCACTATTTTAATATTATTGAATCCCTTTGTAATCCTATATATTTTATTTCATGCACATAAAAGTGTCATTCTAAGAAAAGTTCCATTGGCTGTGCGCCATATTGCCACCCATGGATTAGTTTCTCTCTTCTTATTGGGAATCTCCTCCCCTAACCCACCTAGATAGACCAGAGTCTGTTTTTCCTATTCCTCATCTGCTTGAGTCTTCTCTTCTAAGGTGGTCTGCCATCTATTCAGCATGTAGTTATGCATGCATTCTGTATATATTCTATATGTGTTTATATACCTATTTCTTTAGATATTGTCAGCCATTGGAATATAATTTCTTTGAGGGAAGAGACTGTTTTGACCTTTCTTTAGAAGCTTTTTAAGTACTAAAATGTGTGACTCCACATTGCCTGACTCATAGTAAATGCTTGTGGACTGGTTGATTGAGTGATTAGTGGAAGACGGGCACAGCTAAGATAGGAAGAGGATCTGGGAGAGTCATAGATGCTGGAAGCACTGAAGGAAGCCTGGGCATCTCACAGTCAAATATAAATGACTTTTGTCTCCTTCTTTATCTTACTTTACCCTCTTCTTCCTTCCCAAACCCTTCTTCAGAATTGACTCTCATTACAGAAAATGCCAGACCTCAGTGCTCTGGGACCTTAGATCAATGATAACCAGTCATGTCCTCTCAACCTGTGGAACACCCTTTTCTTTCTTTCTTTCTTTCCTTCCTTCCTTCCTTCCTTCCTTCCTTCCTTCTTTCCTTCTTTCCTTCCTTCTTTCCTTCCTTCTTTTCTTCTTTCCTTCTTTCTTTCTTTCTTTCTTCCTTTCTTTCTTTCTTCCTTTTTCTTTCTTCCTTTCTTTCTTTCTCTAAAACTCTTTTTTTAGGCAAACAGGATTAAGTGTCTTGCCCAGGGTCGTCTGAGACTGTATTAGAACTCATGAAAATGAGTCTTCCTAACTCCAAGCCTGGTACTCTATCGACTGTGCCAACTAGCTGTTTCCCCCTCTCCCACTACTTGGTAAAACTTCTTCAAGAGATCTCCATAGCTACCTAGCAAGTAGATAGAGTTCAGGATTAGGAGTGGAAAAGAGCTTTGAGTTCAAATCTAGTTGAAGGACCCTAGTTATGTCATATAATCTCCTTCTGCCTCATCTGAAAAATGGGGATAATAATAGTATCTACTTCCCAAAGTTATTGTGAGAATCAAATAAGATTATATATATACTGTGTATTTGTTCCAAAGCAGAAGAGTGGTAAGAGCTAGGCAATGGGGGTCAAGTGACTTGTCCAGGGTCACACAGCTAGGAAGTATCTGAGGTCAGATTTGAACCTTGAACCTCCTATCTCTAGACCTTACTCTCAATCCACTGAGTCACCTATGCCCCCTATCTTATATTTTAAATGGGATTATCTACATTATCTTGAGGAGACCTTATAAAAACCCCAAGAGTTAGACACTATTATAGTGTCCACTTTATAAAGGAGGAAACTGAGGGTCTTTGAGATTAAATAACTTGGCCAGTGTGGCACAACTAGTGGGACAGTAGAAAAGGATTCTGGATTCAGAGTCAGAGAGTCTGGGTTCAAATTCCGTCTTTGACACTTGATGCTTTGGGTGACCTTGAGTGAGTCCCTTTCTGTCTTGAAGTCTGTAAAATGAGGAAGTTGGACCAGATGGCTTTTAAGATCCCTTCAAGTTAAAACCACAAGATCTGTTAAGTGGGTAGAATTTTAATCTAGATCTTCACGTCCAAGTATTGAGCTCCATAAATTAAACTATGCTTTCTCTTCTTCTTGCATGTCAGTACTTCTTGTTCCAATGCTGAAGCCTACCCATCCCCATTGCCCTTTGGGTCACCTACAATTGTAATTCCTCAGATACTGAAGTATCCTATGGCAGTGGCAAAGCATCCTCTGAAGACTGCTGGCATTGAAGAGCCAGGATTTTGTGACACAGCAGGATGGGATCACTCTAAGCACTGTTTGCTTTCCCAGATGTACTCCAGACCCAGTTCTTACTCATGTCCAGCTTGCTGTCCATCTCCAGGGCTTGCTGAGCATGGAGGTAGTTATCCATAGGGCAGCTAGGTAGTGCAGTGGGAAAGAGTACCCAGCCTGGATTCAGGAAGACTCATCTTTATGAGTTCAAATCTGGCCTTGGACACTAACTGTATCACTCTGGTCAAGGCATTTAACTCTGTTTGCCTCAGTTTCCTCATCTGTCAAATGAGTTGGAGAAAGAAATGGCAAACCACTCCAGTATCTTTGCAAAGAAAACCCCAAATGGGGTCACAAAGAGCTGGACTAGACTGAAAACAACTGAACAACCATTTATGTGTCCACTTAGTCGACTGCCCATCTATCTGTCATATGACCAGATGTAATCTAGTCATTCTCCTTTTGTATGACTTTTCCAGCATGAACCCAGTAGTATGCTGGGATGATGCAGTCATATTATAATCCCTAAACAGGAGCAATGAAAGCACTTCTCTGTCTAGAGAAGCTTCTGAACTTGTAGTCTTTGGATTCTAGATTTCATGAACTTGATGAGAAAAGATTTCAGTAGAATCGATACCCTTGTAATCCTATGATTTTTATTTTGTGCCTTTAAAACAGGATTCTAAGAAGGAGGGCATAGACTCTACCAGACTGCCCAAAGGGGCCATGGCACACAAAAGGTTAAGAGCCTTTAACCTATCGAGATTTCTTTCAGTTAGATTCTGAACTGGATACTAGAAACCTCATGTGACAATACAGTAATAATCAGAAGACTGTTGAACAAATTTCTCACTGATTACCTCTATTAACAAATTATGTAGAGGCAGGTAGGTGTCTTAGCAGATAAAGAGCCAGGTTTGGAGATGGGAAATCCTGGGTTCAAATCTGACCCCAAACACTTTCTAGCTATGTGACCTGTGGGAAAGGTACTTAACACTATTTTGTTTGCCTAGCCCTTATCACTCTTTTGCCTTGGAACCCTTACTTGTATAATTCTAAGACAGAAGGTAAAGGTTTAAAAAATTATGTTTCCATGTATTCTATATGTGTAAATTTTCAAAAGCATAGAATATAGATAATTTTAAGCATAATTTATACATGTATATAGAAATTATAGTTTTAAAAATTCTATCTTTATATATACCTGAAATATAGCTTGTCGAAGGAGAACACTTCCAGCTGTATCTTGCTCCTTTGAATTGAACACTTTAGTGGGCAGCTGGGTAGCTCATCAAATTGAGAGTCAGTCCTAGAGATGGGAGATCCTAGGTTCAAATCTGGCCTCAGACATTTCCTAGCTCTGTGACCCTGGGCAAGTCCCCTGACCCCTATTGCCTAGCCTTTACTGCTCTTCTGCCTTGGAACCAGTACACAGTATTGATTCTAAGATAAAAGGTAAGGGTTATTTAAAAAATAGATTGAACACTTTAAAAATAATTAATAAACAATAAACACAGTGGACTCTCATATTGTTTGCCCTTTTCAGTCAGTCGTGTGACTGCAGTCTGCTGTAGAAAGTCAGTTTTGAAAGCCTATCTGTTCCCTTCTCAGACTTTCATCAAGGATACCTTTTCACTTCTGAGGGCTTCTTAGCCCTCATCCCCAATGCATATCTCAAGCATATCCCCTTCTCTCCTTTGGCAGTGCCACAACCCTTTTCAAAGTTCTTTGTTTTTACAATATTGTTATCATGCAAATTGTTCTGCAATATCCTTTCATGACATTTCACATCAGTTCATAGAAATCTTTCAAAGTTTCTCTGAAACTGCATGCTTCATTTAATTTCTTCTAATAGTAGTAGTCCATTATGTACACCATATTTTGTTCAGTCATTCTCCAGTTGATGGGAATCTTTTTTAATTTCCAGTTCTTTGCCATCATAAAAAGAGCTGCTCTAAATACTATATGGATCCTTTCCCTCTTTCTTACTGTTAAAACCCAGAAAGGTTGCACCCACCCCTCCCATTCCACAGAAGGTAAGGGAGGAACTGTCCTATCTCATGATTTTTTGTTATAGGGTAGATGATCTGGCTGGATTTTGAATGAGCCTGTTTATCTGAACAGCTGTTAGACTATACTAGCCTCAAAATGTATTAATTTCTACATTTATTTGTACAGCAACTTCCCTGGTACTATATAATACAGACCTAAAATTCATATTGTGGAGGAATTAGGTAGCTCAGTGACATGAGAACCAAGTCCAAAGATGGGAGGTCCTGGGTTCAAATGTGACCTCAGATACTTTCCAGCTGTGTGACCCTGGGCAAGTCACTGAACCCCCATTGCCTATCCCTTACCACTCTTCTGCCTTGGAGCCAATACATAGTATTGATTTTAAAATGGAAGATAAGGGTTGTTTTTTCCCCCAATTCATATTGTGGGCCAGGTAGGTGGCTCAGTGACAAGAAAGCCAAACCCAAAGATGAGAGGTCTTGGGTTCAAAGCTGTCCTCAGACACCTCCCAGCAGTGTGACTCTCATTGCTGAGTGCTCACCACTCATCTCCCTTGGAACCAATACTTAGTATCAATTCTAACACAAAAGGCAAAGGTTTTAAGAAATGTATATTGTTTAAAAATGAGGATGACAGTAAAGGTTCTAAGAATAGCATTATTATTGAACCTACTTGTCAGCTGAAAAACAAAAGATCTCAGTATCTGAAACAAGTTCTCCCACCCAGTAGGGATATTTTAGCAACCAAAGTTTCCTGCTTAGTCTTACAGAGTTTATTAAAAGCAATCAAATCATTGATTCGTGTGGTAGGTGCAGCAAACTTCCATCACCCATGTACAATTTTGTGATTCAGAGAGATTTGACAGTTGAAGGGATCTTGAAAAATAAGGTCTCACACTCAACTCAAACCTGCACTGTTTAGGAAACAGAATAGGAAATGACTTTATTTTGATCTGTTTGATGTGACGCAGCTGTCTGTGGGTGTATGTGTATATATATATATACATATATATAACTCTACATCACTCTGTCAGTTCCATCACCAAGTGGAAATTAACAGTCCCCACTTTGGAAGGTGAGTATCTCTTCATAAAATGGAATAAGTCTGTCTGGCTCAGATTTTGTTCTTCAGGAGTTTAAATGGCTAGAATGGACTTTAGAGATCATCTGATTCAATCTCCTTATTTTTAAATGACAAAGAAACTAAGGCCTAAAGAAACTGATCAATTTGTGCCGGGTTCCACAGATTGGGAGTAGAGGAGTCAGGAGGAAGAATTCTAGTTTAGCAAGAGGAAAAAACCATTTTAATTTAATAGATGAAAGAAAAGGATTTGATAAAAATCCAACATTCATTCAGGTTAAAGATATATCCATTCTTACAATCAAAGGAATCTACTTTTAGACAAGAGCCAAATAGCTAATTAAAAAAAAAAACAAACAACTTTTGAAGTGTTCAAACTAAACTCCAAGTTTGCTCAGGTCTTCTGTGCTTAAAACTAGCATTGTTTCCAGGACACCATGCCAACAAAGAGGAAGAATGGAGATTGGTATTAGCTGCATTGTAACCAAGGGACTTCTTAGGTTATAAATGATAAGAAAATACTGTCTTTATGGGCTTTAAAAAAGTTGTAACATTTTCTTAATCTGTATTTCAATTTTATGTTAGATAATTATGTGGGTTAATCTTGTCTATATAACCTTACTAAACCATTTGTTGCAGTTCATTTTTTGGTCATGAGTTGTAGTTTATATATGTACAGTCATGTCATCTACAAATAATGACAATTTGACTTCATCATTTCCAGTATTGCCTTTTTCCCATCTAATTATAATGGAGAGCATTTGCAATACAAGATCAATGACGATGGTAAAAATGGGCATGCTTATTTAGTTCTTGTATGTACAATGGAAAAACATTACAAGTATTCGGATTAAAAACATCTCTTGACTTAAGATAGATTTCTTTTTTATTGAGTAGAGGAAAAAATTTCTCTATTATTACTCCTTTTAGGGTTTTTGCCACTAATGGATGTTAGATTTTTTTATCTAAGGTTTTTTCTGCAACTATCAAAATAATTTTGAATTTTTGCTTTTGTTAATAATTTTCCTGATATTGAGTCAGACTTGCACACCTGGTATAAATGTGATAGCTATTGATAGGTTGTTATATTTTGCTAGCTATTGTTTCATATTTTACATCTATGTTCATTAGGGAAGTTGATGTATAATTTTCTTTATTAGTGTTCTCTTTGCCAAGTTTTGGTAGACCAAAAGATTTGCCCCATCATAGATTGTTTGTAGCTTTCCATTTTTTTCCCCAGGCATTAATCTGGTCCCCAATTTATTTTAACCCTTACCTTCCATCTTAGAGTCAATACTGTGTATTGGTTCCAAGGCAGAAGAGTAGTAAGGGCTAGGCAATGGGGGTCAAGTGACTTGCCCAGGGTCACACAGCTGGAATGTGTCTGAGGTCATATTTGAACCCAGGACCTCCCATCTCTGAGTCTGACTCTCAATCCACTGAGCTACCCAGCTGCCCCTGGTCCCAAATTTTAAAGACCCAGAGTTTCATTCTCAGTGGGTTTTAACTACAGAGTTAATGAGAACATCTAAATCCTCAGTGGAAATATTTGATGAGAAAGAGTACAATTAGTAATGCTTTTTACCTTGTGTCTACCTTCTAGGTTCTCATCTTTGTTAGATTTAGGGAACTGAAACTATTCACTAAATTGTTATCAGGAAGATGACTACATTCAGATGTAGCCTGACCCCTGGATGGCCCATGATTTTCAACTGAAGTTGAAAAAGAAAGCTGAATTCTCTTTACTATGTAACATTTAGAGGCAGTTAGTGCCTCAGTGGACTTATTGCCAGACCTGGAGATGGGAGATCCTTGGTTAAAATTTGGCCTCAGATACTTATGGGCTGTACAACTCTAGGCAAATCACTTAACCCCAATTGCTTAGCCCTTACGTCTTTTTTTGCCTTGGAATTGAAACTTAGTATGGATTCTAAGACAAAAGGTAAAGGTTTAAAAAAAAAAATATATATATATATATATAATGTTTAGGGTAAGTCAGTCTCAAGTAATTTTGAACACAGCAGCAATGAGTAGGTTAGATAAAGCTAATCAGAAGGGATTGGCAGAATTCTGGTTCCAGAGATTGTACCCATGATTATTCAACAGTCATTTCAGTTGGGTTTTTCTACTTTTTTCCCCTTGACCTTTTCTGGGTAAAGAGGGCTGATCTAACCAATCTGCATCACCCTCTTTTTATAAATGAAGTTATTTATAAGTAGTGTAAAAGCAGTTATTTGTTCTGATATAGTTTGAAAATTTTTACCTCTGAAATCATCTGATTTGCTTTTTTTTCTCCCATCGGATCATTCATAACTTGTTTGATTTCTGCCTCTGCAGTTGGTTAATTTCCTGTTAAATAAGTCTTGGTAAATTATATTTTTGTAGAAATCACTCATTTGCCTTAAATCTTCTAACTCCTACAAGGGATCTAGTATTCCCTAAGGAAACTCCTTCTTTTATATTTGGTGCAACCTCTCCTGATTCATTTGTAACTTTGTTGACATACATTTTCATCTGTTATATTGGTTTCTTAAGTCTGTCAAGTTGTTGGTGTTTTCTTTAAACTATCTCCTGGTTCTAGTTACCAATTCAATTGTTGCTTCACTTCCCATTTTATTTATTTCTGCTATTAGTTCCCAGATCTTTACTTAAAAAAACAAAAAACAAACTGTCCCTCACTTTCAGTCTTCACACAAAAGCTGGATGGATGACATGTCAGGCATGCTGAAGCAGACATTCTTCTATGGGGGGCTTGGACTGGAGGATTTCTAGGGTTCCCACCAACTCAATGACAGTATTCAATAGCTATTGCCTTAGTCTTTACCTGGTTTCTTTAGTTGCAAGTTTAATTCATTTGTCCCCTTCCTTGTTAATGAAGACCTTGTGATAGGAATTTGTCTACAAGAATTACTTTGGCTGCCTCCCACTGATATTGACTTGTAATATCCTTAGCAGTGTCTCTTAAATATTCTGTTTTTTCCCCCTTGATTTCTTTTTTTTAATATGTCAGATGTTTTGGAAGGAATTCATTTAAACAGATTTATTTAAGGGAACTATTGCAAAGAAAATTCAATTGAATGTACTGAAACCTAATGTTAGACATGCTAAATCATCTAAAAAAGAGAATATTCTGGACCCAAAGTATTGGTAGGGGGTATGGGTGGAGAAAAGTAGAACTCTGGCTCTACCAGGTCCTGGAAGCCCAAAATAAAGAGGAAACAAATAGCCAAGGACAAAGGCAAAAGAAATGTATTTCTTTTTCTGAAGCTAGCATCTCTCTCTATCACCCCAAAAGCCTTTCCAACTCAAAATCCCAGAATCCTTTAGTATAGATAAGTAGTTTGGTACTTACCGCCTTATTTTTAGATATTTCTAATCAGATGTCCCATAAGCATCTAAAACTTAACCCATTATCTTTCCCCCTAATTCATTATTCTTCCAAACTTACTTATTTCTATCAATCTGTTCCACATCATATTTCTTGTCACTAAAGGTTACAACCTAGGTGACATCTTTGACTTCACTCCATATAATTCCCTATTCTTCTTGTTTCTACCTTCATGAATCCCTTGGATTTGTAACCTTCTCCCCACTCATACAGCCATCTCCTGATAGAGGGTCTTATTACTTCTCACCATTGTAGTAAACTTGCTGTCTCAAATTTCCCCCCATTCCAAGTGATTTTCCTGAAGTTTAGTTCTGACAGCACCAAATCCCTGTTCAACAAACTTCAGTGAGTACCTACCAGAGCTAAATACAAATTTCTCTGTCTAGCATTTAAAGCTCTTCAAAGTTTAACCCCTTCCTACTTTTACAGACTTCTCACACAAATACTCCTTATACTCAACTCCATGGGACAGCCATACCACCATACTTGCTGTTCCATCTTCCTGATTCCCCAACTCTTCTTTCAATGCCTCTTTATTAGGAGCCCCTTGCCCCCATTGCCAGAATGCTCTTCCTTCTCATCACTACCTTTTGGAATCCATGGTACCCTTCAAAACTTAGGTCCAGCACCTCTTCCTACATGCAGCCTTTCTTGATTCCCCACTACTGCTAGCATCCTCTCTCCAAAATCTATCTTCAATTAATGTTGTGCATATCTTGTATCTGTACATGATGAATGTCCGCTCCTGGGAGGAAAGGTTGTTGCGACCCCAGTGTTGCCTGGGACATGTGACATAGTGAGTGTTTAATAAATGATTACTGATGGGTCAAGCTGCCCCATTGTATATGATAGCCCTAATCAAGAACTATAGCTAACATGGGAGCTAGTGAAGAAGAGGGAAACTATAACAAAGACAGTTATAGAAAAGGAGAAGAAAAAACCAGAACACCAATGGGATCTGTTGTGGTTTTGAGGTAAATATAGTTAAAGGCAACCATCATCCCACAATATGTCAGTTAAAGATATTTCTGAAATGCATTGTATTGTTACAATTTTTCAAGTTTCAAATAATAAGAAGAATTGGTTTAATAGTTTTGAGAGGCTTGGGCCAGAGTGGAAGGAGTGTAAGACTCAGGTCACCAGAATCAGATCTCCTCCTTCCATTTTTGCTAAGGACTACCTTGAGGCCTTTCAAAGATTCAAGGTGATTTAACTGGCTCTGGAGCCAGCTGCTAACAACATGAGATATAAACGGATTTAAAAGAAATATGCTCAACCCTACCTAAGTATTGGGTAAGGACAGTTAGGGGTTCCTAGGAAAGTTACCAGCAAAATAGTCTTGACAGTTGGGTGATAGGATTTGTCTGTTATATGTGTTTGACTCACTAAAAAGATGGAAAATATAGTCTTACAGAGGAGAAATAACAATCTTCTTAGAGGAGCTAGCATTCAGATCATATGAATTTCCTTAAAGATTTCATAAACTTAAAGGAGGCACTTAGCAACGCCACAATGGACACCTGATGCTTTGCCTCCATTTCTGCCCCTCTTGCCCCAGGTCTTATACCCTTACATCATCACCATCATCATCACTACCCATGTTAAATTTAAAGTTTACAAAGTACATTCCTTCCCACAGCCTTCATGAAAGCATTATTTTGCAGATGAGGAAATTGACATTTTAAAAGGTTAAGTGACTTACCCATGATCACATAGTAAAATGTCTGAATTCAGGGCTCCTGACACTAAAGCTGGCACTCTACCCCACTACAAGGGACTCATCAAATATTTGATAAACTGATATCTTAGAGAAATTAATAAGAAGATTATGTGTTGTCTGAGCAGGTGACTGAGCTGAGATGGATTACACCCCGGAGCCAAATGTGTCCGTGACCACAGAAGACTATTATCCAGAAATACTGGCCAGCCCCTGCCACACTGCATTCACCCAGAAATCCAGCTCTCTGCTTCTTGCCCTGTTCTACTGCCTCCTCTTTGGCTTTGGTCTGCTGGGGAATACCCTGGTCATTCTGGTTCTGGTAGCCTGTAAGAAGCTGAGAAGCATGACTGATGTGTACCTGCTGAACCTGGCCATCTCTGACCTGCTCTTCGTCTTCTCCTTCCCCTTCCTGACACACTACACTCTGGACCAGTGGGTCTTTGGGAACATCATGTGTAAGACCATCTCAGGGATTTATTACATTGGCTTCTTCAGTAGCATCTTCTTCATCACCATCATGAGCATGGACAGGTACCTGGCCATTGTCCATGCAGTCTATGCCTTGAAGGTGAGGACAACCAGGAAGGGCATGGCTGTCAGCCTCCTGGTGTGGATGGTGGCCACTTTAGCCTCTGTCCCTTTGCTGGTGTTTTACCAAGTATCTTCTGAGGAGGGCACCCTCAAGTGCTACTCCTTCTATGATGACAGAACTATTGAGTGGAAACTCATCACCCACTTTGAAATCAACATCCTGGGTCTTGTCATCCCTCTCAGCATCCTTGTTTTCTGTTATGCCAACATCCTCAGACACTTGAAAGGATGTCAGAACCGCCACAAGATCAAGGCCATCAGACTGGTCCTCGTCGTAGTGGTGGCATTTTTCCTCTTCTGGGTTCCCTTTAATATGATGCTCTTCCTGAATTCCCTGCACAACCTGCATATCCTCGATGGGTGTGACCTAAGTCAGAAACTTACCCAGGCCACCCAGATAACTGAGGTCATCTCCTTCACCCACTGCTGTGTCAACCCTGTCATTTATGCTTTTGCTGGGGAAAAGTTCAAGAACCACCTCTCGGAAATCTTTTGGAAATACAAAGGGTATTTCTGGGTATGCAAAGAAAGGTTTACCTCCAATGAATATGTGGACAGATCATCTGTAAATCAACCCTCCTCACGTTCTTCTATCACAGACTACATTTTGTGAAGCAGGTTAGTTCTGGCCCCAGAAGAAAATGTTTGTATGGAATTCAGAGATTGTAGGAAGGATGGAGAGAGAAGATGTTTCATTTACAAGGAAGGCTATAAGACAGACATTTGATATGTTCTTCAGGTCTCTCCTAATAGGAATTAAATATCTCCTTCCTCTCCTTCACTGCCTATGAAACCACTTGAAAATTTTCTGGATATAATTCCTGACTGATGCTTCTTTTGGAGATGGAAGAGAGAGTTAAACTAAACACTGATGACATAAATTGGGGTGTACCAAGGATTTGCATAAGAATCCTTAAATTGATGATAGCTAACCTCTAACCACCAGCTTCAGTTCCATCTAACCTGTGGGACAAATACCAAGGGACATCTCCAATGGAAATAGACTAGCCTGGGGTTCAGAAGAAGCTACGTCCTAGACTTGGTTTTGCTGCTAAGCAGGTGTGAGACTTTGAATAAATTCGCTCACCTCTGTGAACCACAACTTCCTCCCACCTCCCTGTCTTTGCACAGGCTATGTCCCCAGTCTAGAGTGCACTCCTTTCCTACTTGCCCCTCATGGAATAATTCCCAACTTCCTTTCAAGCTCACGGACAATCTCCTACACCAGGCCTTTCTTGATCCACCCTGCCCCTTTCCCACCAAGTTATTAATGTTCAATCTTGTCCTTGACATTACCTTGTATAAATCTTATATTTACTCATATGTGTAAATAGTTTATTCTCCAAAAGACTGTAAGCTTCATATATGTGATGGGATGGGAAGTGGTTTCCTTTGTCTTGGCTTCCTCTAGCACTCTCTCTTACAAACAGTAGGCATTTCTAATAAATATTTATTAAATTAAATTGAATTGAGAAATGGGTTCTTACACAGCCACCAGTAATTGTGGCATTAAGAAAAAGGCAAATAAATGAAGAAAAGCTGCCTATCTGCAACCAGAGAGAAAGGCATATAAAATCCAACTCTGGATCCTGGGATTGAAGACCTGGAAAGATTGTTATGTCACAAAACTGTGATTTATTTCAGAGTGGAGCTCTCTTAAGCTGGGATTTTTTTTAAACCAGCCTGAGGGAGGAAGGAGAGGCTGGGAGTGGCTGCTTGGAGGACAGGACAGAATGAAACCCCTGCAAGTGTTTTGTGCTGAGCTCTTAAAACAGAGATTAAGCATGGTAGCCTGGTCACAGCAACAAGGCCTTCACTCTACAGAACAAAGACTCCATTGGAGCTTGATGGAAAGGACGGATGGTTCAAAGGGAGGCCAGTTCTTGGGGATCAACTCAAGGACATTAAAGATTTAATTTCCTTCCTGGTGTCTATCAATGATGGCCATGTCTATATTTTTTCAATGTTTATAAGCAGTTTTTACTTCATTTTTTTGTTTATATTTTAAAAAACTACAATCAAAACTTCTTTATGATACATGTATGTATATCAATTGTGTATAGGTAGGAGGGCAATGGAGGATGTCTGTGACTACCTGGAAATATGCAAAATTTAATTAGCACAATGAATTGGGTTCAGAATAGCTAGAATTTCCTGGATTCATAGTTAAGATTTTACCTAGTTTGGGGACTCTGAGCTATAATTGTGAAGGAACCTTATAGTTTTGATGCTGATTTGTTATTGATCATGATTTTATACTTCTAAAATAGTAGAGAGAAATGACTTCTTGGGAAACAAGGTCAATTAACTCCTAAGCAAAAACAAATCACATGGGGGAAGCTGGGTAGCTCAGTGGATTGAGAGCCAGGCCTAGAGATGGGAGGTTCTAGGTTCAAATCTGGCCTCACCCACTTCCTAGCTGTGGGACCCTGGGCAAGTCACTTGACCCCCATTGCCTAGCCCTTATCACTCTTCTGCCTTGGAGCCAATACACAGTGTTGACTCCATAATGGAAGGTAAGGGTTAAAAAAAATCACAGTTGGAACCAGGGTTGAGTACAGATTAGAATATGGAGTTGTCAACTAAAAAAATCAGAGAACTACCAGAATAGTTCTAATAAAGGTTTTTAATTGGACAAGGAGAATATATTCAAGAAATACCACACAGAGCCACTGGCCTGGGAGAAGTATATTCCTCGGAAAAACACACAACAATGTAATACTGGAAATTTAGGATGATCTATAAAAATGAGGGAGAAAGGGGGAAGGACAATATATGATTAGGTTAATTTACAAACACTTAGGAAAGAGGAGGTAGCCAAAGGCTGAGGTGGCTGGAAAGGTACTTTTGGCATGATTATCTTCAGCTAATCCTGGCTAGAGTAATTGGAAAGATACTTAAGAATTTATTGTCTTCTTTAAATTTAGTCCTTGGGAAGAAGGCAAACCTGATTCATAGTTAATTCAATATTTATTTGTCTTTTGTTCTAACTTTGGTGGTGGTGGGGATTCAGTCTGGAGAATCCTTAACAATGTTGTCAAGGTGCAATACTCCAGACTCCTGAATAGTGGAAGAACAAAGGGGTAGTTTGGAAAAGACCATTCTCCATCTTTCTTCATCTTTCTCCAAGAGAAAGAGAAGAAAACTGGGAGAGATTAAAAAAAAAATTTCAGGTTTCCTTTATATACCCAAACATTGTCTCAAAATAGCAATTGCTTTAAGCAGGGACATTAATTCATTGCTGGTGGAGTTGTGAACTGATCCAACCATTCTGGAGGGCAATTTGGAACTATGCTCAAAGGGCGATAAAAGAATGTCTACCCTTTGATCCAGCCATAGCACTGCTGGGCTTGTACCCCAAAGAGACAATGGACAAAAAGACTTGTACAAAAATATTCATAGCTGCGCTCTTTGTGGTGGCCAAAAACTGGAAAACGAGGGGATGCCCATCAATTGGGGAATGGCTGAGCAAATTGTGGTATATGTTGGTGATGGAATACTGTTGTGCTAAAAGGAATAATAAAGTGGAGGAATTCCATGGAGACTGGAACGACCTCCAGGAAGTGATGCAAAGCGAGAGGAGCAGAACCAGGAGAACATTGTACACAGAGACTAACACACTGTGGTATAATCGAACGTAATGGACTTCTCCATTAGTGGAGGTGTAATGTCCCTGAACAATCTGCAGGGATCCAGCAGAAAAAACACCATTCATAAGCAGAGGATAAACTGTGGGAGTAGAAACACCGAGGAAAAGCAACTGCCTGACTACAGCGGTTGAGGGGACCTGACAGAGGAGAGACTCTAAAGGAAACCCTAATGCAAATATTAACAACATAGTAATGGGTTCGAATCAAGAAAACATGTAATATCCAGTGGAATGACACGTCGGCTATGGGGGTTGGGGGGAGGAAAAGAAAATGATCTTTGTCTTTAATGAATAATACTTGGAAATGATCCAATAAAATATTATAAAATTTAAAAAAATTACTTCAATTGTAAAATAAAGAAATAGACATTAAATAACACCTAAAAAATAAATAAATATAACAGGTAAAAAAATAGCAATTGCTTTGTAATAAGGGGAAATTTATCTTGGATTTGAATACAAGACATCTTGCTTCCAAGTCCTTTCACTCATAGATCCCATCAGCTTCTTATAAAGGAAAGGAAAGCAAAAATAGTAGTCAGTGTTGCCTTGTAGGAAATAATGAAAGGTGCTTTCAGAGAATCTTGAGAAAACTTATATAAACTGATGCAAAGTCAAGAAAGTAGAACCATAAGAACAATTTATACTATAATAACATAGTAAAGAATAACAACCTTGAAAGACTTAAGAACTTTGGTCATAACAATGATCAACCATGACTCCAGATGATGATGAAACACACCACCTGTCTCCTGACAAAGAGATGCCATGTAAAGCTGCAGAATGACACATACATTTTCAGACATTCTCCTCACCCTATCATACCTGGATAGTGCAAGAGAAAGAGCACTAGGCTTGGAGTAAGGTAAACCTAAATTCAAATCTGATCACAGACCCTCACTGTGTGATCCTGGGCAAGGAACTTAATCTATTGCCTTCTTTCCTCAACTGTAAAATGTTGATAATAATAGTACCTACCTCACAGGGCTGTTGTGAGGCTTGAGTGAAATAATACTTGTAAACCTTAGCATGATGCTTGGCACATCATACATGCTTAATAAACATTTATGTTTTCCCTTCCTGGTAAAAACAAACAAACAAACAAAAAAACCTTTCCAGGGGACCAGGCATGAATTCATCTAGTTGAGCCCATGTTCCATGCTGCCCATCTATCCTCCATACCCATTCATGAGAAGTCCAGAAACAAAACATATCTTTGACATAAGTAGAAGCAAGAGTCCAAGTATGAAATTGTCTCTTTTCTTAACTGATGGAGCACCTTGATCCCATATCCCCCTACCCACCCATTCCAGTTAGTACATGGAGGTCCAGATGACCACTTGGGGCTTGCTATATTTCAGAACAACATCAAGCTTTCCTAATGCAGAAACACTGAATGGCCAAAGGCAAGTCTCCCAAAGTCCCACTAGGTTGACCTGAATGGGAAAGGACAATTTCAAGTTAGATGTTCTATGGGATTTTCCCTCGCATCATTCTCCTCTCAGTTACACCATCTAACAGCTCTGACTGTCCTATGCATTATTCCTCTGATAGCTGGGCAAACTATCTAGCACTTTCAAGCTTTCAAAGTCTATTCCTTTTCTTTCTTTCCTTCCTTTTTTTTGTGAAGGGAGTTACAGGGGGAATGTTAATCCATTAGATTATAAACTTCTTAAGGTTAGGGACATCTTGACTCTTTGTACCCCCAGTCCTTAATATATTAACTGGCACTTAGTAGGAACTTAATGTTTATTGAACTTCTAGTTTTAGAGCATTGCTTGGGGCACTAAGATGCTAAATACTCTGCCCATTCATGGACCCACAGACAGTATATGACAGAGGCAAAGTATTTGTTATTTTTTACTGCCTCTCCCAATCTAAAATTCAAATCAATCTTTTACATCCAAAAAACTTTCAGAACTCTGTAGTGGAAATAAACCTTCATTTTAAAATATCTTTAAGGGGCAGCTAAGTAGCACAGTGGATAGTGTGCCAGGCCTGGAGTCAGGAAGTCCTGGGTTCAAATCTAACTTCAGATACTTCCTAACCTGAGCAAGTCATTTAACCCTGTTTGCTTAGTTCTTGCTCTTTTGCCTTGGGGTTGATACTTAATATTGTTTCTAAATAGAAGGTAATGGTTTATAAAATATGTATTGTCTTTAAAGTCTGAAATTTCTAAAAAATCACACCCCATTTTAAAAAAAGGTTGTTTCTTTTTGTTGTTGTTCAGTTGTTTCAGTCACATCCAACTCTTCTTAATCCCATATGGGGTTTTCTTGGCAGAGATACTAGAGTGGTTTGTCATTTCCTTCTCTAGCTCATTTTACAGATGAGGAAACTGAGGCAAACAGGGTGAAGTGCCTTTTCCAGAGTCACACAACTAAGTGTCTGAGACTGGATTTGAATTCATGAAGCTGAGTCTTCCTGATTCCAAGCTCAGTGCTCTCTCTCTATCCACATAGCAGTAATTACAAGTTTAAATATACTTGAATGCCCACAAGCCAAATAAGACTTCAAGGCATGAAAAGACCAGTTTAGAATTGGCATATTCACCTCAGATCCCCTCTTCCTTCTCTCTCTGAAGTTATTTGTAATGCTTTAGGTTCTAAGAACACTAGTAGGTCTACTGAGTATACACCCCACTTTAGAGGAGCTGGCCTATTTAGAGACCCTGGTTTGCCCAAACAGCACCATTTGAATGCTGCCTGAGCTGTCACATTTCTGCCAGTTGTCACGTGGAGTGGGGAGCAAAGGAGGTTTGCTTATCCACCTGGAATAGGCAGTACAAGACCCATGAATAAGAGCTCAGTCTCCACTGATCACTGGTTCAATTAATATTTCCAGGCACTGGAGTTTGCAGAACTAAGCATGTAAGCTCATCGGAGTGGTTGGACTTATTTGTTCTCATATCCCCAGTCTAGTACAGTGCTTGGTGCATAATAGATACTTAATAAATATTTATTGATTGGACTGTTTTTTTTTAACCCTTACCTTCCGTCTTAGAGTCAATACTGTGTATTGGCTCCAAGGCAGAAGAGTGGTAAGGGCTAGGCAATGGGGGTCAAGTGACTTGCCGAGGGTCACACAGCTGGGAAATGTCTGAGGCCAGATTTGAACCTAGGACCTCCCATCTCTAGGGCTGACTCTTAATCCACTGAGCTACCCAGCTGCCCCCTGATTGGACTGTTTTAATGGATTTGGGCTTTGGAAAGGGTGCTGGCCCAGTCTGCTCTACTCCTTGTAGCTTCTGGTGTTCTTTCAGATCTTTCTGTGAGTCTCCCAATCAAGGGCTTTGGACACCAAATTAGCCCCGTGATGTTTTGATCATGGTTTCAGAGGAATAAGTCTCCAATATGGAATATTACTGGTCTGTGTGTTCAGTCTGAGGTGCGTGATCATCTAGGGATGCTCTGTTTGAAGTGGAGTCAGCTAGCAGAGATCAGGTCTGCGATGAGAGAAGGGGCTCCCAGACTAATGTCTGAGGCCAAGCTAAGCTAAGACCAGCTTTGGCTAAAATCAAGGGGAAAACAGCACAGGTTTGGATGCAGAGTAGATGCCCATTGGTGGAGGACAGAACAAACAAGTTGTGGAACAAGAATGGAGTGCAATATTACTGTGCTACAATGAACACTGAATATGAAGATTAGCAAGAAGCATGACAAGATTTGTGAATCTTGAACTGATCGTAAGTGAAGTGAGCAGAACCAAGAAAACAAGCTTCCCAATAAATGTAAAAATTTAACCTCAAAGAATAACCCCCCCCCCAGCAAAAATGGAAATTGACAATAGGTAGCTATAATGACCAAGCTTGACCCTAAAGAAGAGATTTGAAAATGTCCCCCCCCCACACACACACTTCTTGGCAGAAATGGGGAACGATGGTTGAGGAAACAGGTCATGGTCAGATCTGATTTTCTGTACTCTTTTTTCTCCTTTTTTTTTTTTAAAAGAATCCTTGGCTTCTCTTCAAGATAGCTCAAATCCCACTTCCTTATATCCTGCTTTTCTACAGCCCACCGCCAGACTATCTTCCATATACATGTATAAGGTATTGTATACATACGTGTTGTATGGAGGAGAGGCATCTAAGAATACCTCCTTAGAACTTATTCACATGTTGCCCTCCTCCATAAAGTCTGAGCCCTCCGAGGATAGAAACTGGGTTTTTGCCTTCCTTTCTATCCTCAGAATTTAGCTCATTGCCTTAAGCACTTAATAAATGTTTCTTGTTGTTTTGAGGGATGACTTTCTGGGTCAGGGAAGGGAAAGGAATATATTGCTACATGAAAGTAGTTAAAAGAAAAGTTATCAATTTTTAAAGATATGGGAGAATAATGGGGGAGACTGACTAAATTGATTGTTTTCTTGTCTTTCTTTCCTGTACAGATTTGTTGAATGTTGGTGAATTATAGTGGATTGAACTGAAGGACCACAATGCCTCTCCTTCCTATTCTTTGCTTCCCTTGTGATTGGCAGATTTCCTGGTCTTACCTTATACCAGTAAAGGGCAATCTCCCCCCATTCGGACTCAGTTAAAGAGTGTATAAATAACCACACTGCAGACTACCTGAGGTGCTGTTGGCTCTATTAGCCTAATAGAGACCTAACCACTAATTACCCCTGCCCCTGTTCCTAATAATACCAATGCCTTTAGGATGCCAAGGGCTGTAAATTTGGTCCAAGAAGAAAATTGCATCTCCAATTTGATAATAGTGCAAATAAACTCTAATGCCCTTTAGCCCATTCAGTCTTCCAACACTGGAGAAATTCTTCCTTTCACAACTATGAGGAGAGGGTGGAGAAGTATATTAGTTATAAGGCTCCTTCTCGATGAGCCCACCAGCTTTGGGAAACCATCCTAGCACACTTCTAGCATGGCCATCTCTGGGTGATGTTGGAAAAGAACACGTTTGATCAAGAAGAGATGGAATGCCTGGAAGGCACATCATCATCATCATCATCATAGCTAATAGTTTTACAGTGCTATAAGGTTTTCAAAGTGTACACATGTAACGGTGATTCCCTGGCCTCCCCACTACCTAAGGACCAGGTGTGTTATATTTCACCCCTCTCCTCCAGAGTTTTCTTTAGGGGTTGAGTTGGAAGGAGGTGGCATCTGCACTGCCATTGTCTTAGCCTTCCACAGATTGTGTTCTCCCACTTTTAGGAGTCCAAGTACCCCCAGTTCCAATTGCATGTTGTCTCCTCCATTAGATTCCGAGATCCTTATAGGAAGAAACTGTCTTTTGTTTCCTTTTGTATCCTTAATATTTAACACAGAGCCTGGCACATAGTAGGTACTTACTATTTATTTGTTGTTCATCATTTAATAGTCAAATTAGATTTTTTAAATATTTGCTTCAAAGATATAGTAAGAACAAATATTCAAACATCCCCCCCCCCCAATACCTGAGAAGTATAATCCTCCTTACACTACCTAGGACTCGGGGGAGGAATTCACAGTTTGACTTTGTTCCTACATAGCATTAGTTTCATCAAGTACCAAAACAAAGTTTCTATGGGCTAGCAGCCCAAGACCTTTGTTTTTCTGGGCTTCCCTAAATGAGTTGGCCCCAAAATTGAACCTAGAATTCTGGCTTTCAAGATGGCCATTGATGCAGCTTCCCGAACAAGGACTCTACTCTTTGCACCAAGAGTCAGAAAAGACGAGTATAGACTAAAACCTCAAGCCTGTTTCTTGGTGCCACAAGGCCTAAGGGGAGGGGAAGAGGACTCTTAAGTCAAGTCAGGAAAGTGACTTTTTTTCCCCCACTGGGGAAATCATATACCTGTCACAAGTAAATGAGTCTTTTATTCTCAGATACCACTGGAGAAAAGGATAGATTTTAAGATTTAAACAGTGTGGCAAGACAATGCAGAATGTCAGATGTCCATACAGGTCAAGCAGGATCCAGGACTACTTTCTAATAGAAGCAGGTCCCTGGTGTCTTCCATTTTAGGTGACCTAGGCATGCACATACTCCTGTATAAATTGTTCTCCTGCTTTTGCTTACTTCACTCTGATTCGGTTCATATAACTCTTCTCATGTTCTTTTTTCTTTTCCCATGTACTTCTGTTCTTTTCAGTTTAAATTTATTTTTGTGCTTATTTGTTATATTAAATTTTGCAGATATCTCCTTCCTCCCCTCTCCTCCCTAAACTAGAAAAGACATCTTATGTCAACACACACACACACACACACACACACACACACACACACACACACACACACACTGTCCAAATTTCTATTCATCAATTCTTTCTCTGGAGGTTGACATTCATAGTATTCTTTCCATTATAATACAATGGAATGGCTATTCTGAATTTCTCTGCATTCAAAGTTAATGCTATACAGAAGAAATGTAACTTGTGTTAGAATGATTAGTTCATTCTTTACAAGTTTGGAAATGAACTAGAAATATAAAAGAGGAATGAATAGAATTAGATTAGCTTGTGAACTCCACTGTCTTTTGTCTCCTCTGCAATTCCTGGCATATATTAGGCTCTTCATAAATGTTGATGGATTGATTGATTGGCCAATTGATATATTGGGAGTCATAAGACCTGAGCTTGACCTGACAATATTGATTCCAAGTTCTTTGATGTAACACTCTAGGGTAGGAGTTCTTGAAGTAGCCCCAAAAGGGGCAAGATAGAAAAATTGAAATAGATAAAACAGATTAAAAAAAAAAAACCCTGACAGCATTTTCTAGGGAACAGACCTGACTTCTCTACCCCCAGGAAGTCGAGCTGTTTATGCAGACAGCAGACCAGTTTCTGCTTAGATTGGGGAATGTGAATTAGAAAGGGGCAGGAGACAAAGAGGAATTTCAGGAATATCAAAAAGGTCAGGATGGAAGTAAGATAACATATGGGAATGGATGTGAAAGTAAAAAGCCCCTAAATAACAGCCCCCACATAAATCTGAGGATTGCCTCCTCATCTCTGACCCCACATTCCTGTGTCATGATTAGGTTTTGTTTGATTAAGAATTTATATGTGAAAGGAAATAGCTTTGTATCTTGTAATGTATATAAGCTATCCTGTAATGTCAGTCTGAGGCAGTCTTCCACTAGGGAGGACTGTCCCAGCTGGTATATTCTTTGTTTGTTCTTTTATTAATAAATCGTGGTTCCAATAACTGAAATTCTGGGTGTTTGAACTCACTTTGTGAAGTGCACCACTTCAGTTGGAGGAGTCCAGCAAGATCTCGAGACCCAGGACCAGGAGGTAAGGACGTCGGAGAGGACTGCTATAAAAGTGTGTGTATGTGTATGTTTGTGTGTGGGAGAGTTCTCTAGGCCCATGGCATATGGCTAAAAGGCTGGGATTGTAACCCAAATCACACATGGGCAGCTTTTGCTAAGCCGGGGCCTGTGAAGGAGATTTGAACCTTTATCCCCTTCTGGGGTATTTCTGAGTGCAGACTTGGAAAGTATGCGGTTTCTAACTCCCACAAGGGATTGGGTGAGAAATCCAAGGAAGTGAATGGTGTCCTCTCCGGAGCTCTCCCCTGGTTCTGGTATTTGAGATTTTGAACAAAATTTAGGCTGATTTTGGAACCATCTGTTCTGTTCTGTTCTGTTTCTCTAGAATTCTATTTTGTTTTGCCCCAGGGTCTGTTTTACTCTAGGAGTCTGTTTACTTGAAAATTCTGTCTTGAAGTTCTGTTTGGGCCCTAGAGTCCTGTTTGTCCTGGTGTACTGTTTGGTCCTGGAGTTCTGTTCTGTAAATCCGGATTCAGTAGAGGCTGATGGGTTGCTGGACGCAGCTTTAGTCCCACAGCCAGGTCACTAAAGAGACGTTTTTCAGTGACTTCTGGGGAACCTTTGGGTTCAAAGGTGTGTGAATAAGAGAGTGTGTCCTATGGGTATCTGTTGAGTCTTTGTTGTTTTTGTGTGACTGGATTGAATAGGGGAAGAGGCAGGGAGAGTTTGGGATGCAGTTTCACAGAGGGGAATTTCTTTTTGGTGGCTGCTCCTCACTCCCTCCACCTACATTCCAGCCAGGATGGCTAGGAAGGAGAGACTGTGTCTACTCTGGCAGCAAGCTCCCAAGCAGAAGAGAGAATCTGAATAGGAGGGGATTGAAAAGTTCCTTCCTTGAGAAACCCAGTCAGCCTCATGAACAGCTTACCTCCAACCCCAATTGGGAGCAGATAGTAGTTTTTATCCAGATACTACAAGAACATTTTTTTTTAGAAATCACAGTCAAAAAGAGAGACAGTTTAGATAGATCAGCATGTAGAGTTCAGAGAAAGTTAGGAAACAAGAAAGTCAGCTCAGCCAATCAGTTGGCTAATTGCAGTAGTTTCGCTCAGCACAGCTTCCTCAATTAAAGGGGCAGTATGCTGAAACTGTTTTAATGAATTTTCTCCCTGCAAATATTTCTTCTTAAAAATGGATCCTAAAACACCTATTTTTCCCCTTTCAAAGCATGCTTGCCACAAAGTTGTATGTTACTGTTTATCTTTGTCTTTGTCACAGTCTCATCTCTATGTAAAAATGGGGGAGTTGCAAGCTTAAATTTCCCACAGTGAAAAATTCTCAACAGAGGAGAAAAGCAAATATCTGTTCAATGATTTCTTCCTCTTTTTTCCTTTGGATGGGCCCCCAAAGGAGTGAGAAAGAGAAAAATTCAGAGCAGAGAATGGAGATTTTTACTCCACAATTAGCACTTTTCACTTAAAATTAATTCTAAGGGTTGATGCAAACAACTTGGGAGGATTGCTCATGATTTTGATATGGTAATATATTGTGGTAACTGTTTGTCAGTTAAATGTGAAATGTTAACCAGATTTGATTGAGCACAAAAACTCATGGTTAGCGGTTTATTTTATTAAATCTTGCAATGCATAGTGGTTTCAGTGAATTTGTGAATTGTCTAAATGTGATTGATAGCAAGCCGGACACAGAGAGGGAATGTTTTATTCTATAAGGACAGAAATTGTACTGGCTACTTTATAGGTGTAAAAGACGTCCAGAAAAAGTTGTCATGTTGTTGAGAAGAACTTATTATAGAATTTAAACTTGGGATTTCTTCAAATCAGATGTTATTTTAATATATAAAGTCAGAACTAGCAACACGAAATCATATGACACACAAGAAGTTTTTAAAGTGGTTAATCTATGCATGGGATTTAATCATTGAGTACTAAGAATTTGGTATTTTACAAAAGAGGGAATTAAGGGGTCAGCTGGGTAGCTCAGTGGATTGAGAACCAGACCTAGAGACGGGAGGTCCTAGGTTCAAATCTGGCCTCAGCCACTTCCTAGCTGTGTGACCCTGGGCAAGTCACTTGACCCCCATTGCCTAGCCCTTACCACTCTTCTGTCTTGGAGCCAATACGCAGTATTGACTCCAAGATGGAAGGTAAGGGTTTAAAAAAAAAAGAGGGAATTGAGTTTTCCACCTAAAAATGTTAAGGGCTTATGATATGCAAACTGTATGTCCTTAACAAGACAAATTTGACCAGCCCAGAAATCAAGAAGGGCTTGTCATGAGGATTAAATACAATTCAGTATAGTTCCTTTCCTCTCCTTATAATAATGGTAAAGAGTAAAAGCCAGAAGAAATAAGGGAAATGAATAGAGCTACTAATTGATACTATGAATTTTAGTGTGAAATAGATACAACAAATTATAAATTGGAATAATGTTGATGAAATTTAATCAAGTATGTAGAAAAGTTTTGAGCTACAAGAAGGCTAAACTGGAGGTTCCATTCTACTTTAGCCAGGTTTGAGAGGAGTACAAGGAAATGCTTTGAACTTCAGTTTGGTTGCACACTGAAACTTTGCTAAAGGACTTAATCAAAGTTATTTGGAAATATGGAGTTCAAACTGAAATCTACTGAGAGTAAATTATTATGAAGGAGGTTTGATGCATTCAACATTTTAAATTATAGTAAGTTCACTGGTTAAAGAAGGATGGGACAAGGCTGCTAAGTAATAAAATCTAAATTGAGTCAAGCAGCCTTAAGATAAATTGCTCAGAAGTTATTAACCCCTTCCTTGCACACAGGAAGGAGAAAGAAGTGCTTATAATTGTTCCACACTTAGGGACTGAAATAGGGACCTCAAAGAGTTGACAACCACTGTGTGATAGAACTTAAAGATTAGTATATTTTAATTGTATATTTTGGAGATTTTAAGATGCTCAAACAAGCAAATGTTGCCAGTCCTGTTTGACCAAGAAGCTTGTTTGAAGCTGTGGAATCTTAATGCAAACATTCCATGTCCAGAATAATAAAATGAGTTGAGTGATATGTAATTGATAAGTTACCTCACACGAATTTTGGGAGTATGTTGGTTGATACTTTGATTACATTTTTGATCTGTATAAAGGTATATGTGGCAAACAGTAGCCAAGGAGTGGGTAGGATGTTAAAATGGCATATATATGTGAAAAATGCTTGCTCAGAATTTTATGATTGTTATGTGAGTTGCTGCTAAAACATGTGTTTTAAGTATTGTTTGGATGTAAACAAAAGCTCATTGTAAACCTGACTGTACCATGGATTTTGTTCAATACTCAGTGGTTACCTCAGTTTACCAATTTGTACTATGAACTGAAATTTATAATGGATGAGCCCTATGCTACAGATGCAGTGGTTCAATGATGTATCCTTTACATCAGAATTCTTTTGGGTTACTGATTAGCAATTGAAGTGATACCAACAGTGTGTTTGTTTGACTTAAGCAAATCAGAGAAGGTGGGAAGGTATGTTGGATTTGAATTTGGAAGAAAGGGGCTTTGATCTAAAGATCTAAAGATCAAAGCTTGAGTATGCAGGTTTTTGAAGGAAGAATGGAAGTTGTTTTCTGCTTTTTAAGCAGAGGAAAGTAGGAGGAAAGAGAGACAGACAGAGAGAGGGACAGACACATACACACACACACACACACACACACAGAGTTAGAGAGAGAGAGAGAGAGAGAAGGAGACACATAGGGAGGTGAAAGAGAACAGATAGATGTTCTACTCTTATAATTGGATCCCTGACCTAGGGATAATTTCTAAAATTAATGTATGTGTTGTGGGAAAATCATATGATATATGATTCTTTAATTTCTCTGGACAGTTACCCTGAAGTGATTCCTGTATGGCTTTGTCTTAGTCTTTCAGATGGCCTAGGTTCAAGAGATGATTCAGCTCTGATTTATATTACTATGGAGCTACTCAATTCAGCACTCATGTTCTTTATTTCAGGGTTTGTGATTAAGTGTGATATGTAAATTATTGCCAAAACACATAAGAATAATTGAGTGATCAGTCTTGTAGGGATGTAAAAGGCTTCTTTGAGGGTATGGAAATTTGTTTCTGGACTGCTGATAAGCAGAATTTCTCTCAGCTGAAATGGGTGAGATTTGGTTTTTAAGGGAAAAGAAGGCTTCTGGGATCGAATGGTGACAAAGTACCCGAAGGACAGAGAATATCCTGGGATGGTTACAGAGGCATTCTGGGCTCACTGGGAATGGACCTTTTCTGACCATCTAGGCTGTTAGTCCTTGAGTGATACAATGATGACATGAGCCAGTGATAGCTTTGACCTGTACATGAAGCCCTCATGGTGTCCCTTGGAACATGAGGAAATATTTTCCCTGTCTGCTTTTCCTTTGTGACAAAGTTCCATAATCAGCACATAATGCAAATTGTAAAATTAAAGTTTGCATTTCCTCAAACAACCTTAATAATTGAAAATTCTTAAATTGTTAGAGAACATACTTTGGAAATTAGGTGAAGTTTATTAATAGATGGCTTATATTTGTATCCTTAATTTACCACAGTTGAAGTTTGGACCTTGAGCTTGAATATATAGCTCAAAGCTTTCTTGAATTTCCCCCAGAATCTGGGGTAAAGAAATTCATCCTTAAAATATTGTTATAGATGTTTATAGTTAATGTGTACTTTGCAAAAGAATATTCTTTGACAGAAACATCACATATCAACTCTGCAAACAACTCAGGAATCCGATTTCCTAAAGGGATCTATTCCTGTTAGAAGATGATTTCTGAAGAAGAAGTCTGTTGGCTAAGATACCCAAATATGAATGTGTAATTCCAATTACTATTGTACTAATTTTCTCTGTTTCTATATGGTGTTCTAGTTTTTGCCCCAGTCCTAGTTTCTACACTTCTGTCTTAGGAGCTGACTCTCCCCCTTGTGACCTGTCTGCCAATCAGGAGAAGCAGTTGCTGGACATCCTTCAAGATCTCCAAGCAGGTCTCCACCTACCTAGGACCCAGGTATTCACTGAGGACATGTCCCTAAAGACCCTGTATCTGCAGCCTTTCCTTCCCTGTTCAAGTTTTGGCTACTCCCCTGTGAGATATGTGGACCTTGCTTTTGTATCCTTGTCACTTCTCTAGTTGCTTCCAGGGTAAAAACACTCAGAGGAGTCACCCAGATGCCACTCTCAGCAACTATTACAGCCTGAGGCCCTGAACATTGCCTATAGCCAATACCTCTCTCCTGACTTTAGAAAGGAACAGCTCTACACCCATTCTCAGCTCTGAAGAAGCTATAGAAGACTGAGACCATTGCCCTTTTCCTTCGATATTTGCAGGGGGGGGGGGGGTGGGATGGCATGGGGCACTATACCAGGAACGGGGATTCCTCACTGCTAGTGGCAAAGATATCAAGAATGGACCTGAGATTCTGGTCCTCCTGGAGGCTGTGTGGCTCTCCTGTGGATGGCTGGACCTGGCAGATGGCAGGACTCTCTTACCAGAAGCAGTGGGGAGACAGCTAGCAAAAAGAATGCATGACACCACACATCTGGGAGGCACAAAACTGAGTGATATGCTGGACAGAGACTTTTTCTTTCATAATATGCATTGAATCTGCAAAGACATCACTTCAAGATGTGAAACATGTGCGCGGGTTAATCAAAAGGGGGGACCGAAGGAACCAGGGGGCACCAGGTTAAGAGGGTCAGAGTCAGGAGAACAGTGGGAGGTAGATTTTACAGAAATTAAGCCAGGGAAATATGGGTACAGGTATCTTTTAGTCCTGGTAGACACTTTTTCAGGATGGGTAGAAGCATATCCAACAAAACATGAAACTGCCTCAGTGGTAGTTAAGGAATTAATATCAGAGATCATTCCTGGGTTCGGGCTCCCACTGGGAATAGGGTCAGATGATGGGCCTGCTTTTATAGCTAGGGTGTCTCAGCCATTGGCTAAGACCCTGGGCATAAATTGGAAATTACATTGTGCATTTCGACCCCAAAATTCTTTTTGATCTGTGCGGTTTACTTGGGAGTAAGTGGATAGATCCCTCACATACCCTTTCATGCACAACCCCAGCGGGGACTCTGTATCTAGTGGAAACCCCTGTCTATGCTTGCCCATCCACGGGGCCACTGTCATGCAAATCACCAGAATTCCATTGCGCAGCCTAGGGATGTGAAAACCATCGCCCTGTGGCAGCAGAGAGACCCTGATATCATACTACAAAGGGAGAAAAGCAGGGGCTGAGAAGCCCCCTTGATTCCAGAAATCCCCTTTTCCTAACTATTAAAGACCCAGAGGTTAAGGGATGGCCTGACATGGGGACTTAGGCTGGACATGAAAGGCAAGGACACAGGGATAGAATTTACAGTGCAGCAAATAGCTGACAAAGTGCAACCCTCACTGGTCAGCCAGAATGGAGAGGTCCTCGTAGGATTTGGGCTGGAACCCACCCCCACTGTCTCCACACCTGGGTGACCATTTGAGACTGCCATAAAGCTTCCTCACAGAGAGCAATCCCTCCTCACTATGCTCACCACTGTCTTTTTAGACTTTAGTGAATTAGAAACATCTGTTAATTTCCTGGAAAAATCACTGTCCTCTCTGGCAGAAATGGTTCTCCAAAATAGGTGGGGACTCGACCTCCTTTTCTTTAAGTGGGGGGGGGGCTCTGTGTGGCATTGGGAGAATCCTGTTGGGGTTATACAGGAATCTCTAGCCCTGCTCTGAGGAAGAATACAAGAGAGGGAGTGGATTAATGTTCAATCCAGCAACTGGTATTCTAGTCTTTTCTCTTGGTCTCCTTGACTGACTACTTTGATCATGGCCATGGCAAGACCACTCAGATTAGTACTAGTGGGCCTCTTGATAGGACCCTGCCTGATCAACTGTCTTATAACCTATATCCAACAGCGACTTCAGGCTATTAAGCTTTTGACCTTAAGATCACATTATTCTGATGAGTCGAGGGTTTGACTCACGTACAAGAAGAAGTGGGAATAAAGTAGCCCCAAAAAGGGCAAGATAGAAAAATTGAAATAGATAAAACAGATTAAAAAAAAACCCTGACAGCATTTTCTAGGGAACAGACCTGACTTCTCTACCCCCAGGAAGTCAAGCTGTTTATGCAGACAGCAGACCAGTTTCTACTTAGCTTGGGGAATGTGAATTAGAAAGGGGCAGGAGACAAAGAGGAATTTCAGGAATATCAAAAAGGTCAGGATGGAAGTAAGATAACATATGGTGAATGGATGTGAAAGTAAAAAGCCCCTAAATAACAGCCCCCACACAAATCTGAGGATTGCCTCCTCATCTTTGACACCACATTCCAGTCATGATACGGTTTTGTTTGATTAAAAATTTATATGTGAAAGGAAATAGCTTTGTATCTTGTAATGTATATAAGCTATCCTGTAATGTCAGTCTGAGGCAGTCTTCCACTAGGGAGGACTGTCCCAGCTGGTATATTCTTTGTTTGTTCTTTTATTAATAAATTGCAGTTCCAATAATTGAAATTCTGGGTGTTTAAACTCACTTTGTGAAGTGCACCACTTCATTCTTAACTTTTTCTGTGCCATGGACCCCTTGGGCAGTGTCTGAGGGAGTCTATCAGATTTATGTTTTAAATGCATTAGATAAAATACAAAGGGTTACCAGGAAACTGGTTATAGTGAAATATAGTTATCAAAATATCAAAGAAACAAAGTCACAGACCCCAGGTTAAAGCCCCTACTCTAAAGTTTCTTCTTCTCTCCAAAAGTTAAAGAAAAGAAAAAAAGAGAAAAGAAAGAGACCCTATAACAAAGAGTAGATTTAAAATCTCTCTAGTTGTGGAAAGGTATATCTGGTAATCATATATTTGTGAGAACACAGATAATTCAAAGATACAGTCCAAGCGCCCAAGTTCTGCTCTTGATCTCTTCCTACTACACAACGCCTGACAACCACAAATGTTTCCCCCCCACAGGATATACTTGACCACATGCTACTAGTTCATGTTCCAAAACGTACTAGGGATGTTGTTTTTCATTTGTAAAAGATTCACTGTAGAAACTATAATATTGTGACTCTTTAAAGAAAGATCAGCCACTTAGAATACTATGAGTGAAGCCAGTTGTCTAACAATTCCCTAGTTTCTACCAGGCACTTTTGGCAGAAAAAGCTGAGAGGCTGGGAAAGGAGTTAAGATGGAGAAAGGAGAAAGAAAGGAGAAGAGAGGGAAGGAAAGGTGATGGAGAGAAAAGGAAGAAGAGAGAGGAAAGAACAAGATGGAGATGAAAAGACAGAGAGAAGGGATGAGAGGAAGAAGACAAAAGGGACAAGGAGAGAGAAAAAGTCTGGGATAGAGAAGGAGAAAAGAGGTTGAGAGAAAGAAAGAAAGAGAAAGAGAAAAAGAGAGAGAAAGAAAGTGAGAGAAAGAAAGAAAGAAAAAGGAAAGGAGAAGAGTATATATGTAAGAGATAAAAAGGAGGAAATGGGGTAGAAAAATTACAAAAGGGAAAGAAGATGAAGGAAATCAAAGTTTTATTTTCTAGTAAAACCAGACATTGGAACTGTTCTCAGTGTCCCTCCTCCAGGACCACTCTCCATATCATGTGTTTTCTCTGACCATCTGATAAATATAAGAATACAAAAAAGGCTGTACTTAAGATTTTCTCAAGATTACAGCAGATACTAAGTGCCAGACTCCTCATTCCAGGGAAGCTGGTATAAAATGGGGCAACTAATAGCCCTACTGGTAGATCTGATGAGTTTTATAAAGATTACATCAGTTCACTTTGGCCTGACAACCAAAGACAGAGCAAGGTAGGAATATCGGTGACCCTCCATCTGGCTATGGTATCTAGCTCATTTGGAGGTTCCAAAAACCCTTCAGTTCTTAAAAAAATTATTTCTGGAGCTCATTTAGAGAAATTACTTCCATGCTAACCATAAAAATACTGCATCCCACTCCATCCTCAATTTTTGTCCTCTAGAGGCAATAGACAAATTGATTTCTCATGACCAAAATTGTAACAAGCACTTGGGGCACCCAGGGAAAACAGCTTGAAGCATTCTTAAATCAATTTTTCAAGATAAATTCAGTTGATCTTGGGGAAAGGCTTCATAACACAAAGGTTTATGATGGAAGACTAAGGGGATCAATAATAGTAATGTTGAGGAACACAAGTTTGCAAGGCCACCTAAACACATGCTCTGAAGGCTTCTCGTTTTAATTAATTATTCTTTATTATTTAATTATTCTTGCTAATTGAGTGGGTTCCGTCATTTCTAGGAAGGAGTACAAGTTCCATTGGTGTTTTTTCATGTCAATCCCCCAAGGCAAAGTCCAGATGACCTCCCCCTAGTTACAGCTCAGCTCTTGGGTTCTTTGAAGCTGCCTAGTCCCGTAAGATCCTTAGCATTTCACTGAGGCTGTGGGGTTTGGAGAGGCAAGTATAAGTAACTTCTTAAAAACATGTCAGCAGCTTATTTGCTTTCCAAGCAGAACTGAGATTCTTGTGCAAGATGACAGAAATGATAGTAGAATTAGATCTCACACAGCATGTTACAAAAATATTATAGCCCAAGTCAAAATGACTCTTAGTAGTTTTTATTTACAATGAGGTGAAAAGAATGAAAGTAAAGAAATACAAAAAGAGGGTAAAGAAGATGTCTATCCTATCACACTGAATATTGCTCTAGTGCTTGGCTCAGCCTGGAGGGCTTTATAACCCTCAACCAGAAGATCTAAAGTTCCACCCACATGGCCTTCTCTAAGAAGGGAAGGTCTCTCCCAAACTAATCTCTCTCCAGACACCAGGAAAGGAAAGCCAGCTGCTTGCTCATCCAAGAGGCAGTCCAAGTCCCAAGTTACCTCCAAGAGACAGGTCACCAGTCAAGGATGACTACCAAAGATTGAAGAAGATCAGAACTTTTATGGTCCTTTTTGTCCCTTCCCCTCTTTACAGGGGCTAATCACAGCTTCCAAATTGCCTAGCACTGGCCATAGGGTAGGGCAGTGTTTGTGGGATCCACTTCTCACCTCTAAAGGTGTCAACTCTTCTCATAGGATTCACAAGATTCTGATTGATTAGGTTAAAAGGGTAGAGCTCTCCAAGTATGTGACTTGTGAATTCTCTTACTTGATGGCTTACAAAGTGTTAAACAGGGATGTTTTTAGTTTTGGTTGATCAATTTAAAAGTTGCTGATGCTAGACAAAAAGTCTGATTCATACTTCACAGAATGAAATGAATTTCTTGGTCCTTGGTTCAAATGTGGCCCCAGACACTTCCTAGCTGTGTAACCTTGGGCAAGCCACTCATCCCCCATTGCCCAGCCCTTACCACTCTTCTGCCTTGGAACCAATACATAGTATTGATTCAAAGGTAAGGTATTGTTTTGTTTTTTTAAAGAAAAGAAATTCAGCTTTTGTTAGAATTACAAGCCTATTGTATATCAGGACAACAATTTATATGATAAAATAATATTGCCAAGCCAAGCAATTTTGAAAGTCTTAGGAACTCTGATCCATGCAAAGATCAACCACAATTCCAAGGGGCTAGTGAGCAAATGTGTTGCCTACTCCTTAGAGAAATAATGGACTCAAAATGTAGAATGAGACATATATTTCTGAACAGGGCCAATGTGAGAATTTGTTTTGCTTGACTATGCATATTTGCTATAAAGATCTTGTTTTTCTTTTTTTCAGGGAATAGAAAAAGAGGAAGGTAGAAAGAATAGATGCTTGTTAATTGAAAAAATAATAAAATTTTAAAATAAAGTGAGGGAGTTGGATCAAATCATTCTTAATGTCTCTAAACCAATGAAAACTCTCTTGTCCATAAGATTATTCACAGTTATAGGGACTCTTATTCATTCCAGCCTCCTGAAGAAGTTTAGGGCTGCTGGGAATGGGGGAAAGTTGGGGCAGTAGGGTTGAGGCCATTCTTGGGAGAAGGAGGAGATAGAAGATACAATAACAAGTAAACAAGAGCAAATGCATCTCACTACATTCCAAAGTCAACCACAATTGACATTTGCATCTTTCCTCATCTTACCCACATCTTCCTCTATAGACTTCAGTTTCTCTAATTCATAGTTGACTCATTATGGGAAATACAAAGATAGAAATCTGCTTCTTGAAAGAGATGATATGAACAGAAATGAGATGTTACTTAGGATGAATGGGGAGAGACAAACTTATTCTTTCAAATTTGCTTTAGGCAGTGAGAGTCTCTTTCCAGGGAGTATAAGTTCCCCCAGTTCTAAGGTTTTATGTCTTTTGCATTTCCCCTGGAGAGTGATTTCAAGTCCCTCCTCTCAATAACCCAAGTCTACTTCTTGCAGCCAGGAACACTCTTTGCTCATCTACTACTTTCTGAGAGAGTTGAGAGTTTCTGAGAGAGTCTGAGGATGAGAGTCGATCCTGCGCCTCTCAGAATTTGAGCCTTACGGTCACTTCATAGATGCTGGAATGCAAACAGCCTCATGGTTCACTGCTATCGGGGATTCTGTTCTGGGTTTTGGCTTAACGTGTTTGTCTGTAAACAGGTTAGGAGGAGAGGGAGTTGGTTCAGATGTTATAATTTTTTTTCTGCACAAGAGGAGGGTCAGCATGGTAAACTTTTCATATGAAGATATGTTAGTTCTTATCGCATAGTTATACAGGGTGTCCCAAATATCTTCATGCTATTTTATGCTATTAGGACTGCACTAAGGCTTTCGGTACCTACTACTAGTTAGTGGTTTGCCCAGAGTCACAAAGCCAATATATGTCAGAAGTAGGAGCAACCCCTGTGAAGAATGGACCTACCATCATCGCCAGCACCCATCACCAGCAATGGCAATGGATGGATGGATAAGCCCAGGAGCCCTCCATAAGGGCATCGTCCCTCAAACTACTCTCCCTACTTCTATTCTAGGACCTGCAGCTATCATCCAGGAGAGCAATCCTTGTGATTAATGACTCAACCATTCCCATCCCAAAGGGCAGGCAAGCCAACCTGGCTAAAATAACAAGGATCCTAAGGAGAGAGACAGGAGGCATCATGTGATGGGCAAGTCAAATCACTACCACCACATCCCATCAGACTCAAATGTAGATATCCCAAGACCCTCAGCCCAGAAGCCTCCTATCATGCCACCAGCCCTATTTCCAGCCTGGTCTCTACAGCTGGCATTCATGGAATTAGTTCCTGTGGAGATAGGACCTGGTAATTACTTCTTCAGAGCTTGCAACCCCTGTTTCCCCAGGAGTCTGCTAGTTGATCAAGACCAGGAAAAAGAGTTCTTACTACCAAAGTCCTTGGTTTTATCAATTGGAAAAAAAAAAAGAAACAAATTAAGGGAAATGAATTAACATTTCCTTTGCACACTAAGGACCACAAGGCCTTTCTGTATGACTTGCCTCTGAGTAGGAGTGAGGAGGTGGAAACCAAGGAAGATTTCCTGGAAAAGATTATATTTAAGTGACTTGCCAAGAGTTACAGGCCTCGCTAGTATGCTTCAATGGCAAGACTTGAATTCAGTTCTTCCTGACTTAGAGGCAAATTCTCTACCCACTAAACCACACTGACTATGAAGAGAAAAACAAATGTTGCCACAAGGGGGTTTGGGACCAAGATCTAGTGTGGAAATGTCCTGTGTGAAGTTTATATGATTTAAATTTTCTTGGCGTGGCACCATAAACTGCCAAGTTTTTTTTAAACCAGTGTTGGGAACTGTACCCAAAAATTACCGAAGGGAATGTAAAGAAAAGAGAATCAGAATAGAGAGGTGATGGCTATAGGACATTAAAAGGGAAAAAAAACCAAATTATGTAGATTCCTGAAGGGGAAATGGAGAATAAGGAGAGGAACCAACATCAGATTGTGGTTCCTCTTTAAGCAAAATCTAGCTTATAATAAACACACGCATACTTTGGAAAATATATCATTAGAAGCGGTTTCAGAAAAACTGAGAAATAGTATGACATTTCAAAGGAGGAAAGGGAGGATTTAAGATCTACAGGCTGCCTTGGAGGGACTAAAAAAATAATGTGAAAATTGGGAGCTGAGATGGATTACACCCCGGAGCCAAATGTGTCCGTGACCACAGAAGACTATTATCCAGAAATCCTGGCCAGCCCCTGCCACACCGCATTCACCCAGAAATCCAGCTCTCTGCTTCTTGCCCTGTTCTACTGCCTCCTCTTTGGCTTTGGTCTGCTGGGGAATACCCTGGTCATTCTGGTTCTGGTAGCCTGTAAGAAGCTGAGAAGCATGACTGATGTGTACCTGCTGAACCTGGCCATCTCTGACCTGCTCTTCGTCTTCTCCTTCCCCTTCCTGACACACTACACTCTGGACCAGTGGGTCTTTGGGAACATCATGTGTAAGACCATCTCAGGGATTTATTACATTGGCTTCTTCAGTAGCATCTTCTTCATCACCATCATGAGCATGGACAGGTACCTGGCCATTGTCCATGCAGTCTATGCCTTGAAGGTGAGGACAACCAGGAAGGGCATGGCTGTCAGCCTCCTGGTGTGGATGGTGGCCACTTTAGCCTCTGTCCCTTTGCTGGTGTTTTACCAAGTATCTTCTGAGGAGGGCACCCTCAAGTGCTACTCCTTCTATGATGACAGAACTATTGAGTGGAAACTCATCACCCACTTTGAAATCAACATCCTGGGTCTTGTCATCCCTCTCAGCATCCTTGTTTTCTGTTATGCCAACATCCTCAGACACTTGAAAGGATGTCAGAACCGCCACAAGATCAAGGCCATCAGACTGGTCCTCGTCGTAGTGGTGGCATTTTTCCTCTTCTGGGTTCCCTTTAATATGATGCTCTTCCTGAATTCCCTGCACAACCTGCATATCCTCGATGGGTGTGACCTAAGTCAGAAACTTACCCAGGCCACCCAGATAACTGAGGTCATCTCCTTCACCCACTGCTGTGTCAACCCTGTCATTTATGCTTTTGCTGGGGAAAAGTTCAAGAACCACCTCTTGGAGATCTTTCAGAAATACAAATGGTATTCCTGGCTAGGCAAAGAACACATGGCCAGAACATCTGGGCATCTATTCTCATCACGTTCCTTCAGCACTGACTATATCTTATGAAACATTGTGACTTTGGGTATGTTTCTACCTTCCTTCTGTTGTTTGTATGGGATTCTGGCACTGGAGGAAGCAAAGAGCATGAGCAGGTTTTGGTTACGGGAAGAGACATATGGCAAACATTCGATTTCTCCCTTTGAAATCTCTTCTAAGGATTTTAAGAGGCTGCAGACTCAATCAATATGCATCAACAAGATATCTCAACCAAGAAAGCTAAGATGATCTTGGGCTCAAGGACTAGGGAGATGAAAGTCCCACTCTTCTTTGCCTGGATGGACAACAGAGGCTCTACTTTTGAAGATGGATATTCATATGCTAAGCAGTATAGAGGGAGTTGGGGGTGGGGGATTTTGAAGAGAGGAGAATAAGCATTTATATAGCAGATAGATAGATAGATAGATAGATAGATAGATAGATAGAGATAGATAGATAGATGAATAGATAGATAGATAGATAGATAGATAGATAGATAGATAGATAGATAGATAGATAGATAGATAGATAGATAGATAGGTTCCAGGCACCATAGAGAGTATTTCTACCAAGAAAAATCTCATTTGATCCTTAACACAACCCTGTGAGGTAGATGCTATTATTATCCCCATTCTGCAGCTGAGGAAACTGAGACCAACAAAATGTTGAAGCAACTTACTCAGGGTCATGCAGCTAATAAGAGTCCAAGGTTAAATTTGATCTTGGGTCTTCCTGACACTAGGCCTGGCACTCTTATGCCCCGATCTACCTCTCTAGAAAGGGACCAGAATAGTAAAGAGATTGAAACCCATGTCATCTGAGAATGAATTGAAGTAACTGGAGGTATTTAGCTTGGAGAAGAAAATACTGGGAGGTGGAGGGTGGGGGAAGGATGGTGGAGAACTGAGCTTTACCTTTTTAAGACTTAAAGATTACCTCATGGATAAAGGAAGAGATCTGTCTACTTGGTCCTAGAGGGCAGGAATACAAAGAATATTTGGAAGTTGCAAAGTAGGAAAAAGATTTGTAAGAAAAAAATCTTTGCAACAATTAAAGCTGACTCAAGATACAGTGGGCTGCCTCAGCAGGCAGTGGGCATCCCTTCATTGGAATTCAGGTAAAAACTCAATGGCCAGTTTGTCAGGTATGTTGTAGAGGGGAATCTTGTTCAGCTTCAGATTAGACTAGACAGTCTCAGAAGTTCCTTCCAAATGTAAAATCTGGAATTTGGAAAATTAAACGTCTCTCCTTCACTTTTCCCCTACAGCTGAGTTCATTTGTCATTCTACACATACTCCTCAGCCAATGCTTTCTAGTTTCTTTGCTAGAAAAGTGACCAAATTTATTGCCATTTTCAGAAGCATCGAAGTCTAAGAAACCTTCTATTTTTCTCTCTTCTTTTCCACTCACTACTCTCTTTTTTTGTATTCACTCTCTTCACTATCTTGTCTTTCTCTTGATAATTACAGTGGTGTAATAAAGTGAGCAAGCATCCTATTATTTGTAATATTTACTGCTGCCTTATTGGTCTTTATGTCTTCTGATTGAACCATTTGACTTCTACAAACCCTTCAATAGTGTCTCCTTGTCTATGCAAGAATGTCCACACTTCTTAAGTAGCATTTAACGCTCTCTACACCATCTGCGTCTTCCCTAATTTCCATCTTTATTTTATCTCCATCTCCTTCACATACCCTTTGCTTAGGCTCAGAATAGAATACTGCCACATTCCGAGATGCCCAGCTCAGAGAATCCCTCCTTCCACTCTACCAGAAAATAAGGAGATGCTGCAGAAGAAGTAACAGTATTCACACTGTTTCCTTACACTAATGCCTGGTATCTCGAGAGGGGTCAAGAGGAAAGAGGAATCAATATGGTGATCCTTTAACTGAGTGTTCAAACATTTCTGTTCAATTAAAAACTCTTGAGTGTATTCAGTCTACTATATGGATTTTTAAATTTTATTTGTGAATTACATATAATGCTAATTACCAATAACTTCTATACACCATGGAACATGCACAATAATCAACCTTTAAAAGGATGAGATGATGATGACATAATCAATGTTTTTCAGTATATTTTATTTATACAAAACCCTTTCTGCTCTCATTTAATATATAATACATATTATATATACCAATATATATATATCAATATACCAATAATATTTTGATCAAGCAGAGCATTTGAGAGCAATGTGACTGAACCGGCTTCATTGTTTTCAGCTTTTCATTTTTTGTCATTCTGAATTTGACAATCATAAATATTTCCATGTAAGAAGAAAAGCAGAAAAAGAAGATTGTATATGAAATCATATAGATATTATATAGTTTACTGTTTATAGTTACTTGGTCTAACCTTTTGTGATAAAGCAATTTGGTTCTAAATCAGTTTGCTTAGATTCTGTGTTTATTATTTTTTAAAACCCTTACCTTCTGTCTTAGAATCAATGTTGGGTATTGGTTCTAAGGCAGAAGAGTGGTAAGGGCTAGGCAATGGGGGTCAAGTGACTTGCCCAGGGTCACACAGCTAAGAAGTATCTGAGGCCAAATTTGAACCCAGGACTCCCATTTCTGAATCTGGCTCGCAATCCACTGAGCCACCTAGATGCCCCCTAGATTCTGTTTTGATGACTACCATAGTTGAAAAGGATACTTTAGAAAGATATATAGCCCCAATAGAATCTAAGTTCCCAGAGAGTTTAAGTTCTTTCATTATTTTTATACCCAGTACATAGCACCTAGGCTGATACATAGTAGCTTGTCCATTGGTCCAAATGGAAATACTGCTGTTCAGTTATTTTTTAAGTTGTGTCTGACTCTAATTTTTTTTTGAGTGTTTTCTTGGCAAAGATACTGGAGTGGTTTGCCATGTCCTTCTATAGCTCATTATTAAAAAACAGACAAGCAAAAACTTACCTTCGGTCTTAGAATCAATACTGTATGTTGGTTCCAAGGCAGAAGAGTGGCAAGATCTAGGCAGTGGGGGTTAAGTGACTTGACTAAGGTCACACAGCTAGAAAGTATCTGAGGTCAGATTTAAATTCATAAAGATGTGTCTTCCTGACTCCAGGCCATCTAGTTTCCCAGAAGTATTGAGCTTCACTAAATCACAGTACTCATTTTTTCAATCCCATCCATTGGTTATGAAAAGGATGGATATTTCCATCTTCCCTGATATCAATAAATTGATCTTGCAAATTAATTAGAAGGCATTGAAATGTTGTTTATTAATTTATTTATTTTATGGTTTCAACTCCCACTGAAATGCTTCATTGGGAAGATTTCAAACTTGGCTGGAAAATTCTGTTTCCAAGTTTCTAAAGTATACAGAAATGAAAGGTTGTTGTTTTTTTAACAGGCAACACAGAACAAAGGTTTAGCTTTTAAATGTCTTTTTAAAATTATGGCGGTTTGATCCTCTCATAAAAGAATATGTCAAGGCACAGTATGTACTTAGTGCGAAGCTCATCAAATGATTTTTTCAGTCATTTCAATAATGTCCGACTCTGTGACCCCATTTGGGGTTTTCATGGCAAAGATACTGGAGTGGTTTGCCATTTCCTTCACCATCATCAAATGAGAATGGATATAAATATGTATTTCAAATAATCTTGATAACCTTGAGTTTGGGGAGCCAACGTCTTGTCAAATATGATTAAATCACTGGGGTTTTGAGCTCTTAGAAGAAAGAGACAGTGGCAATGATACAAACATTTTCTTGTTTGCATTTGCTCACACTATTAGTCTTATCTTTCATCTGTGGTTTCTGGGCAGGGATCTTTTGGAGCCCCTTGCCATTTCGTGAAGGTTAGTTTAGTTAAAAGTAGATTTTTATCAGCAAATGCACTTGATCAGGCACAAGTAAACTGAGACGTGGTGGAAGACTAGGGAGGACTTTTAAAAGAAATCAATGGGAGATCATCACTCACTGCAGATATTGAAAAATACACACACAGAAAATAAAAGCAGGAAGAGTGAACTGATACCAACCAAAGAAGAAGAGAGTGGATGAGAGAGAATACAATTACAAATAAACAAAAGGAAGAACTACTCAATCCTTTCTTGAATTTCAAAAACTCTATTAATGAGAATGAATTTCACACTAGAAAGGAAGGGAAGCAAATAAACATTTATACGGTGCCTACTATGTGACTGGCATGGTGCTAAGCACCTTACAAATACAATTATGTTAATATTACTTGGTAGGTACTATTATATCTCTATTTTACAATTGAGGAAACTGAGGCAGACAGGATAAGTGACTTGTTCAGGGTCACACAGCTTGTAAGTGACTGAGGCTGGATTTGAACAAAGGTCTCCTTGACTCCCTGGGCCTGTTCTGTTAGCTGCTTCGGTAGACAGAAACAAAAATGGTTCACGAGGAATTAAAACCAAAGATAAGTGAGAAGATGGTGCTCAACTGGCCTCAGTGTTTTCAGGTCACCCTACTTGAATGGGCTACTGCCTGGAGTACTGAAAAGCTTGTTTCTATGATTGCTAAGTTGCTAATTTTGACACAAATAATCAGGTTAAATGGGAGAAGTACCATAGACTATTTGCTCTAAAAGAGGAAGAAGGTAAATTCTCTAAAAACCACAAGCTTGATTTCAATTCCCAACAAAATTCTTGAATGCATTACTTAGATATAGTTTGTGAGTATTTTAAAAAAGAACTGCCAAACAATACAATTCAGCAAATAGTCATTTAGATGCACAGCACTAAGCTAGGTGCTGAGGAAATAAAGACAAAAATGAAACAATTCCTCTCCTTTAGGAATTTGCATTGTATTGACCTATTGGGGCCATCCTGTGGACCATGCTCAGAGTTCTGGTCAAACATGTGGCCACTTACAGTCATGTATGACTCCAGGGTGAAGGGCTTGCCTTTTGAAATGACAGAGTCCCCTTATTAGCAGTAGAGCCAAAATAACTGATTTCTCAATAGATATACAAAGGGAGCTACTTGGCCCTCTGTTTCTTTCTTCCTTTTAGTCTATAAGTCATGCACAAAGAGCTTAAGTGTCACTATGTCTCATCCTCCATCTTTAGGCTGCCATAGAGTTCATAGCATCTAGACTACATGTCCTCCCTGGGCAAACCTGAGCCTAGGTTGAGACTCCTTCATTGCTATTTTTTTCTCTCCTGATTTTAGGATTTGATTCTGGACATATCCAGAATAAAAGGCTTCCTCGTGAGTTCAAGAGGTGGAAAGGCTTTGGTTTTCATCAAGGTAGAACTTTCTGACTACAAAGGAAGCTTCTGTGTTGGAGAGGACAGCCACCAACAAAAGCATTGACTCAAACCTGGCCATTTTGCCAGGGGATTGATCTCTGAGGATAATTTGAGAATGATGAAGCAATCCCTTTCTGGACCCCATTCAATGGAGGGAGATGTCAAAGATAAGAAGAGTCACCACCCTTACTATGAGTTTGAAATGCTCTATTTACAAACTTTGGGGGAGATCTGCCTGGTTTGGGATGCTCTCTTGGGACTTTTTTGGGAGGAAGAGTATGCCCTTAGCAGCTTTGGAGGCTGTAAAACTATGTACTTGCCTATAAGCTTCTTTCTCTGTTTTTTCTCTTCCTGCTTTATGTATCAGTAACATATTTGTTCCTTAAAAGGAATTTGTCAGGATCCCATCTTTACCAATTACTCTAAATAATTTATTTAAGAGTAGAATTAGATAATCTTTAAATGTTTGGTAAAAATTTACTTGTAAATCCATCTGATACTGATGCTTTTTCTGTCCTCCTCCTCCTCCTCCTCCTCCTCCTTCTCCTTCTCCTTCTCCTTCTCCTTCCCCTTCCCCTTCCCCTTCCCCTTCCCCTTCCCCTTCCCCTTCCCCTTTCCCTTTTCCTTCTTCTTTTATTGTATACCCAGTTCATTGATCTATTCTTTATTTTATTGATATAGAAATTTAAAGATATCAATTTCCCTCTAATTACTTCTTTTGTTGTATCCCATTGGTTTTGGTATATTATCTCAATATTATTATTTTCTTTAACCCACTGATTTTTAAAGATTAAGTTATTTAGTCTAATTTTTATTCTGTTTCTGTGGTCTTTTATTATATATCATTTTATTGCACTGTGATCTGAAAAAGATGCATTCACTATTTCTGCTTTTCTGAATTTAACTATAAAGTTTTTATGTCTTAAGATACAATGAGTTTTTGTAAAGGTATCTGAAAGGTCACTGAAAAAAAGGTATATATTTTTCTATTCTTATTCAGTTCTCTTCAGATATCTACCCTATTTCACTTATCTAAGACTTAGTTTCTACTCCATGACTTCTTTTTTATTGTTTAGTTAGATTTATCCAGTTCTAAGAAGAGAAGTTTAACATCTCCCATTTTTAAAGTTTTCCTCTCTATTTCTACCTGTAACTCCTTTAACTTTTGAAGTAGTTGCAATAAGGGAAGATAATAAAATTGAAGAAGATAAAGCACATCAATCCATTCTTGCATTTTTAGGGAACAGACCCAGTCCCCCTGCCCCCAAGAGGTCAAGCAGTTTATGCAGGTGGATACTAGACTAGGGATGAGAATTAGGAAGGTCAAGAAACAAAGGAATTTCAGGAATATCGAAGAGGTCAGGATGGAATGCAAGGTAATTTATAGCTAACTAGGGATAAGTGAGTAAGTACATGTGAAAGTAAACAACCCTGAATAACCTGAGGATTATCCACTCATCACTGACCTCACACACCTGTGTTTGTGATAAGGTTTGTTTGATTGTCAAATAAGAACCTGTATGTGAAAGGAAATAACTTGGTATCTTGTAACTTATATAAGCTATCCTATAATGTCAGTCTGATACAGCTTCCACTAGGGAAGGCTGTCCCAGCTGGTATATTCTTTATTTGTTCTTTTATTAATAAATCACAGTTCCAATAATTGAAATTCTGGGTGTCCAGACTCGCTCTATGAAGAGCCCCACTTCACTTTTCTTTTAAGAATTTGGATGCTGGGGGCATCTGGGTGTCTCAGTGGATTGAGAACCAGGCCTAGAGACAGGAGGTCCTGGGTTCAAATCTGACCTCAGAAACTTCCCAACTGTGTGACCCTGGGCCCCATTGCCTAGCCCTTACCACTCTTCTGCCTTGGAGCCAATACACAGTATTGACTCAAAGAGGGAAGGTAAGGGTTTAAAAAAAAAAGAATTTGGATGCTATAAAATGTGGTACCTAGGTGAACCTGAGAGGCTAGACTTCAAATCCCAGGCTACCTCTGTTTTGTGTTTCCTTCCCTTAAGGACTTAGGTCACAAATTATGAACCTGAGAGGCAGATGTTTAATGGATACTTTGGGGATCTGAGGATTTCTGAGTTAAGTGTTACCTGCCCGTCTCGAGATGATTGGCACAATAGTTTCTCTGAGGAAAAGATCACCAGCTCCAAGAGAATTCTGAAGCTGAAATAATTAAAGAGGAGGCATGTATCACTGATACCGACAAGATATTTATAGACTTAGTATTTCTAAACTTCCTAAGACTATAAATGCCCAGTTTCATTAGATTCTTGCAATGACTTCATGAAGCAGGTAATGCAAGCATTATTATGTCCATTTTACAGATGAGGAACTCAAAATAGAACAAGGTTACATGATTTTCCTAAAGTTACATAGCTAAGTAAGGAGCTTAGCTAAACCTTCAGCCAAAGATTCCACAACCTTAATGTTTTTTTCTCTCTTATTGGCTAAGTCAAGTCAAATTAATTAGCATTTGTTAATAGCCTGCAGCACTGTGCTAAGTGCTGGAGATATAAAGGCAAAAAGACCCAGGGAGCTCACTGTCTGATGAGAGACAACATGTAAACAAATGATGTACAAAAAAAATGAAAACAGGAACATGTGGAAATTATCTGAGGGAAGCCAAGATTAAGGAGGACTAGGGATAGCTAGATGACTCAGTGAATCGAAAGCCAGGCTCAGAGATGGGAGGTCCTGGGTTCAAATATGATATCAGATATCTCCTAGCTGGGAGACCATGGGCAAGTCACTTAACCCACTTGCCCAGCCTTTCCTGCTCTTCTGCCTTGGAACTGATACTTAGTATTGATTCTAACAGACAAGGTAAGGAATAAAAAAAAGGATTAAAAAAAAGATAAGAAGGACGACAAAGAACTTCTTAAAGAAGATTGAGCTGTTGAGTTGCCCTCTTCTGGGCAAAAACCCTTCTCCCAATTTACTTTCTGGTAGGAATCTCGGCTGAGCTACTGCTGCCCCCTTGTGGTTTCCAGCTCCTATGCAGCCTCTTCTATCTAATGAAGGATCTATCAGCTGATGAAATCTACAGCAGGTCTTTTGTGATGGTTATTCCTGTCCCTTGGCCAAAAAAGTCTTTTGTCCTTGAAGAAGAGAAAAGGCCCTTGTCTGTCCTGGGATAGCAGAAAGGGTGCTGGTTTTTTTTTTTTTTTCCAAAGGATTAGGGTTTGAGAACCAGCTGGGACACAACCTGGCTGACCTTGGGCAGGTGGGCATCAAAACAACAAATAATGATGAGAATAATAAACTTTATTATTCAATCATTTGGTGACCATAAAGGAAAAAAAGAGGGTCAGTGTGAATTTGGGGTAACCTTTGGGAGAACTGTTAGTCTAGTTGAATGTATTTCTTTGTGTGTTTGGGGTTTGACATACTTTAACCTGGGGTAACAGCAAACATTTGACAATATTTTAAAAAGGACTCTCTGGTTAGTACCAGTCATCAGGGAGAGTCATTGACTGGCATGTCCCTATTATCAAATCTTGAAAATAAAACACATCTAGATACTTTCTTTCCTCCTCTATCCTCTGCCAATAAAACAAAACAAACTTCTCAGTCTTAAGAAAGCTCCAATTTAGCTTTATAGAATAATAATCTACCTGCCAGATAAAGGAAGAATTTATGACAAGCAAAAGAATTACAGAAGGAGAATTTTTATTATAGTAAATGTAAAGGTTTTACACAAATAAAATCAATGCAACCAAGATCAGAAGAAAGGGAGAAACCTGGGTGAAAAATTTTTACAGCAAGTATTTCCAATAAAGGCCTTATTTCAGTTAGATCTATAAGAATATAAATTATATCCCAAATGATAAATAGTCAAAGAATATGAATAGGTCTTTTCAGATAAGAAAAATCCAGGCTGTGTATAATCACATAGAAAAGTGCTCTAAATTGTTTCATTAAAGAATGTAAATTCAAACAACTTTCAAGGTACCACCTTACATCTATTAGATTGGCTAATATGAAAGAAAAGTAAAATAATAAATACTAGAGGGAATGTGAAAAATTGGAACACTAATGGACTGCTGACAAAGTTGTGAACTGATTCAACCTTTCTGGAGATTTGGAACTATGCCCAAATGGTTTTAAAACTTGCATATCCTTTGACCCACCAACTCTACCACTAGATTTGTATCTCAAAGAGATTTTTAAAAATGGGAAAGGGCCTATTTGAATTTTTTCACCAAATAACTAATATTGAAAGATGTTTTACATAATTACACAAGTAAAATTTACATAAGATTGCTTGCCATCTCAGGGAGAAGGGAGGGGAAAGAAAAAGAGTGCTAAGGGAGGAAGGTTAGAATTTGGCTCCAAATTTAAGAATAAAAATTGTTTTCATGTAATTAAGAGAAAAAAAATTAAGCTCCTGCTTATACTCTACCTTCCAAAGTGATTGATCTCTTCACAAAACTGTGGCTCCTGCATGGCAAATTTATTTCCTCTCCTCTTCTAAGGGAGATATGAAGCATTCTAACTGCAAAATGGACAAACCTTTTATTTTGTTTATAAGGGTGAAAGGTGACTTAGGAGAGGGTCTTCCTGGGAAGGCTCTTTGTTTAACTAGCACCTTCATGTGTTTCTATCTAATTTTTTACTGGCAGAAATGGTACTTAGATATAGCTGAATTGTAAACAAGTGAAAAAGATGAATGAAATTGGGCTCATTCTAAATTTTAGAATTTCTTAATGAGCAATTAAGACGGGTCAATTCCCCATACACCTTTAAAAAAAAGAAAAGAAAAAGCAGAGAGGGTTGCCCAAACTTTTAGTTTTTAAAAGTTAATAGAGCAACTTTGGGTTGCCAGTGGCCTTAAAGGGAAGATAGGAAATGCCTTTGACTTCCATGCAGTGAGGCAAAAACCATGACAGTTTCTGGGAGCCATAAATGAAGTTTACTGAAAAGACAGGCTGAGCAAGAAGGTCCATGTAAAGTACAACTCCAGAAAAGATCAATAGGGGACCCAAAGAAACTTTTTTGGGCTCAAATACAGTACATGGGCCTTCAGGACCTCCTCAGCCTAGGGGACTGTGGAATTCCTCATGGAATGTACCTTTAGTTTTATTACCAGTAAAGGATTACCAATACCTCTTCCTCCACATTTCTTCCCACACTCTTTTCTAAAATATCTACTAAAATTATGGTCAAAATAAAATAAAACAAAAACTGCTTGTGGTTTCCATGCCATCAAGCCTTTAACAATCAAGTCAAGCTATCATGCTTTCAGAAAAACTAGGAATAACTTGTAGGGATTGATGCAAAGGCAAGTGAGCAGTCACCATAATAATTGGTACAATGACAGATAGTGTTGTTAGGACAAACAACTGTGAAAGACTTAGAAAATTTGATCAATATCATGAATGATCTCATGTGAAAATTTTCTTTTCATATACTGTATTAATTCCTATATATTCGGGAGAATTACTGTGTATTGCTTTATCTGGGGTCTGGGTCTGAGATACAATCCCATCTGCTGCTTTTTGTATTTTCTCTGTACTTGGGAATCCCAAGGAATAGCTTCCTTTTAAATAGAATTTGATTACTAAATGAAGGGGAATAGAATTCCATTTCTGCCTACCTGTCCACTTGGGGGGATGGGGCGGGGTGGATAAGTTGATGGGCTACCTCTTAATTAGCTATGACCAATTAAAGATGTCTTGGGATGTTCAAGGAAGGGTCTAAATCATGAACTCCTAAAATCTATTAAGCTGCTTGATCCACCTAGTCACTAAAGGGCCATGGAGACCAATTATCATTTTACTGGATATGATGCTGGTCTAAACAATAAACCTGGTATAATCAATTTTCTACCACAAGATCAGTCTTTCCAGATAATTTTAATTATAACACAGAATTCCAAAGGACTCATGAGAAAACATGCCCCTCACCTCCAGAAAGAGAGGTGATGGACTCAATGTGGTCATAGAGGCAACCTTCTTTTGCTGAACATGACTAATGCAGAAATTTGTTTGACTTGATTATATAAAGGTAAAAGGTTGGTTTGACATAATATTTACGAGTTAAAAAAAGATTGTGGTCGCCAATTTTAAAATATCATAGCTTAAGTCAAAATGTCTTTTAGCAGCTTTTATTTACAAAGAGTTGGAAAGAGTGAAAGTGGGAAAATGTAAATAAAGAGACAGATTCTTGACAAGCTTACCAGCCCTAAGAGATGCTCCAGTGAAGTGAAGTCTGGTTCAGCACTCCAGCAGAAGGATCCAAGTGGAGCCTTCAGCCAGAAGTCCACCAGAGCAGCCTCCTCTACAGCCTGAGTCACTCACCCAGCAAGCCTACACAAGATCCAGGGAAGGAGTCTCCTTCAAAGCCAAGTCAGGAATCTCAGCTGTTTACTCCAAATTCCAGGAAAGGAATGTCTCCAAGCCAGAATCCAGGATGCCATGATTTTTTCATAGTCCTTTTTCCTTGTCACTTCTTGTTTCTCGCCCTTTCACAGAAACCAATTGCAGTCATTCAATTTTCCTAGTTTTACCCAAGGGTGGGCAGTGCTTGTGGCCTTTGGCGGTGTGAACTAGTGACTTGTGAACTACCTTACCTAATGATTAAGTGGGGTACTTTAAGTTCTTGATTTGATTAGCTAAAAATAGACAAGGAGAGAGTTAATCTTTGTCTTCACAACTATATATGTTTGTGACCTAGTTTAGTTTTCCTTGGTTTCTCAAAGAAGAAAGAAGGGGAGGTGCTGAGAAGGCCAGGATTCAGAGGTGAAAACAAAATAAAATGAAAATTTAAAAATAAGCCCATATTCTTGAGTATTTATTTTATCTATTATACTCTAAGCACTGGAGATACCAAAGGAAACCAGTGCCCAGACTTGCTACAAACCAAAGGAAGATACCACCCCAAAAGTTTCTAGCTGGGTTTTTCCCCTACCAAGACTATCAGCCAGGGCAAGTGATACAGTGATTTCTCACAGGAGGGTGGTAACAAAAGGAAAGATCAGAATAGCAATCTTGGGACAAGTATTACCTGAACCATAATCTTGAAGGAAAGTAGACTTTCTGCAGGGCAGAGGTGAGGACCTAGTGCATTCCAGGTCAGTGGAAAAGGAAGATTTCTTGCCAGGCAGAGAGAATATATCTACTTGGATGAAATGAAAAAATGAAAAGTTTTTCTGAGCCCAGAAAAACAGACTGGAGGTCCGATTTTGAAGGTCTTCAAAAGTGAAATGGCAGTATTTGTACTCTAAGGTTCAGGAAAGAATTGTGAAGGTTTTGGAGCAGAAGAGTCTATCTCCTGAGAAAGCTCATTTCCTCATTTCCTTTAGGAATAGAATTATTGGGAAATGTTTCCTTCATTTATACAGAGTTTAGGAGTAGCAAAAAAACCTTCCTTGTACAATTTGGAACTATGCCCAAAGGGCTTTAAATGGCTGCCTGCCCTTTGATCCATATATACCACTGCTAGGTTTGTACAGTAAAGAGATAGTAAGGAAAAAGATTTGTACAAGAATATTCACAGCTGCACTCTTTGTGGTGACAAAAAGTTGGAAAATGAGGGGATGTCCTTTGATTGGGGAATGGCTGAACAAATTGTGATATCTTTTAGTGACAGAATACTATTGTGCTCAAAGGAATAATAAAGTGGAGGAATTCCATGTGAACTGGCACAACCTCCAGGAATTAATGCAGAGTGAAAGGAGGAGAACCAGGAGAACATTATACCACAGAGACGGATACCCTGTAGCACGGTCGAATGTAATAGACTTCTCTACTAGCAGCAATGCAACAATCCAGGACAATTCTGAGGGACTAATGAGAAAGATGCTATCTGCATCCAGAGAAAGAACTGTGGGAGTAGAAACACAGAAGAAAAACTGCTTGATCACATGGTTTGATGGAGATATTATTGGGAATGTAGACTCTAAATGACTAATTTAGTGCAAATATTAGTAATAAGGAAATAGGTCTCTCTCAGTGATATATGTAAAACCCAGTGGAATTGCTTGTTAGCTATGGGAGGAGAGTGGGAAGAGGGGAGGGAAAAATATAAATCATAACCATGGAAAAATATTCTTAATTAAATAAACTTAAAAAAAAAGATTATCCAAGAGGAGGCCAAGAAGAACCAGGAGGAAAACAGACAGTTCCTTGGCTACCCTACATACCTTCAACACAGATAAAGAGGAGGAGGAGGAGGAGGAATATGAGACATGGAAAGTTCAGGAGCTAAAAGGAATCAAATAGGACACAGATTCGAGAAGCCATGGAGAAGGAGAAAGCACAGATTGAATTCATGAGGAATCTGACAGAAAAGGAAAGACAAGCTGAAATTTGAGCAAATGGCAAAGTAATAACCAACAAAACTGTGAGGGGCAAATACAAGCTCTTGTAGAAATACTATCACTGGGGCACTTTCTTCATGGATGAAACAAAGAAGTTTACAAGAGAGATTTCAGTGCTCCCATCTGGAAAGATCATTTCAGTAAGACTACTCTTCCCAGAGTTACGCAGGTCAAGAACTTTGAAAGATTATGCAGAACCAAATGTACCCATCTTAGGGATCAAGACACCACTTCCTTTGATTTAGCTTGGGGTCAGCAGAGTGACCAAAATACCAAAATCTTCAAGCAGAAAGTAGCTGAGTTAGGAAATGTACTTGAGAGACCATCTGCCAAGAAGAAGAAAACTGCCTAGGATTCAACCACCTACTTCCCTAACTATGAACACCTGAGCAAGCCTGGTTTGGTTTTTTAATCATTGCAATATTACTTATATATAACTTCTCTGGGACATTTTGAGCCTAAGCACCCTTCTGATGACATCCAAGGGGACCTTAAAACAGGGTAAGAGGACTTTTTCTTTAATACTGAAAGCAATGTCCAGCTATGAGCTAAACCTGGGCTTTGTAACTGGACCTCAATTTGTTTTCATCACTTCTTTTATAAACTCCGGATTCTAACAAAGAAGTAATACAATATCTCCTTATAGTTGGAAGAAGTATCATATGGAATTTAAGCTTATTTTTGTTTTGTTTCGAACCCCCCAAGAGTGATATTTGGCTTTGAGTTCCTTCATAATTTGGCCCATTTCTACCTGGTGTTACTGTGAATGGCAAGGCAATGCCCTACCCGCTGGCTCCATTAAGAAGCTAGGTGATTTCAAATATCAGACTGCCAAGGACATACTTGGAAAAAAATATTTACAGCGACACTTTTTGAGGGGGTAAAGAACTGGAAAGTGAGGGGTGTCCATTAATTAGGGAATGACTGAATAATCTGTGGAATATGATGGTGATTGAATACTGTTGTGCTCTAAGAAATGATGAGCAGGGTGATTTCAGAAAAAGTTGGAAAGATTTATGTGAACTGATACAGAGTGAAATAAGCAGAACCAGGAGAACATTGTGACAATAACAGCAAGACTGAAATGATGACCTACGAAAGACTTAGCTGCTCACACAACTACAATGATCTCGGACAATACTGAAGGACTTATGACAAAGAATGCAGTCTACCTCCAGAGAAAGAACTGTTGAAGTCATTTTTTGCTTTTAGCAAAGCTATTCTGTTACTGGCCTATTACTGAAGATCAGTGCAACCATCTGAATATATCTAGAACTCGCCTCCAGTGAATTTCATCAAAATTAAAATTTCGATACAAGCATGTCCCTCTCTCCTAAGCACTTCTGCCATACTGAGAGGTTACTTTTTAAAGACAGAGGTGCAGCAAATGTCAATCCATTTGTGTTTGGGAATCCTCTCAGATAGTATGCCAGTAGAATGTAAGACCTTTGTTTCTCTCTCTGAACTATAGAACAGATGGCTGGTGAAGGATTTTGTTTTGCTTCTTAGCTAGTAACAATTCTCCATGATTGAAAGGGACTCCAAATCTGCACTCCTGGAGTTACCTTACTGCTCTGGCAAGACCAGGAGTTTAGGAATTGGTGAAAAGTGATTTTGGAGCCAAATTTTCAGACTATACTACTGAGTAAAGTATGGCTGTTGGCACAGTGATAACCATGCCTTTATGTGGACAGGTTACATTTGCACTTTTTAATGTGAATTACTGTATTTCCTTTCTAAAAGAAGTTGATTTAAATTGCTAAAAAAAAAGGAGAAAGCCCAAGATGGGAGAGATCTGGCTAAATGGCTGTTAGAGAAAATCTTGGGGTTTCAGTGGTTGTTGAAGTCAGATTCAAAATGACCTGGTTTACATGATCTTGGGCAACATTATCAGAGGCATAATGATCAGGATCAGGGACAGCTCAGAAAAAAAGAATTCTTAGTGGAGTTTACATGGGATATTCCTAGTACACAAAAGCAACTGTGAAGATAGAATTAACTCTCCCTTTGTCTATTTGAAATTAATGAAATCATAAACTAAAAATCCAAAAAAAACCTGAAATAAACTAAAGTGAAAAAAATTATGCTTTGGTCTGCATTCCATCTCCAACAGTCCTCTCTGGAGGTGGAGAGCATTCTTTGTGATAAGTCCTTCAGAACTGTCCTGGATTACTGGATTGCTGAGAGTAGTTAAGTCTTTCACATTTGATCATCCATTGACTCTGTGCAATGTTTTCCTGTTTCTTCTTATTTCACTCTTCATCAGTTGATGTAGGTCTTTCCAGCTCTTTCTGAAACCATCCTGTTCATCAGGTGAAAGGGAATTCTTTAATCTCTTTGTCTATTTTGAGTCAATCAAGAACTTAAAGAACCCCAACTTCCCACTAAGTAAGAGAGTTCACAAGTCACTGACCAGAAAAAGTTCACACCTCCAAAGGCCACAAGTAGTAATAAGTACATATTATTTAACAAATGCATTAACAATTTATTATTATCAAAGTCACCAGTGTAGCCATATGTTTCTCTTCTTTACCATGAAGCAAAAAAGAGGGTCAGGGTGAGTTTGGAGCTTTGAGGAATCCTTGGGAAAAGTGCAATTCTAATTGTATGTATTTCTTTGTGTGTCTGGGGTTGGACAAACTTTGACCTGGGAGCCAGCAAACATTTGACAATATTTTTAAAGTAATTCTTTAACTAGTACTGGTCATTCGGGAGAATCATTAAGAATGCTTTTCCTGTTATCATCTATTGAAAACTAACTCCTAGATACCTTCTTTGCTTTCTTATCTTTCCCTTATTAAAGGAACCTCTGCCAACAACAACTTCTCTTTGGTCTTCAGAAAGCTCCTACTTGTAGTCTACCCTCCAAAAGGGATTGATCTCTTCACTAAACTGTTGTGCCTGCATGACAAACTCATTCCTCCTTTTTGATGGAAACCATTTTCATTGTGAAATGGATGAAACCGTTGTTTGTAGGGGGAAAGTTGACTTAAGGAAGGGTCTTTGTTTAAGTAGCCCCTTCATGTGTTTCTATCTAGTTTTCTACTGGGGCATGGGAAGCTATTATGCTCCTCATTATAGAAATGTTGTTTACATGTAACTGAACTGTAGACAATTGAAACATGTAAAGGAGATAAGAACCATTCTAAATTTTAGAATTTCTTAAAGAGTAACTAAGAATCTATCCACATCCTCCCTTCAAAAAAAAATTGGAAGTGAGGTTGTCCAGAGTTTTAAGTTCTAAAAGGTAACAGAGTAGCTTCTGGTTGCCTTAAAACTCATTCAAGCAATGCCCCTGGCACCTAAGCAGTACAGCAGGAACCACATAAGCTCAAGGCCAGTGGTGTCCAAGAACCATGACTGAGGTTCCCTGAAAGGACAATCTGGGCAAGAAGGTCCTGAGAAGATTGGATTTGGCTCTCCTCTGATTGTAACAAAGAAGCTATTTAACTCTTCTTTTATATTGTGTGAAGATTAAGTTGTAATCCCCTGTCTATTTTTAGATTTTAATCCCTAAAGTGTTAACTCAGTATTTAAAGTAGATCTACCCATTTTAACCACTAAAGGTGTGAACTAACCACTAAAGGTGTGAACTAACCACTAAAGGTGTGAACACCAATTTCCTACATTAAGTGGGAGGTCTCTGACCCATGTGTGAAAGAGTGGGCAGTCCTTGAGAGGAGTGTCTGCTGTGATTGGTAGATGCAAAGTTTAGAGGAGGTGACACGAGAGGAAAAGGTATTTAAATAGTGGAAACAGACATAGATTCAGTCACTCGGAACTGGAGTAAAGACAGACACTTGAAGAGAGACTGGGAGAAGATCCAGATTTGGGTAGATACTGGAAGACAGACACTCAGAGTGAAGACACTTGGCTGTGGAACTGGACCTCAGGAGCAACTTGTACAGGATAACAGACCTCAGACTGCTTTCCTTTTAGGTGGTCACAGTGGTGAGTGTAAAGGCTGACTTCCTTGCCCTTTCTGGAGGTATGAACCTCTGAGAAATAAAAAAAGTCATCGACTTGAGACTCCTTTCCCCTGACTGGTGTCTTAGAATTTCTAACTGGTTCAGAGGAAGCCAGAGCTTTTTCTCTCTCTTTCTCTTCCTTAATATCTTCTCTCAATTGTAAAAATAAACTACCACAATTCCATTTACTTGAGTAATTCATTTTGGGATTTAGAAATTAAATCCCTGGGGACCACCAATTAAATATTAAATCCAACCATAAAGTTAACATTTTGGTGACCAGGATGGGACCAAATTTTAATGAATCATATGGCCCCGGAGCACAAGGTTTTGCAAATTCACTTAATAGAGCATCTGGACATTATTTTGATGAAAAGAATCTTTGGGGTCCATGGTTGGGAAACTTTGGTAATCTGCCCACACCAATTGCAGTAGGAAATATTCAGTCATCTCAACAGGTTCTCTCTGGTGTTACTCAGCCTGTAGCTTTTGGACAAGCACAACAGTTTTTACCAGTTCATCCACAAAATCCAGATACTTTTGTTCAGAATCCAGCAGGCACTCTTCCACAAGCATATCCTGATAATCATCTCAGCCAGGTTGATGTCAATGAACTGTTTTCTAATCTGCTAAAAGCAGGAATACTTAAATTATCTCAACCCCATTCAGCAATAACTCAAGTAAATGAAGGTACTGCACAGCCTCCCCCTAAGGAAGAAGACCAAGGTGTTCCTGACCTCACTAATTTCAAAGTTGAAGAACTGAAACACCGTTATGATAGTGTTATAGATAGACTATATACTGGTATCCAGTGTTCTTCTTGTGGAATGAGGTTTACAACATCACAGAATAATGTCTATGCAGACCATTTGGACTGGCATTATCGACAAAATAGAACTCAAAAGGATCCTAGCAGAAAAGTTACTCATAGGAGGTGGTACTACAGTTTAACTGACTGGATAGAATTTGAGGAAATCGCTGATTTGGAGGAATGTGCAAAGAGCCAATTCTTTGAAAAGTTACATGAAGAGGTTGTGTTGAAAACCCAAGAAGCTGCTAAAGAAAAGGAGTTTTGGAGTGTCCCTGCTGGACCAGCTGGGGTGGTAGAGAGCTGTGAAATATGTCAGGAGCAATTTGAACAATACTGGGATGAAGAGGAGGAAGAATGGCATCTAGAAAATGCTATCCAAGTAGATGGATATATTTACCATCCATCATGTTATGAACATCAAAATACATCTTCATTTGATTGTACACCATCTCCCAGTGATCATCAGGGGAGACTGTGAAGAGTGGATTTGGCTCTCCCCTATAACAGTGAAGGTACTTAGCTCTTCCTTGATTGTGAAGATTAGATTAGGGGATTACAAAGTGTTAACTGAGTATTGTGATAAAGGATGAAAAGGTTAATTGTATTATAGTGTATGTTCATATGTAAACCATGCATAAATATGAAGTGTATGAGAGTGCATATATGTGCACATGTATAGCATACATGTATATATGTACTATGTGTATATATGTGTGTAAATTATGTACATAGCTCACTAATATTACATGTATTTGCATAAGTGAGTTTCAAGTTTGGTTTGATTCTCATTGTAAACCTTATGCAGTGTTGTGTTTATTGTATTTTTCAAAACATTTTTCTCTAAGATGAATGTTAATGTTTTGCAATGACAGTACAGCTACAATGACAGTAGCATGTGACCAAGGCTCACATGGGGGAGCCTGCACCTTGGGATCTGGCAAGATTCTATGCCCAACAGTTTGTGTTCTCAGTGGCTGCTCTCCTGGAAGGACCTTGAAGAGGATTTTGCCTGTGATCAATGGAGGAAGGAGTTATTCTGGATCTGGCTGCTGGCAGCATCAGTCTGGACTTACTTGGACATCTAACAACATAAGATCCTGGCCCTATTTGATTTGGACTCCTGGTGTGAGATTGGGATATTTGGGAAGCTAATGTTTTAGTTTAGTAATATAGCTTACTTGGTTATAATCTTTTAAATTAAGTATAAGAATATTCCTAAACCTTTATTCCTTTCCTACCCTTCCCAAACAATAAATCAGAATTTATTTATATCTTTTCCTCTTGTGTTTCCCTTACCTCAAATCCTACCTTAAAAATATTTAAAGTAGATCTCCCCATTTTCACTACAAAAAGTAACTAACTACAAAATGTGTGAATACCCATTTCATACATTGAGTGGGCAGTCCTGGAAAGGAGCATCTGCTGTGCTTGGTAGACATAAAATTTAGGGGAGGTGACACAAGAGAAAAAGGTATTTAAATAGAGAAAACAGAGAGACACTGGATATTCATCAGTCACCCAAGCTTGGACTGGAAGATCACTCACTTGGAGTTGGACTATCCATATTGTAAACCTCAAAATTCCTTAGACTTATAAATGTTGGAAATTTCACCATTGGGATATTTCATACTTGGAAAATTTCTTACTGATAGTCTATTGGAATGGGAACCCCATTGGCATGGGAGGTTCCTTCTCTTCCCTTCTTAAGATTACTTTAGGACAGAAACCTTTTGCTGAACAATGGAAAGGACTTTGACCTATGCTTAAGCATAGAACAGGAATTTCTTTGAGTCATGATTGATTTTAGAATTGATACAATGGAGATACTTGGAATCAATCTCCACCCTATTCAGTCCTAACAGGATTGAGTAAGGGCTGCAGCCTAGATCAAAATTTAATTATTCCAATCTCTACCCTACTCAGGTTAACAGGATTTAGAAAGGGCTGTAGCAAAGGAGCAAAGATTTAATCTTTGAAAATATGACCTTCAACAGACATGTGCAAAGCCTCTGGGCGGTCCTGGGTTAAGCTAGAGCCTCCATTGGCACAGGGAAGTTGATGGACAGTGCTTGGTAGATGTGAGAACTGAGGGGAGGCAACTTGGATGGTTTCCTTAAAGATCAGGGGGGTCTGAAGACTCAGGGTGGTTGAGGAGTTGATCGGAGTGGTGGCAGTGTACTCTGAGAAGCTTGCTCTGAAGGAAGCTGAAGGTGGGGGCCTCTGAGACTGTTTCTCCATTTTGGTCACGTGAGTAATAGGGACTGATCTCCTTTCTTTGCCCCAGCTATCTAAGGGCTTGGGCCTTTTGGCCCAGCCTAAACAGAAGGGGTATTTAAGCCCTATTCCTTTCTCTCCCTTTTTCTCTCTCTCTATCTCTAATTCCTTTCTTCCTCCTATTGTAATTAAACTCCATAAAAGATTGACTGCAAATTTGAGTTTTCACTTAGGAATTACATAGCTGAATTCCTTGGCGACCTTAAATTAATATATATCAGTCTTTTAAAGTGATTCCTTGTAACATTGTGGCTGACCACACGGGAGTCTAAAGAATCCTCTCAATAAACTTTTGAAATTCCTTGCTTTTTTACTATACCGTCTCACCACTTAGTCCCTCTTTTTTTTTAACAAAAAACTTGGCTTAAAGACACAGCTGCTAGAACACGTGAGTATAAAAAACTTTTTCTCTTTTCTCCTTAAGTTAAATTGGAATCAGCAGTTTTTTTTTCTTTTTCTTCCCTTTAATCTTAAGGGACAGCTGGGTAGCTCAGCGGATTGAGAGCCAGCCCTAGAGACAGAAGGTCCTGGGTTCAAATTGGACCTCGGATACTTCCCAGCTGTGTGACTCTGATAGACAGAAAACAGCTGTTTTAAATCTCAGCAACAGGACTCTAAAGTCCTGGCTGGAAGAGCTGTTTCTAAATATCCTTTCCCTTAAGGAACAACTTCCTGGATTAGAAAAAAAAAACCTGTGGAAAGTTTGTTGCTTTGCCCTGCTCCCCACGTGTTTTGTGAAATTACAAAAAATATATATATATAAATGAGTACTACATTCTTTGACAATTATATGGCAGCTGAAGAAGTAGGGGCATTGGGGAATGCAGGATACCTCCAAATTTTTATATTAATAGGTACTGTCATTTTTGTAATCCTCAATACTATATTTAGAGATGATAAAATAAGAAAAATTGAGGATAAAATGCAAGCCCAATTAGAAGATCTAAAAAGTTTCTTACAGGATCAATTGGCAAACAACCACTCTACCAGAAACAGACCTGTTTCTGAACCTTTGAATGAGGAAATTTCCTTCCCTGAAATAGAGATGGAAAACACCTTCCCTATAGCCCAGTTAACAGACTGCTTCTCTCGTGTAGTGCAAATCTTGTCTGAATTTAATCCCCAAAACCCTTCCCCTGCAATCCCAGCTTCTCATGTTCCTTCTCCTACAGAAAACCAAATTCCAACGCAAAGGAGATCTTGTCCTCCTAGAGAAACATGTCCTTGTCAAACTGACCCACAGGTGCAAAATTCAACTAGAGGCCTGTTTCCTCTAAGAGAAGTACCTGAAATAGGATGGAATGGGGATGTGGTGACTTTAAGACATAGGATATCGTTTACTCCCCAAGAAATAAATGAATTTACACGAAATATCCCCACATATGAACAAGATCCTTTTCTAGTAACAAAAAAGATATGAGACATATTTTTTCTGTATAATCCGTCTTACAAGGACGTTGAGAGCTTACTACAGGCTTTTTTAAGTGAACATGAAAAAAATAAAATAATTGCTCATGTCAACAAAACCCGGGGGCGTAATGCAGCACATTGGCCATCTCAGGATCCCAATGGGACTATAACAATCCTGAGGATTATCTACAACTATACCGTTGTAGAGAGGCCATCCTCACGGCCATGAAGGAATGTGCAGACAGTACAGATAAGTGGATGGAACTGGAAAAAATTAAGCAAAAGGAAGACGAAACACCCTCCAGATTTATGGACAGAATTATCGAGTTTGGGGACAGATACTTAGATTGGGACTTAACTAAAGAGAGTAGTTTAAGACAAGTTAGAAGAATCTTTGTAAACAATTCTTGCAAAGCAATTAAAAATTATTTTAAAACACAATGCCCAAGATGGTCAGATATGGACCTTGAAGAATTGCAAAAAAACAGCTATATATGTTTTAAAGGGAAACAAGGAAAAGGAGGAAGAAAATAATGATGACATGGAGGAAATGAAGAAAAAAATGAGATGTGTAATAGATAGGATAACTAAATTAGAAAGTGGGCATGATAATGAACCAACGACAATTGCCCCTCTCCAGAAATCCAATTATCAATCCATTACTTGCCACTTCTGTGGGAAGAAGGGCCACAATATGATGGATTGTAGAACCTTTCTTAAGATGTTTGGAAGGAATACACAGTTTAATAATAGTTTTAGAAATAATAACTATAGAAATGATGATAATGGTTATAGAAACCAGAATTCTAGAAATTATAATAATGACTATGGAAATAACTATAATGAATATAGAAATAAGAACTTTAGAAACCAGAATTATAGAAATAGGAATTGGGAATTTAATGACAATGTTCCAATTAAAGAAAATTATAATGATAATGAACAACAACAATATATGAGAAATGGAGCTTGTCCAAAAAATACTCGAGGTACTAATGACCCTCAGAGAGGTGCCCTTCAGGAGGGTGCCCAGGGAACGTCCCAGTATAATAAAGATGATTCTTCTTAGATTGTATTGATTTTGTTGATATTAATTAACCTTTTTCAGTTTTTTTTTCTCCTCTCCAAATAGTAGGAAAGATGAATAAAGAACTTAAGACTATGATTGGCAAATTATGCACTGAGATCCATTTAAAATGGCCTGAAATTCTCCCTCTGGCCCTATTTTATCTTAGAAGCAGGCCTAGAGGAGACTTACATATTTCACCATTTGAGATGCTTTTTGGACATCCGCCTATACAGGCTAAGCCTTTCTCCCCGGCTTATACATTGCTATTAGGGGGAGATATTACTATTGCTTCCTATATACAGGAGTTACAGCACAAACTACGTGAACTTCATGAATCCGGAGCTACAGTACAAGCTGGACCATTAGACTTTTCTCTGCATGACCTGAACCCAGGAGATAAAGTTTATATCAAGAATTTCAAGCGAACTGGAGCAACTCAACCTTCATGGGAAGGACCATTCCAAATATTATTAACTACTCCAACATCTATAAAGATTGGAGAAAGAGACTCTTGGATTCACTGCTCACATGTGAAGAAAGCATCTTCTGCTGAGACTGATTGACTCTATCCTATCATATGAATTATGACTCTATCTTATCATATGAATTGGAGATAATAATCCATAGACAAATGGATATTTTTTTTCAAGAATATATTGAATTACTGATTTTTTTCTTATTTTTTCTTATTTCTTTTTCTTTTATTTTTTGATCAGAATATTTGATTTTTTTCTCATTTTTGTACTGAAGGTACACATAATTAATACTAATATTTTTCCCTGCAGTAATACAAGTTAATATATATACTCTTGCTATAATATCAATATATGCTTAAAAGCTTTAAACTATGGGAACCTGCCATTTATTGATAAAATATTATAGGACTGTGATTAATGTTTGTGTCTGATTCCAGGAAAAGGGATAAAAACAAGGAGCACAGACTAAACCTGAATAGTGCCAATAGAGCACACATGAAATATTAAAGTGAGACTCGAGGTTGCGACGCTTAACTTATGTTTAAGTCGTAGGACTTCCTTGTATCTACACTCTTTTCGAAGTACTCAAACAAGTACAAAGCTTGACTATCATGCTGGCTCCCTATATCTCTGAGGAAAAAATCAGACAAGGGAATGACATTTCCCCATCAAAATAGAATTCTAATTCTTTTCTTCTTATATTATGGCAACTTCCTGTAGTCTTGGCTACAAATGGCTAAGTGAAATATTACTGCATTCTGTCCTACATACTTGTGGGATAGAAATTACTTTAAACTGGACCTATACAAGGTCTATTTTGAATTTTTCTTATGTTTTTGATTATTTTTCTATTCTTTTGATAATTGACACATACACCCCCATAACTGAACATTGCATTCTGAGCTAAACTTGATATTTTTTTAAAAAAATACTTACTTCAGGGGGGATTGTATTTTAATTTAAAATCTAAGAATTTTTTGAATTGAATTTTTGAAAAAATCCAAGAATTTTGTTTAAGATTTTACTTTTATAAAAAATTCAAAGATTTTGATTTTGTTCGAGAAAAGATCTTCAAGAAAGAAGCTTGAAACTTTTATATCCAGAGAATGAACTGTTGCAGAAAGATGCCGAAAACCTACACTTCATCAAGAAGATCAAAAATGAACTTTGGATGTGATTGATTGGACTGAACTTTTGATTGAACATTTATTGTAACTGTACACATTTATGCCAAAAGGGACTGCCCCTAATTTGGCTTTCTGTCAATGCGCCTAGCAAACATTGGTTTTGCTTTCTTTTCTTTTCTATTTCCTCTCTCACTATTCTAATTTCTCTTAGAAAATTGAATATTGTGTATATCTTTAGTTAGAAGTGAATTTAGAACTACAAAATGATTATGTTAAATGATCAATGGGGAGACTAGTCTCCCAATGATCATCAGGGGGGATTGTATACATCAAAATTCCTTAGACTTATAAATGTTGGAAATTTCACCATTGGGATATTTCATACTTGGAAAATTTCTTACTGATAGTCTATTGGAATGGGAACCCCATTGGCATGGGAGGTTCCTTCTCTTCCCTTCTTAAGATTACTTTAGGACAGAAACCTTTTGCTGAACAATGGAAAGGACTTTGACCTATGCTTAAGCATAGAACAGGAATTTCTTTGAGTCATGATTGATTTTAGAATTGATACAATGGAGATACTTGGAATCAATCTCCACCCTATTCAGTCCTAACAGGATTGAGTAAGGGCTGCAGCCTAGATCAAAATTTAATTATTCCAATCTCTACCCTACTCAGGTTAACAGGATTTAGAAAGGGCTGTAGCAAAGGAGCAAAGATTTAATCTTTGAAAATATGACCTTCAACAGACATGTGCAAAGCCTCTGGGCGGTCCTGGGTTAAGCTAGAGCCTCCATTGGCACAGGGAAGTTGATGGACAGTGCTTGGTAGATGTGAGAACTGAGGGGAGGCAACTTGGATGGTTTCCTTAAAGATCAGGGGGGTCTGAAGACTCAGGGTGGTTGAGGAGTTGATCGGAGTGGTGGCAGTGTACTCTGAGAAGCTTGCTCTGAAGGAAGCTGAAGGTGGGGGCCTCTGAGACTGTTTCTCCATTTTGGTCACGTGAGTAATAGGGACTGATCTCCTTTCTTTGCCCCAGCTATCTAAGGGCTTGGGCCTTTTGGCCCAGCCTAAACAGAAGGGGTATTTAAGCCCTATTCCTTTCTCTCCCTTTTTCTCTCTCTCTATCTCTAATTCCTTTCTTCCTCCTATTGTAATTAAACTCCATAAAAGATTGACTGCAAATTTGAGTTTTCATTTAGGAATTACATAGCTGAATTCCTTGGCGACCTTAAATTAATATATATCAGTCTTTTAAAGTGATTCCCTTGTAACAATATGAAGTGTAACCTCAAAGACTGTCAATCAGGAACCTGAAGAAACTGATTGGGGATTTGATATAATATATGACCTTGAAGGACCATCTCCCCCATGGATTGAACCTGCAGTTTTATTACTATTAAAGGATTACTAACACTTCATCTCCCAAATTTGAACCTCTCCTATACCCTTTTCTAAAATATCTAATATGATTTTGCCAAAATAAAATGAAATAAAATTTAATAGAGCTGCTTCTGGTCTCTAGAGACCATCAAGCCAGTAGAAATCAAGACATCATGGTTATAGAAAATCTGGGAAAGAATTGAATGGACTGATGCAATGAAAAATGAGCAGAACCAGAAGAAGGAGTGGTAGTGACAAACACTATTATAAGAACAAACTCCTCTGATGGTCTTAGAAACTTTGATCAATGTTATGACCAACCAGAATTCCAAAGGACTCAGCAGAAAACATGCTCCTCCTCTCCACAAAGAGAGATGATAGACTCAGGATGGTGATAGAGTCGGAGATCTTTTGTTGAACATGACTAATACAGAAATTTATTTGGCCTGACTATACATGTTTGTGAACTGTTTTGTTTTCTTTGGTTTCTCAAGGATGGAGAGAGAGGGAGGGATGGGAGATAGTGAGAAGGCAAATGCTCAGAGCTCAAAAGAAAATAAAACAGAAACAAACCCATTCTTAGTTGTTTATTGCATATACTGTATACTGGGTACTGAGGATACCCATGGAAACGAATGGCCCAACTTACTACCAAAAGAAGGCTCCATCCCAGAAGTTTCTTGCCTGGTTTTTCCCTTATCAAGAACATCAGCCAAGGCAGGTGATGGTGATTTCTCACAGGAGGGTGGTCCCAACAGCAAAAATCAGAATAGGAATCTTGGAGCAAGTATTGCTTGAACACAGACCAGAATGAAGCTAGACTTTACACAGGGCAGAGGTAAGGTCAAACTTGAGGTCTTCAAGCTAAACTGAATTTGGGGGGCTTTCAGATTCCACATGGCTACAAGTTGGGGTGTCTAGATTCCACATTGATACCCTTTATCACCAACAATGTTCATTACAACCTCTTTAATATATTTAATAATCACTTCCAGTGAATGTCATTGAAATTACATTTTCCATGAGCTTAGAGGAAAGCTCAGATGCACCAGTGTCTCTCTGCCATACTGGGAGGTTAGGGTTTTAAGTCAGAGATGCAGTAAATGTTTGTGTTTGGGATTCTACCAGATAGTATACCAGTAGAAGGTAAGAACTTTGTTTCAGTGTCCCAGTTTTCCCTGCCTCCATTGTTTGTAGCTCTCTGAACTATAGAACAGATGGTTGGTGAAGGATTTTAACTTGCTTCTTGGCAAGTAACCGCTCTCCATGATTCAAGGGGACTCCAAGTCTGGGCTCCTGGAGTTACCGGGTTGATCTGAAGAGGCTAGAAATTTGGAGCTGGGGAAAAGTGATTTTGGAACTAATTTTCAGACTACATTACTGAGTGTAATATGAATAATGGCACACTGCTGACCATCCCTTTAAGTGGTCAGGCTATTTTTTTACATTTTTATGTGTGCAACTTTATTTTCTTTCTAAAGGAAGTTGAATTAATTGTAAAAAAAAGTAGAAATCAAGATGGGGAGATCTGGCTAAATGGCAATTAGAGAAAGATCTTGGGGTTTCAGTGGTTGTTGAAGTCAAATTCAACATGACATAGCTAATATTATCAGAGGTACAGTGTTCAGGATTACGGTCAAGTCAGAGCAAAGAATCTTTAGTATAGTTTACATGGGACATTCCTAGTACACAAAAGCTACGTTACAAGAAGTCATTGGCTTTACATCATAGCTGCTACTGTTTGAATGAGAATCACACCTCCCTATTGACTTGTGTTTTGGAGTTTAAAAAAACAAAGAAGGGTGAAAATTCACAACCCATCTCTCTTTCAGCTGATGGGAGTTGTAAAGAGCTTACTACCTAGTGTCCAAAGTGACTTTCCCAAAGGTCACAGGTGACCACTTGTGAACTCCCTCCCACTGGTGAACTCCAGTGGTCTCTTACTACCTCCAGGATCCAGTATAAAAAGAGGCATGTGGCAGTTCCAGTTTAGAGTTGTCTGGGGTTTCTGAGCTAACCAGAGACTACTGGAAACAGTTTCCCTGGGATTCAGGGGACAGAACCAGCAGATTGGGGCCAGCTCTGAAGGTGTTATAATCCCATCTTGGAAAACATGGCAGCCTCTGCTTTGACCAGAAAGCAATGGATCCCCAAAGTGGCTAAGGTGAAAAACAAAGCCCCTGCTGAAGTGCAGATCACAGCAGAACAGCTTTTAAGGGAAGCTAAAGAAAGAGAGCTTGAGCTTCTTCCACCCCCTCCTCACCAGAAGATCACAGATGAAGAAGAATTGAATGATTATAAATTAAGGAAGAGAAAGACTTTTGAGGACAATATAAGAACAGAAATGTGATGAGTAACTGGATCAAATATGCACAGTGGGAAGAGAGAGTAAAAGAAGTTCAAAGGGCCCGTTCCATATATGAGCGTGCCTTAGATGTAGACTACCACAATATCACTCTCTGGCTAAAATATGCAGAAATGGAAATGAAGAATTGCCAAGTCAATCCTGCCCGAAATATCTGGGCTCGGGCCATCACAACTCTTCCCCGGGTCAATGTTTTGATACAAATATACTTATATGGAGGAGATGTTGGGAAATGTTGCTGGAAGCCAGCAAATATTTGAACGCTGGATGGAGTGGCAGCCCAAGGAACAAGCCTGGCACTCTTATATCAACTTTGAACTGAGATATCAAGAAGCAGATCAGGCACGTTGCATTCATGAGAGATTTGTCCTTGTGCATCCTCATGTGCTGGGGGCCATCAGTTCATGACGCCTTGACAGAATCACGTGTGGTAGCTGGGGAGACCACAGAGTGATCCTTGGTGAGATGTGATTGCCCACTCTATCCCTCTTGCATGACTTCTTTCATCAATGCCCCTTACCTATGAATTGACATGATAATTATTCCACCTAATCTCAAAAGAAATAATGTAAGAGCAAAACACATGTACCTTAATTCCCCAAAACATCACCAAAAGATCAGGCCCTCAAACTCAATCCCAAAAGACTATCATGGGTTAATGTTGTTGTCTTTGAAGGACACTCATTTTGAAATCAAACATTTAATTCTTAGAAAAAGTTCTCCACTGTAACTCTTAGCTGACTGAATTTTACACATAAACATCTTACATTTTACTAAGCATCCAGTATGGTTTTTTGCCTTTTAAAAAGGAAAAATCCCTCTTGGTATCAAGCACTCTATTAATTACCTTCAACCAGTTCTGAACTTATTTCAATCACTTTCTCTTATTGGTCCTAGTGTCGATAAACAGACCTCTGGTTTGAATTTAGCTAACATATCACTTCTAATTGACACACAATCATCACCATAAAATTCCACTTATCACAGTACATTTTCAGACTAATTAGCAGTTTTCCAAGGTTGCCTATTTAGATGTTTAATATCAAATCTAAGAGAATAGCCAATTTGGGGGATAAAAGTTCCCTTTGTGGTTCCAAATCATTTTTTCTCTTTTTTTCTGGATGGGCCCTTTCCAAAACAAAAGGAGAGAAGATTTATGGAACATAAATTACCTCTTTTTAGGAGAGGGCTTTGAAGCAATTTTTGTAAATGACCAATTAAGGAAACACAAACAGAAAACTTATGGTGCAGACACACATTGAATCACACATAACTCTTAAAAGCATGCTTCCTGTTTAAAGTTTGTTAAGGTGTTTACTCAAGATCTTGAGGAAGAAAGAAAAAGGAAGAAGAAAGAATTAAAAAAAAAATCCATCTTGATGTTTCCAAGGTACTGTCCCTTTAAAACTGTGAGGGGTGAAAAAAGTTTTGGGCTCCACAAGCCTTATTTGAAAAGGCAGGTGACAAGGGATTGACAAATGGACTTTTCTCTGCTAAAGCTGAGGATCTGGGGGTCATGGAGGTGGAGGAGGAGGGGGACCCCTCATTCCCATCCATTCACTCCTCCTCTCAGGTGGGGGTTGGGGGGGTGGGGGTTACTGGTGATTGTCCAGCCCGAATGGGGATATTATAAGATTTTAAGTCTGGGCTTTTTTCTTCTGTGTCTAAATCTACCATCCTTACATTGGGAAACCACAGATTGCAATTTTAAATAAACTCCAAGAACTTAATCAGCTGTGACTTGCTTGCTTTTCTTTCCTTTACTCCCCTTTTCTGAAAACTGTGTTTAATTATTTCAGTGAATAGCTTGCTTTCTTTTAATTCACTGTGTCCCATGGTGGCCCTTTGCTTCTCCTAACTTCACCTGTTCTGAAACTGCTCCTCCTTGGGAGCCCACCCCTCTTATATTGGAGTCCCTGGATTACTCCCCCCCAAAACCCTGCTCTATCCACAGGGAGGCCCAGGACCACTTCCAGGGGGAGAACCTGATCCGTTCGAAACTTTTAGGGCAAGGGGAAGGGGACTTACCTAGCTGGGAGTGGTCCTGGTTCAGTGCCAGAATATCTCAGTCAGGGTCCAGCCTCACTCGCAACTCTAGGGTTCCCAACAGGTGGCGAATGATCATTCAAAATAAATAACATAAAATAAATAACAAATGGAAGACAGCTTAATCATTATGGCCTTGGGACTGCTTTGTATCTCCGAGCTGCTCCGACATTCCCAGACTTGGGATTTATTTTTATATCCATATTCTTGGCATGCTGATACACAAAATCAAAGAGAGATAATTGGAAAAGTGATACAGTAACTTTTAACAAATCACTTGATTGACATTCTATAATTTTGTATTGTGATTACAGACAGAATAAAGGTTGCACACAAGATAAATGATTTCGTCACAGGTGGCTTAGTAGGGAGTTTGAGTTACTGATTTGTGTCATTGAGTCATTGAGGCATATTGAAGCTTAATGTACCTGTACTGTACCTGTACGTATTATATGGGCCTCTATGATTGATTTGTGTGCTGACTTCATGATGTGGAAAGGAAACAAGACTGACAGTTTGTGGGGGAAGGGCACAACTGAGAGTAGCAGTTGGGTCTGGTGACTAGCACTTCCTTCCTGCTGGGGGAAGACTTGCTTCTGGGTATTGGAGGAGAGAGGAGCTTGTTCAGCCCAGTCTGGAGTGGCATGCTCTTCTTGGTTCAGCCCGAAGACACAGGCTTCTGAAGGTTAGAATTGTTCTTGTTTGCTTTCTGTCTATTGCTAAGATGAGGCTACATGTGTTTTGCTCTTGCATTCTTTCTTTTTTTTTTTAAACCCTTACCTTCTGTCTTGGAGCCAATACTATTTATTGGCTCCAAGGCAGAAGAGTGGTAAGGGCTAGGCAATGGGGGTCAAGTGACTTGCCCAGGGTCACACAGCTGAGAAGTGTCTGAGGCCAGATTTGAACCTAGGACCTCCCATTTCTAGGCCTGGCTCTCAATCCACTGAGCTGCCCAGCTGCCCCCTCTTACATTATATCTTTTGAGACTAGGGGGAATAATAATCATGTCAATTCAGAGGTAAAGGCATTGATGAAAGGTGTCATGCAAGGGGGATAGAGTGGGCAGTCACATCTCGCCAAGGATCACTCTGTGGTCTCCCCAGCTACCACGTGTGATTCTGTCAAGGAGTCATGGTCTGATGGCCCCCAGCAGGTTAACTTTTACTTAGGTACATCCTTCCCAGCAAAACCACAGCTACAGGCCAAGCCCAAAACTTTCTCATGAAGCCAGCACACAAATTAATCATAGAGGCCCAAGTGATAAGTACAAGTACATCAAGTTTCAGTATGCCTCAGTGACTCAGGAACTCCCTAGAAGCCACCAGTATAAATTTGAATTGTGTTCCCAGACCCCTCAGCCTCCATGATTTGATTGTTGAACTGTCTTATAAGAACTGCTGATTAATTATTCCATTTTATTAAAAGTAATACATAATTTTCCTTGATTGTTTGTAAGCTCAAAACTTCTCACCGGGTAATAAGAAAATTAAGCCACCTGTGACGAAATCATTTATCTTGTGTGCAACCTTTATTCTGTCTGTAATCACAATACAAGAATATAGAATGTTAATCAAGTGATTTGTTAAAAGTTAATGTATCACTTTTCCAATTACCTCTCTTTGATTTTGTGTATATGCATGCCAAGAGAACGGGTATAAAAATAAAGATCAGACATTGGGAAAGCAGAGCAGCTGTCAGATGCAAAGCAATCCCATGGCTGTTATGATTAAGCTGTCTTCTGTTTGTTATTTTTGTTGACTCGCCACCAGTCGGGATACCCTGGAGTCTCAGACAAGGGTGGACTTTGCCCCTGAAGCTCATGTGAAGAACTGGATCAAGTATGCTCGCTTTGAAGAAAAACATGGCTACTTGGCTTGTGCAAGAAGAGTATATGAAAGAGCTGTGGAATTCTTTGGAGATGAGCATATGGATCAACATCTCTATGTGGCCTTTGCAAAGTTTGAGGAAAAGCAGAAAGAATTTGAACGGGTCCGAGTGATCTACAAACATGCCCTCGACAGGCTTTCACAGCAACAAGCCCAAGAACTCTTGAAACATTATACAACCTGTGAAAAAAATATTTGGGGACAGGTGAGCTATTGAAGCCATTATCATGAGCAAAAGGAGATTCCAATATGAAGAGCAAGTAAAGGCCAATCCATACAATTATGATACCTGGTTCGATTATTTGCACCTGGTGGAAAGTGATGGGGAACCAAGACTGAGAGGTGTATGAAAGAGCCATTGCCAGTGTGCCACCCATCCCAGAGAAGAGATACTGGAAGCGCTATATATACCTCTGGATCAACTATGCACTTTATGAGGAGTTGGAGGCAAAGGATCCAGAGAGGACCAGACAGGTATATCAAGCCTGTTTAAAACTGATTCCACACAAAAAGTTTACATTTGCCAAAATGTGGCTACTCTGTGCCCAATTTGAAATAAGACAGAAAAATCTCCCATTAGCCAGAAGAACTTTGGGAACTTCTATTGGCAAGTGTCCCCAAAACAAACTGTTTAAAGTTTACATCGAATTAGAGCTGCAGCTTCGAGATTTTGATCGATGCCGGAAACTTTATGAAAAGTTCCTGGAACTTGTGCCAGAAAATTGCACTTCATGGAGCAAATTTGCCGAGTTAGAGACAATTCTTGGAGATATGGAGAGAGCTCGGGCAATATATGAGCTGGCCGTTAGCCAGCCATGCTTAGATATGCCAGAGGTGCTTTGGAAATCGTACATTGACTTTGAAATTCAACAAGAAGAATATGAAAAAACCAGAAGTCTTTACCGCAGATTGCTGCAACGAACACAGCATGTTAAGGTATGGATCAGTTTTGCCCAGTTTGAGCTGTGTGCAGGAACTGAAGAAAGCTTAGGTCAGTGCAGACACATATATGAAGAAGTCAACCAAAGGATGAGAAACTGTGAAGAGAAGGAAGAAAGGCTCCTGTTATTAAAATCCTGGAGAAACTTTGAATATGAATTTGGGACAGAATCTCAAAAGGAGAGAGTAGACAAACTAATGCCAGAGCAAGTGAAGAAGAAGAGAAAAGTTCAGGGAGAAGATGGCTCTGATGCTGGCTGGGAAGAGCACCACCATTACATCTTTCCAGAGGATGCTGCTGACCAGCCCAACCTCAAATTGCTGGCAATGGCCAAATGTTGGAAGAAAGAGCAGCAAGAAAAGGATGCTACAGAGCAGGACCCAGGCAGAGACAGGGAAGAAGAGTGAAACCTGACTGTCTCCATGTTGGTACATTTTGATGATTTTATTTATATATTTTTATTTATTTTTATTTATACAAAATTTCTACTCTGCAATCATTGTGACTTGGGAAACTTGTGTGTGATATATTTAAAAAATATCTGTGGGGAACTTTGTACCTCTGATATGTTATTCATTTAAATTATGCCTGAATATTAAGAGATTGTCAATAAAGGACAATTTTTTTTAAAATGTATTTGGGCTCAAAAGTTAGTCATTTACTCCCTATCCCCATCACAGCCAAGGAAATGGCTTCCCCTTTCTGTAAGTAAGAGCCAGAGGTGAACAAAGGATACTACTTGTCAAGAAGAAAAGCTGAAAGTGAATTCTTTCTGTCATGGACCAACATTTTGCTTGCTTAGTTTGGTGGCCCTTCCAGGGAAAGCCTTGTCTTTGACTCCCGACACTCTCCATCTCTGGGTAAATCTTCCTTTTCTCTCCTCTCACAATAGGGCCCTCCCAGGAAGGAGGGAAAGTTGGCCTCTATGGCCAGCCAGTTCCTCAAGGTAGGAGATGCCCTTTGAGAGTCTTACAGATGCTGTCATGGGAGGCCAAACCAGAAATCAGTCTGGAGAAAAGACATAGGAATTTAGGCTTCCTTGAGACTACTGGGAGTCAGGCTCCCTCAATTCCTTGGGACTTCCCTTTGGATTGTCTCCTACAGAACTGGGGGAAAGACCATCTATAGGACTTCAAGAAAGAATACCTTGTCTTTTATTCTACTGTGAAATGGCCACAATATAAAGGAGAAGACCAATAACAGTGGCCTCTCAGGAGTCTTGAAATTATAATCATTCAGAGCTTGACCTCTTCTGGCAAAGGGAGGGAGACTGGACAGAGAGCCCTTATGCCCAAGCTTTAGGACACTATCTCAAGACTCTAAAGGCAGATGTCAGTGCTGAATGTGTTTGGCTAGATTTGAGTCTGACAAGTCACCTGACTTGCTTAATGACCTTCTCCTTTCTGTCCTGCCTAGTACCCCCCTGACCCCTCCACCATGTCATTCAGAATCTGGGGTTGGAGACTGCAACTTCTTAGTGGAATAACTATTGCCCTACCCCCATCCCCATCAAGGGCCAAGTCTGAGCCCCTCCAATACCAGAAACAGAGCCCCTTACTTAACTTCCTCAGAACCATGTCTACTGCCTAAACTGTGCCCCAGGAGGGAGGTGGGGAGGGAGGATGGGGGAATTGCAAGGGTACAAATCTCTCTCCAGGACCAATCTCTTCCATCAAAGAGAAATGAGGGAGATATATAGGATCTGACTCAATTTGTTGACTCTTTTAAGGCAGTAGTTCTACAATTTGACCTATCTTGGGGCAACATTAATATCATCCTCTCTTCTTGTTACATAATAGTGGAGAAGAGAAGGATGTGGAATTTGACTCAGAAATTTGAGTATGATGTGGCTGAAACTATCGTATGGACCATGTTGGGAATGATACAATCATGGGAACCAGCTATTTCCCACCGGGAAACAGCCAATGAGACAAGTCCCAGATTACCTAATCCCAGACCACCATCCTATAAAAGATTGTGTGAAGATGCCCATTTTTAGATTTAATCACCAGAAGCATATACACCCTGTGAGCCAATCTGACAAGTATCTGCCCAGGGCAATAGTGGACCCAGGAGCAGATCCAGGCTGGGTCTATGAGGGAAGCCACCCCAACAGGGACAGCTGAAACCACATACTTATCTGTCTCACTGAAGGGATGAAAAAGGGCCTTGACAAAACAAGTAAATGGTGGGGGCAGCTGGGTAGCTCAGTGGATTGAGAACCAGGTCTAGAGATGGGAGGTCCTAGGTTCAAATCTGGCCTCAGACACTTCCCAGTTGTGTGACCCTGGGCAAGTCACTTGACCCCCATTGCCTAGCCCTTACCACTCTTCTGCCTTGGAGGCAATACACAGTATTGCCTCCAAGGTGGAAGGTAAGAGTAAAAAATACAAACAAACAAACAAGAAGTAAATGGTGAAAAAGAAAAAAACAATTGCCCAGGAAGCAAAAGAGAATCCTGCTCTCTTCCAAGGAAGACTGGTTGAATTAAGAAACAAAACAAAAGCCACTAATCTAGATCCCTAAACCCAGTCACAGTTTCCAAAGTGTCTAACACTGCCCAGAGGGTCAGTGTTTGTGGGATTCACACTGATCATCCTCTGAAGGTGTGTCAACTCTTATCATAGGACTCAGAAGATGAAAACTTCTATTCACAAATTTCTGGCTGATTGGGTTAAAAGGGTGGAGCTCTCTAAGTAAGGGACTTGTGAATTCTCTAAGTAGTTTACAGCTCCTGCACCTAGTTCAAGCTTTTGTTGATTCAATCAAGAGGCAGATAAAGGAGTTAATCCTCTTTTCAAAATCTGGGGAGGTACTAAATAGGGGTAGTTAAATTATTGTTACTCCAACTAGGCAAAGAGATCCAAGGATGCCTTTTCTCAAGGGTCAATTTAGGATAGACAAAAGAGAACCAAGAATTTGACCTTTACAATACATGGGGGCCCTAGTTATCACAATGGAAGCAAAGACTTTCCAAGGGAAATCTCCCCTCCACTTATGCCCAAGAGAGCAACCTAACTGCCCAGGTGTAACTTTCAGCTCATTTCAATTTCATTTGCATTGTGGATTGACAGCCTCCTTTTGAAGAGGATTGAGGAAGATGGTGGGGAAATGCACATGTACCATCCTAACCACCAAACTTTGACACATGCCTTAGGAGAAATGCCCAAAGTGGCATCTGACTACTCATAATAACCTAGTGTCTCCTACCCCAAACAACTAAAACAGGCATAGTCTGAATGGGATAACCATATAGCATGCCTCCTCCCTCAAGGAGAGAAGAGCACAGGTGGAATAATAAAATCTTTGTGCTTGTCATGGAGATGGACACAAACTGAATTCTTTCAAGACAGCACTGACTAACATTCTGCCTGCTTCAAGATGTACCCCTGAATGACGATGCCTCTGGGCAATGCATCCCATAAGGCTACACACAAAAAAGGCTGATCTGGTCAGGGAAAATGGGGAGGAGGAAGCCCCAGAGCTGATTCTGAGAATGTGTAGCATTCCAGACATATAAGCATCTGGGAAGTATGGTTGATGTATTAAATACTTGATCAGATCAGTTAATGATCAATGTATAGACAGTTCTAAGGGCAAGAGAATTCCTGAGCCTAAGCCACAAAAGCTTAGCCCTCACCTTGTCAAACCTTATGCCTCTGAAAAGTGCATGCCAGGTGAATCCCCACCTCCTCTGATCTTGTCATTGTCTATTCAACCAATGATAAGACCTACGTGCTATGTTATGCATTCATTGATCAACTCTCAATCCACAATAAATGTTGGGGTGAGGGGTGCTACTCTTCCTCTTGATTCCTGCAACCTTGGAGTTCTTCCTTCTATCTTTTTTTATTTTTCCTAGCGCCACACTTGGCCAAGTGCTTTCTATCTCAGAATTCTTACTTCCACGTGTTCTCTTGTTTCTCATATTTTCCTTTTATTAATGTTCAAAGGAAAATATTACTAGGGGCCAGTGTCGCTCCCCATATCAATTAACTTGTCTGTGTCTCCTGATTTATCACTCATTCTCCTTCCACTCCTTCCTCCTTCTCAAGTTATATCCCACAAAGAAATTATATAGCAACTGCTGGACGGATTGTTATAGACTGTGGAAAAGATAGTCCTCATGGAGCTCTGATGCTCCAGGGTTCAGGATAGTACAGAAAAGCCCAGAATGAAAATGAAATTCTAAGAAACAAGAAGCACCAAGAATGAAAGGGGATCTTGGACTCATTCCTGCCCAACTTCTTCCAGCCTCCCCTGGGCTTTCAAGAAGCTGCATTTTGCACACTGGATTTGTTTCAAAAACATTCTAAACTCTGTTATACAAACTCTATCATTCTATTCTCAATAGGGAATTGTATGGCAGTGAGAATACTATCTGCCCACACCAGGAAGATGCAGAAACAACCTTTAGCCCATCATGGAACCCTAACAACAAAAACCAAGTCTTCTAAGCCACAAGGGAGCTACATTCTTTTCTAATACAAGATTTATTGCAAGAAGGGAGTACAGCTGGGGCTCAAGAAGATTATTGATCTTTCACTTTTCTTCTCAGTATGTACGTTGTGGCTTACTAAATGCTCTCATCTAAAGATGTGCTATTTTCCCATGCCTGAGACCTTAAGATCTCTTTTTTATTTCTCAGAAACCTGTCCTTTCTGTTTAAAGATAATTTGTATCAATAACTTTGGACTTTGAGAAATATTGATACATTGGTAAACTTAAGGGATATGAAAATAAAGTATGTCACTTTCTTCTCCCACCCAGAGAATCATGTCTAGTAATGATTTTGAGAGAGAAAAAAGTTCAGAAATATTTGCCAACATATCAAAAAAAGGAAAGAGAAAATGGCATGATATAAAACACAAACTAAGATGCTAATAGCCACACTCAATTGCATTTTCCAGTTCACTCTGCTTCCACTCTAAGTGGCCATAACATTGTGTTTGTGCCTTTTCTATGAGATTATAGGCTTAGACCTTCCTTGTTATTTGTTCTGTCTTGAGCCTAACTCAAGATGGTCTTAGCTTTATCTCTATCTTAATGACAGTGAGGTCAAGGAACTCAGTGATAAGGATGCTGGCTTTGGAGGAAGAGGACTTGGATTCAAATCCTAGTTCTTATTTTGCCCTTCTGTGACCTTAGGCAGGTCACTGTGAAAGGAAATTCTTGGTTCTCTTTGTCTGTTCTGAGTAATCCTTTGTACTGTTTGCCTAATTGGAGTTAGCACTTTAGAATAACAATAACTTAAGTACCCTTACTTAGTACCTCACTAGAGTGAAGATAGGATGAACTCTCTTTTGCCTACTTTTAAATTAATCAACAAAAGTGAATACACCCATACTTAGCCCTAAAGTAAGGGAAATCCACAAACTGTTACTGTAGAAGAGTTTACATCTTCAGAGATGAGAATTCAGCAAGATACTTGGAAGAACTCCACCCCTTTTTCTCACTCAAACAGCCAGAAACTTTTGAATTCTTTTAAGAGGTCATACACTCAGAAACGTGTGAATCCTAGGAGGAGTTGCTACCTTCAGAGGATGAAAGGTGTGAACATTTTGGAAACTGTGATTGGCCCCTGTGAAGAGGGGTGGGGATAGGAAAGCACCATAAAAGCCACAACAAATCCTTCAGCTGGCGGGCTGGTGAAGTTGAGGCTTGTGAAGAGTATCTCCTGGAGATAGCCTTCAAGGGAACCTCATTGGAGACTGCAGTGTGGATCCTGACTTCAACTTAGACTCTGAGTCCTGGACTTCTTGGGTGGGTGAGTGAAAAGCCTGAGCTGGCAGTGACTGCTTGTGTGAGGTGGAGGTAACTGGTGGGAAATAGAGACAATTTTGGAGTAGGAGAGGCGCTACCATGACGAAAAGGAGCGACTCATGGATGTTATGGCCAAGGAAATGCTCATTAAGAAGTCCACACTCCGGGACCAGATCAATTCTGATCATCTCATGAGGGCTATGCAGTACAGGTCTATGAGAGCCAGTGGGAAACTGAGAGATTTGTATAATGACAAGGATAGATTAAGAAAGGAAGAGCTCAGGGCTATTTCAGGGCCAAATGAATTTGCAAAATCACATCACACCTCTGAAAAAGATAGTATCTGTTCCACATTTGTGGAAGAATTTAGAGTTAGTAGTTTTAAGCCCTGATATGACTGTCTCTTTCTCTATGTCAATTGCAGCTTCAGATCTGCCCTGTCTCTTCTGCTTCATGCCTCTCTCCTCTGAATGATTACTTTTTAGCTCAAAAAGAATGATGTAGGCTGATGAGGAGGGGCAGGACACAAGATGGCGGACAAAACAGAAGGCAGCTCGCAGAAATCCAGTTCAAAGGCCAGATCATCAGATACTGTACATTCATCTGGTTCTTCAGATGCACATATGTATGCAGCTGGACCTTCAGACACAGATATGCCAAGTCAGACACGACCTAAGAGCCTGAGGAAAAACAATTATAGGACAGAAAGTACCCATGAGAGCCTTTGTGATTCTCCCCATCAAAATTTGTCAAGGCCACTTCTGGAAAACAAGCTCAAAGCATTTAGCATTGGGAAGATGAGTGCTGCTAAAAGAACTTTGAGCAAGAAAGAACAAGAAGAATTGAAGAAGGAGGAGGATGAGAAGGCCGCAGCTGAGATTTATGAAGAATTCCTTGCTGCTTTTGAAAGCAGTGATGATAATAAAGTGAAAGCATTTGTGAAAGGTGGTGTGGTTAATGCTGCTAAAGAAGAACACAAAACAGATGAAAAACGAGGCAAAATGTATGAGCCATCCTCAAGATGTGCAGATCAAAAGAATGCACCAAATCAGTCTTCCATTGAAAGGCCACCATCCCTTCTTGTGATAGAAACTAAAAAACCTCCACTGAAGAAAAAGGAGAAAGAAAAGAAAAAGAGCAATTTGGAACTCTTCAAAGAAGAACTAAAACAAATTCAAGAAGAGCGTGATGAAAGACATACAACAAAGGGCAGGCTAAGCTGTTTTGAACCCCCTCAGTCACATTCAGATGGCCAGCATCATTCTATGGATTCACCTTCCCAAAGAAATATATCATCTGTCCCAGATGACTATGCACCTGGCTCACATGATGTGGGGGATCCAAATACTACAAATTTATACCTTGGAAACATTAACCCACAGGTGAATGAAGAAATGTTATGCCAAGAATTTGGGAGGTTTGGACCATTAGCCAGTGTCAAAATTATGTGGCCAAGGACAGATCAGGAAAGAGGAAGAAAAAGGAATTGTGGTTTTGTGGCCTTTATGAATAGAATAGATGCTGAGAGAGCTTTGAAAAATCTACATGGAAAGATGATCATGTCCTTTGAAATGAAACTAGGGTGGGGTAAAGCCGTACCTATTCCACTACATCCAATATACATTCCACCTTCTATGATGGAACATGTTCTCCCCCCTCCACCATCCGGCCTGCCTTTCAATGCTCAACCTAGAGAGAGATTAAAGAACCCTAATGCTCCAATGTTACCTCCACCTAAAAACAAGGAGGATTTTGAGAAGACTCTGTCGCAAGCCATAATCAAAGTGGTTATCCCAACAGAAAGGAATTTGCTTGCACTGATACATCGAATGATAGAGTTTGTTGTACGTGAAGGACCAATGTTTGAAGCTATGATCATGAATAGAGAAATCAACAATCCTATGTTCAGGTTTTTATTTGAAAACCACACTCCAGCCCATGTTTACTATAGATGGAAGCTTTATTCAATTCTACAGGGAGATGCTCCAACTAAGTGGAGAACAGAGAATTTTTGTATGTTCAAAAATGGATCTTTTTGGAGACCACCACCATTAAATCCATACCTGCACGGGATGTCAGAAGAGCAAGAAACTGAAGCATTTGTTGAGGAACCTAGCAAGAAAGGAGCACTTAAAGAAGAGCAGAGAGACAAATTAGAAGAAATCTTACGTGGACTAACTCCTCAAAAAAAAGATATTGGTGATGCAATGGTTTTCTGTCTTAATAATGCTGAAGCTGCTGAAGAAATTGTGGATTGTATTACTGAGTCATTGTCCATCTTGAAAACACCACTACCTAAGAAGATTGCCAGATTATATTTGGTTTCTGATGTGTTGTATAATTCTTCAGCAAAAGCTGCCAATGCTTCATATTATAGAAAATTTTTTGAAAAAAAGTTATGTCAGATATTTTCAGACCTCAATGCCACCTACCGTACAATTGAAGGCCACTTACAATCTGAAAAGTTCAAGCAAAGAGTAATGACCTGCTTCAGAGCATGGGAAGACTGGGAAATTTATCCAGAAACATTTTTGGTCAGATTACAAAATATATTTTTGGGACTTGAAAATATTATTGAAGAAAAAGAAACAGAGGAAGTACCAGATGATCTTGATGGTACCCCTATTGAGGAAGAGCTGGATGGTGTACCTCTGGAAGATGTTGATGGAATTCCTATTGATGCCACTCCCATTGATGATCTTGATGGAGTCCCCATAAAGTCACTTGATGATGATCTTGATGGTGTGCCTTTGGATACCTCTGAAGATTCAAAAAAGAATGAGCCCATTTTAAAAGTGACCCCATCCAAATGGGAAGCAGTATATGAATCGGAATTGGAAGTACAGGGGGTAACAACATCTAAATGGGAGTTATTTGACCAGCATGAAGAATCAGAAGAAGAAGAAAATCAAAATCAAGAAGAGAGTGAAGATGAGGAAGATACTCAGAGCTCCAAATCTGTAGAGCATCATTTGTATTCCAATCCAATCAAAGAAGAAATGACGGAGTCCAAGTCTTCTATTAAATATTCTGAAATGAGTGAAGAAAAACGAGCTAAGCTTCGAGAAATAGAACTCAAAGTGATGAAGTTTCAGGATGAATTGGAATCTGGGAAAAGACTGAAAAAACCAGGGCAGAGCTTTCAAGAACAAGTGGAACACTACAGAGACAAACTTATTCAAAGAGAAAAGGAGAAGGAATTGGAAAGAGAACGTGAGAGAGACAAGAAGGATAAAGAGAAGCTGGAATCCCGATCCAAAGACAAGAAGGAAAAAGACAAATGCACACCTACGAGAAAAGAAAGGAAAAACCGACATAGTACATCACCCAATCCATCTAGGAGCAGTAGTGGTAGGCGAGCTAAATCCCCATCTCCAAGATCAGAGCGATCAGAGCGGTCTCACAAAGAGAGTTCACATTCCAGATCATCTCACAAAGATTCTCATAGAGATGTTAGTAAAAAGGCCAAAAGATCACCATCTGGTTCAAGGACACCTAAAAGGTCTAGTCGATCACGATCTAGGTCCCCTAAAAAATCAGGGAAGAAATCCAGGTGTCAGTCTCGATCTCCACACAGATCTCACAAGAAGTCAAAGAAAAGCAAACACTGACAAAAAAAAAAACCCACATGTTTTATAATGCTGTTGCTTACTGGAAATACAGTTTTGTTTTTGTGCCTGAACAGTCTGTTTAAAAAAAAAATCAAATGAAAGAGCATTCCTGAATTTTTTTTTGTGAATACACATGTATACTCATGAGTAACTTCATCTGTAGGCCTGTCATTGTTTTATATTGTACAAAAATATCTTCATTGTGGCTGTTTCTCAAAATGAAACATATTTGTGTTTATGAATTTCATCAGAAAAGTGTGTAACTGATCTGCTGGCAGTAGTGATATTTTGTTTTAGGATGTTGTGACCTAGCAAAAATAACACACAGGTGTTTTTCCCCATTTTGTAGCTTTGACGATTTGAATTAGATTTCAAATAAAATCTCAACAGAGTTAAAAAAAAAAAGAATGATTTAAAGAGGAAGCAGAACCAAGATGGCAGAGTAAAGCAGGGAAAACTTGAAACCACAAAGAGAATCCTCTTCAACAAATTTTAGAATAATACCCCAAACCAAATACTGGAGTAAAAGAACCAACAAGGAAATGGAGTTGTGAAAAGAAATTTCTTTATCTTAGTTCAATCAAGTAGAGATTTCCACCCTTTTTATTTCAATCAGTCAGAATCTTGTGAATCCTTCTGATAAGAGTTTACACCCTCTTAGGAGGAGAGGTGGATCCCACAAGCACTGCCCCTCCTTGGGCAGTGCTAGGCAAATTGGGAGACTGCAATTGGTTCCTGTGAGGAGGGGGAAGAGACAGGAAGTGATGTGGAAAAGGGGGAATAAAAGGCCAAGACCAAGGACAGATTCACTCTCTGCATTGCTGAGCTGAGTTGAGCTGAAGGGAGATTCTTGGAGGCAATCACCTCTTCTTGAAATCATTCTGGAGAGGCTTGCTGGGTGAGTGACTGGAGCTTTAGGAAGAGTCTACATTCAGAACTTGGGGAAGCTCCTGCCAGGGGCAGAGCCTGACTTCACTGGAAAAGGGCTGGTAGGCTCTGTTTCTTTTCTACAATTCCCACTTTCACTTTTTCCACCTTGTTGTAAATAAAAGCTGCTAACAGTCAATTTGACTTAAGAGCTAATCTTTTATAAATGGTAATCACTTTTATAACTATCACCCTGAGTCGAAACCTAAATTTAAATCTCACAGTATGAAGCAACTTTCATGAAGACAACTTGAAAAGTAGTCAGAGATTATCTGATTCACTGGAATGATAATGGAGTACAGTCAGAAGGAAGCTACAACAAGGAGTAAGGTATAAGCCAACGGCAAGCCCTGCCCTACCCTCTACCTCCCATCTCATTCTGAATCTGGGCCCAAGCCAATATCCAGACCTTGAGACACTGCCTAAGCCAACAGCAGTGCAACCTAATATACACCCTGTAAAGTTCCAAGAATATCTGCAATCAGGCCCAGAATTCCAGCATGAGGCAGTCTGTACTGTGCATCTGACTTGTATAATCCCAGAGCAAGTCCAGGAGTCCCAGTCCAAGCTTGTAGTGAGGACCTGAATCCCAGTTTGAGGCAGTCTATGTGGCTCTCCAGTGCTGGGGGCCATCAGACCATGACGCCTTGACAGAATCACCTGTGGTAGCTGGGGAGACCACAGAGTGGTCCTTGGCGAGATGTGATTGCCCACTCTATCCCCCTTGCATGACCTCTTTTGCGGCAGTCAGGGTCCAGCCCCACTAGAGACTCCAGGGTTCCCGACAGGAGGCGAACGATCAGTCAAAATAAATAACAAATGGAAGACAGCGTAATCATTACGGCCATGGGACTGCTTTGCATCTCCAAGCTGCTCCACATTCCCAGGCTTGGGATTTATTTTTATATCCATATTCTTGGCATGCAGATACACAAAATCAAAGAGAGATCATTGGAAAAGTGATACAGTAACTTAACAAATCACTTGATTAACTGTCTATTTTGTATTGTGATTACAGACAGAATACAAGATAAATGATTTCATCACAGGAGGCTTACTAGGGAGTTTGAGTTACTGATTTGTGTAATTGAATCACTGAGGCATATTGAAGCTTAGTGTATCTGTACTGTACCTGTACCTACTGTATGGGCCTCTATGATTGATTTGTGTGCTGGCTTCATGAGAAAGTTTTGGGCTTGGCTTGTAGCTATGGTTTTGCTGGGAATTATGTGCCTAAGTAAAAGTTAACCTATGATAGTCTTTTGGGATTGGGTTTAAGGTCTGATATTTTGGTGATGTTTTAGAGAATTAGGGTACAGGTGTTTTGCATTATTGCAATATTTTGGAAATTGTTGACTACTATGAAACTGCTTACGGAAAGCTGATGAAAAGACGGATAATGGGCAAGAGAGAATAAGGAGGGCAGAAAAGAGACTCATCTGCTTGAAAAGGATGGAAAGAAGGAAACAGAGCTAGGAATGGAACAAAAAAAGAAGGTAGACTACAAAAGGAAGAGTTGATGGTGGCTGGAGATGCTGGGTTAAAAGTGGTGCTAAACACAAATTCACCCATCAGAATATGTCCTGTACTGTCAGGAGCAAGGAACAAACTAAATTAGACAGATCCAACAGGAAGATGCTTCATAAACACAAGAACATGAAACCTGAAGCAGAAACTGTTAAAGAATGGGCAGTACCTAAAGGCAGTATACACAGAGGATATGGAAAACCAGCCACAAAAAAGAAAATATTCCTGCCAGGGACAATTGATGACAAGGATATGGAGCCTGGCTGTTTTTATTGTGCCCTGGGTTAGAGCTATCAAAATTCATGTACACTCATAAGAGGGTAAAATGATCTTATATAATGCTGCATAATGTATTTTAAAAAATCTGGTCATTAAGACACCTTCAGAGTATAAATGGAACAATAACAAATAAAATTGCATAAAAAAATGTTGGATGTGGCCCCAAGGATGTGGCCTATGTTGGAAATTAATTGCAAATATTGCATTATTTCTTTTGTGACTAGGGGGAATAATAATCATGTCAATTCATAGGTAATAGGCATTGATGAAGGAAATCATGTAAAAGGGGGTTGGGTGGGCAATCACATCTCGCCAAGGACCCCTCTGTGGTCTCTCCAGCTACCATGTGTGACTCTGTCAAGGCATCATGGTCTGATGGCTCCCAGCACATCCCCTTTTCTTTTTATTTTTGAGCTGAAGAGACTTCAGTTCAATTTGGACTTGCTGAATGGTGGACCTTAAATATCGGATGAGGACTGGAAAGCAAAGAAGAATGAGAAAAAATAAGACAAGAGCAAATCCACAAGCAATAAAGGTGTGGGTCAAATCACTGTTGGAGATAAGGGAAGAGATGGTATCATAAAATTAATTAGCAATGGATGAGGCTGAATAAGAGAAGTACCAGAGTGACTGATATCCATGATTTGTCTATGTAATGTTTTGAGATCAACTGAAAACTCTGAATGGTTCCAAATGCCAAAAATATGTTGTTTTATGTTTTGCCAAGGAACATCTGATTGATTATAAGGGAGGGGGGAGACGCAGATCCATTTGAATTCTGCATGACATTTTGATTTGAATCTCACTTTTATGTTTTGTAGCTGATTTCGAATGTATAGAATAGCTTCTTCAAGGACATTTACACAGGCTTCTAAGCCTTTATCTATGTGTTCCTGTGTTAAGAGGGCAAGGGAAACATTCTTGGAAAGACTACCTACATGTTCTGTGTGCAGTGTGGACGGACTCCTTCTAGGGAAGGTTGCTAGTGATGCAGTGAGAGCAGTGTTACCCAATAAGGGGTGCAATGAAGGGTTTAGGATGGTTTAAACTGTTGGAAATTAATTGTAGGGCATAAATGCCTGGACCATCATACCAGTCAATAGTCATATTAACAGTTAACATAATAAAGGGTGGTTATATAACAACAAATACAATGATAGCAGGAATAGGGGGGATTAAGACAATTTGTCAAAATGCATAGCAAGAATTTCTATAAGTTGTGGGGGAAACACATTGTACAATCAATGCATAGGCTTGAATGGGTTTGGAACTTTTCTTGTCACTAGGGTTCAGTAATACAGCAGGGGTTGGGGAGAAGCAATGAATTTCCACAAAGAAAAATGAGTAATGGGAGATAAGGGGCTTTTAATGGCAGAAATACCACGGGGTACAGATAAAATAGCTAGTTTGGCAAGAATTAGGGTGGCAGTGCAATCAGGAGGTATGAATTGTTGCTTGTCCATTCTTTGTTTTGCTTAGGCTACAAGTGTCCCAATTTGTCCCCAAGTTGGTAGAACATCTTGTTGTTTTAGCAGTCTCTGTATCTGCATTCTTCCAGGCTTGTTGTTGGGATGGGAGTCATGGCAGGAATGGGTGAATCTTTCTGGAATCCAAGTGTGTATGAGTGTACCTGGGGGGAAAACACAAACAGATCCTTGCCCCCAAAAGAAGGCTGGAACTACCAATGATTAATAATTAATAATAATACTTTTCCAATTGACCTTTTGCCTTTTTTTTAATTAATTTGAAATTAGCAAGAGGTTTGAATGTATGTGTTGGGCCATTATCTGTTTTGAAGGTTTGGGAGATAGATGCAGAGAGCATACTGCTTCAGTAGTATGGGTAGAAGTAAAAATTGATTAGAAAAGTTATCCGGGGGCAGCTGGGTGGCTCAGTGGATTGAGAGCCAGGCCTAGAGACGGGAGGTCCTAGGTTCAAATCTGGCCTCAGACACTTCCCAGCTGTGTATCTTGACCCCCATTGCCTAGTCCATACCACTCTTCTGCCTTGGAGCCAATACACAGTATTGACTCCAAGAGGGAAGGTAAGGGTTTTAAAAAGAAAGAAAAGTTATCCAAGGGTACACAGATGGGCAGGATTTAACATGTATTCCAAAGAGCAATTAGTAATATTGATGAAACTTTAACTGAATTTTCTTTTCATCTTCATGGATCTTATTTGTCTGGACTCACTGATCTATGTGGTCCGTGTCATTTTATTAAGAAAAATTTTGGTAGAACTAACATATTGTGAATAAATTCTTTTACTTCAGGAGATATAAAATGTCCTGAGATCTTAACCTTTTATTTAAAAATTTTGATTATCTTTCCCTTATAAGTAACTAAATTATGTTTGTAACTTTTAATTGTAGGCCAATCAGAATCTCAGTAGTACAAGGGAAAAGATTTTGTTTAAAAAATATACATGCATAGACAAAGCAGTAAAATCAATAAAAGCAAGGTATCATGGATGTGGTTATTATTATTATTAATTTATTTATTTTTTAGGAGCAAAACTCTACCCATTATCAATAATACTCCAATTGTCAATTTGGAAACAGGTTGCTTGCATGTTTACATAAACTAGCAATTGTTAAAATATTTACCTCAAATCAATGTAAGGGTCTCACTAACTTTGCTACATGGAAGCTTTATTTATATGCATGTCACTATAGTGATGAGAAACTATCCTATCCTATCTTAAAGTCTATTTAAAATAATAGAACTTTTTAGTGTTCTCTCTAAGAATTCTCTTTACTGTAGTAGGAAGAGGGAGGAGTAACAGGTAAACTTGCTGTAATGGGAGAAGGGGGGGGGTGAGTGTGATGAAACAGGTTTACTCAAAAATTAAAATAAAATCTTTAATAGTATTATTTTAAAGTCATAGGATTATTGTATTCAAAATTATACATGGATTCCCATACATGTAGGTGGATAATGGAATCCCTTTACCAATAATCAATGAAATTATTTGTAATCAAAAACTGCTTTAGTTTGCTAACTAGTGAATGATTACTTAACTCTAGCTGTGGAGAGAAAGAAGGGAGGGGTAGCAAAGACTCAGAATGAGTCATCAAGTTTGTATCCTAGCAATTCTAAACAATTCCTCTGAGGGGTTAATATACATAACTTCTCAAAATGTGATCTTAAATTTATATCATGAATGTATTATGGTTCACACAGAAGCATTTACAGAAAAAAACTGACATGTTGATATATATAAAAAGAAATCTATACATTTTCTCAAAAGTTGATCCTAACCACTTGAACCACAAGTCTTTCAAATCTAATATATTCACATTAGCATCTTAAATAGTTCATCCAATTATTCATGAATCATTGCATTTTTATTTTTGTTTAACTAACTGTAATATAGCAATTGTTGTGTTTAAAAGGAAGGCATATTTTCTAACCTGAACTTCTTTAGGATTCTGGATTTATAGTTTGGACTTTTGCAGTTGTATCACATAGTCAAATCATGCAGTTTCAATTAAAAAAAAAAACCTTTTATTCCTGGCTGCTTCTAGAAAAAGCTCATATTTTTACTTAATAGTTTATAGAAATTATATTTATACTAACAACATGGCAATGGGTTTGAATCAAGAACACATGTGATACCCAGTGGAATCACGCGTCGGCTATGGGGGGTGGGAGGGAGGAAAAGAAAATTATCTTTGTCTCTAATGAATAATGTGTGGAAATGATCAAATAAAATATTATTTAAAAAAAGAAATTATATTTATGAATACTCAAATAAACTCTTAAAATTCCTGTTACTTCTTTAAGCCTTAGTTGTAATATGTCTTATTCTCAGATCAAGATTTATTCCAGCTATCAGCTAACCTCTCAGGTTTTTCAAATTATATCTCTAAAGTTTAAATAAGGTAGCTGAAAACTTTTATCTGTTTAAAATATTTTGTTGTATTGGTCCCTTAATATAAATGTAAAATAATTACAAGCACTTTTGTTCTCCTTCCTGTACCTGAGGAAGGGGCTAAATTACTTTCAAAACATATCCAAGACAGTAGATGCTTGACTGCCTTTGTAGTCTCAGAAGATGATGAAAGAATTGATGAAAGAAGATTGATGAAAGAAGTCATATAAAAGGGGGTTAGGTGGGCAATCACTTCTTGCCAAGGATCACTCTGTGGTCTCCCCAGCTACCATGCATGATTCTCTTAAGGTGTTTTGGTCTGATGGCTCCCAGAACTCTTTCATCAATGCCCCTTACCTAACAAATTGACATGATTATTATTCCCCCTAGTCTCAAAAGGAATAATTCAAGAGCAAAATACCTGTACATTAATTCTCTAAAACATCACCAAAAGATCAGACCCTCAAACCCAATCCCAAAAGACTATCATGGGTTAACTTTTACTTAGGTATATAATTCCCAGCAAAACTGCAGCTACAAGCCAAGTCCAAAACTTTCCCCACTCAGAAACCTATTCTCATGAAGCCAGCCCACAAATCAATCATAGAGGCCCATACAATAAGTATAAGTACATCAAGGTTCAATATGCCTCAGTGACTCGATTTCAAAAATCAGCAACTCAGAAACTCCCTAGTAAGAACCCTGAGAAATGACCAGTCTAAACATGGACCACATAGATCAATGAGTCCAGACAAATAAGATCCATGAAAATGAAAAGAAAATTCAGCTAAAGATTCATCAATATTACTAATTGCTATTTGGAATACATGTTAAATCCTGCCCATCTGTGTACTCTTGGATAACTTTCTAATCAACTTTTGCTTCTACCCATACTACTGAAGCAGTATGCTCTCTGCATTTCCCAAACCTTCAAAACAGATAATGGCCCAACACATACATTCAAATCTCTTGCTAATTTCAAATTAATTTAAAAAAGGCAAAAGGTCAATTGGAAAAATATTATTATTAATCATTGGTAGTTCCAGCCCTCTTTTGGGGGCAAGGATCTCTTTGTGTTTTCCCCCCAGGTACACTCATACACACTTGGATTCCAGAAGGATTCACCCATTCCTGCCATGACTCCCATCCCAACAACAAGCCTGGGAGAATGGGGTCATGTAATCTGCATGCCAAGAAAATGGGTATCAAAATAAAATTCAAGCCTGGGAATGGCAGAGCAGCTGTCAGATGCAAAGCAGTTCCATGTCTGAAATGATTAAGCTGTCTTCCCTTTGTTATTTATTTTGACTGATCTTTCACCACCAATCAGGAACCCTGCAGTCCTGAGTGAGGCTGGACTCTGATCTTGGCAATCAGGCAGTTCAGAGAAAGAGGAGAACCAGGGAGATGGTTTGTAGAAACTGATGATGCATTTCAACAAGTCAGAAAGTTAGGGATTCTCACACCAGACAATATTTTAGAGCAGTCACACAGGAAAAGAGGCCCAGAAGAACCTGAAAATGGCTGAAGAAGACCATAAAGCAATGGCCCATAAAGCAATTGAGGATGAGCATATGGATCAACATCTCTAAGTGGCCTTTGCAAAGTTTGAGGAAAAATAGAAAGAATTTGAATGTGTCCGAGTGATCTACAAACATGCCCTCAACAGGCTTTCACAGCAACAAGCTCAAGAACTCTTGAAACATTATACAACCTTTGAAAAAAATATTTGGGGACAGGCAAGCTATTGAAGCTATTATTATCATGAACAAAAGGAGATTCCAATATGAAGAGCAATTAAGGCCAATACATACAATTATGATACCTGGTTCGATTATTTGTGCCTGGTAGAAAGCAATGAGGAACCAAGCACTGTGAAAGGTGTATGAAAGAGCCATTGCCAGTGTGCCACCCATCCCAGAGAAGAGATACTGGAAGTGATATATATACTTCTGGATCAACTATGCACTTTATGAGGAGTTGGAGGCAAAGGATCCAGAGAGGACCAGACAGGTATATCAAGCCTGTTTAAAACTGATTCCACACAAAAAGTTTACATTTGCCAAAATGTGGCTACTCTATGCCCAATTTGAAATAAGACAGAAAAATCTCCCATTAGCCAGAACTTTGGGAACTTCTATTGGCAAGTGTCCCAAAACAAACTGTTTAAAATCTATATCGAATTGGAGCTGCAGCTTCAAGAATTTGATTGGTGCCGGAAACTTTATGAAAAGTTCCTGGAATTTGTGCCAGAAAATTGCACTTCATGAATCAAATTTGCCAAGGTAGAGACAATTCTTGGAGATATGGAGAGAGCTCAGGCAATATATGAGTTGGCTGTTAGCCAGCCATGCTTAGATATGCCAGAGGTAGGTGCTTTGGAAATCGTACATTGACTTTGAAATTCAACAAGAAGAATATGAAAAAACCAGAAGTCTTTACCACAGATTGCTGCAACGAACTCAGCATGTTAAGGCATGGATCAGTTTTGCCCAGTTTGAGCTTTGTGCAGGAACTGAAGAAAGCTTAACTCACTGCAGACAAATATATGAAGAAGTCAACCAAAGGATGAGAAACTGTGAAGAGAAGGAAGAAAGGCTCCTGTTATTAAAATCCTGGAGAAATGTTGAATATGAATTTGGGACAGAATCTCAAAAGGAGAGTAGACAAACTAATGCCAGAGCAAGTGAAGAAGAGGAGAAAAGTTCAGGCAGAAGATGGCTCTGATGCTGGCTGGGAAGAGCACCACCATTACATCTTTCCAGAGGATGCTGCTGACCAGCCCAACCTCAAATTGCTGGCAATGGCCAAATGTTGGAAGAAAGAGCAGCAAGAAAAGGATGCTACAGAGCAAGGACCAAGGCAGAGACAGGGAAGAAGAGTGAAACTTGACTGTCTCCATGTTGGTACATTTTGATGATTTTATTTATACATTTTTATTTATTTTTATTTATACAAAATTTCTACTCTGCAATCATTGTGACTTGGGAAACTTTTGTGTGATATATTAAAAAAAATCTGTGGGGAACTTTGTACCTCTGACATGCTATTCATCTAAATTATGCCTAAATATTAAGAGATTGTCAATGAAGGACATAAATTTAAAAAAATGTATTTGGGCTCAAAAGTTAGTCATTTACTCCCTATCCCCATCACAGCCAAGGAAATGGCTCCCCGTTTCTGTAAGTAAGAGCCAGAGGTGAACAAAGGATATTACTTCCAGAATACTGAGGGAGAGATCTCTAACTCCAATGGCACTCAGCCAGTTGGTGCTCTGGGGAAGGCTCCAGTGACCAATGACATGCTCTTCCAGTTGGCTCAGACCAGCCCTCACTACAAACAGAACATCCTCCCTTTTGTTCCTTCTGGAGAACAGGAGGATGCAAAAAAGGAGAGGTGTCCATACAGAAGGAGAAACCTCCAGACCCTGAAGATCCTCTTGCTGCTCAGAATATAAGAGATTGCCAGTTGTGTGATTCAGGATCCAGGTGGCAGAGAAGTTTCTAAAAAGGGCTTCGACAATGCTTTGTCTGAAGGTATAATTTCCCAAATATTGAAGGCACTAAGTCAAATTTACAAAAAAAATCAAGCCATTCCCCAATAGACAAATGGTCAAGGAACATGAATAGGCAGTTTTCACAGGATGAGATCAAAATTATCAATAAGCACATGAAAAGGTGTTCTAAATCTCTCATAATTAGAAATGCAAATTAAAACAACTCTCAAGTACCACTTCATACTGAGCAGATTATCCAATATGACAGTAAAGAAAAACAAAATGTTGGAAGGGTTGTGGTAAAATTGGGACACTAATGCATTGCTGGTGGAGTTGTGAATTAATCCAGCCATTCTGGAAGGCAATTTGAAATTATGTGCAAAGGGTTTTAAAAGAATGCACACCCTTTGATCCAGCAATACCACTACTACTACTAGGTTTGTACCCCACAGAGATAAGGAAAAAGACTTGTACACAAACATCCATAACCACACTCATGGTGGCAAAAAATTGAGAAAATGAGGGGTTGTCCATCGATTGGGGAATGGCTGAACAAATTATGGTATATGATGATGATGGAATACTATTGTGCTATAAGGAATGATGACATGGAGGATTTCTATATGAACTGGGAGAACATCAGTGAACTGATGCAGAGTGAAAAGAACAGAACCAGGAAAACATTGTACACAGAAAGGAAAATATTATGGAACAATCCAATGTAATGGACTGTGCTACTAGTACCAATACAACAAGCCAGGAGGACACTCCTAAAGGTCTGATGGGAAAGAATGCTAACCACATTGAGAGAAAGAACTATGAGAGTAGACATGCAAAAGGAGAACATATGACATCACTTGTCACGTGTATATGGTTATGTGATTTCAGGTTTAGGATTTTAAAAATTGCTTTATACCACAAATGAATAATATGGAAATAAGCATCAAGTAATAACATTTGTACAACCCAATGGAATTGCTTGTTGGATCTGGGAGTGGAGAGGGAAAGAAAGTGAATCATGTAAACATGGAAAAATATTTTAAAATTAAAATTAAATTAAAAAAATAAGAGTGGACTTGAAAAACTTGTTTGGGACTCAAACATAGTCTACAGGCATAAGGGACCAAGTTCCCCTGAGGGACTTTGAAATCCACCATGGATTGAGCCTGCAGCTTTATTACAATTAAAGGATGACCAAGAGTTCATTCCCCAAATCTGAACCTCTTCCACCCCCCTTTTTCTAAAATATCTACTAAGATTATGTCAAAATAAAATAAAATGTAATAGAGCTGCTTCTGGCTTCCAAGCCATCAAGCAATCAAGCCAAGCCATCAAGTCTACAGAGAAAAACTGGGAAAGAAACTGTGTTTTGGAGTTTCTGAAAAAGAAGAGCAGAAACTCACACCCAATGCCTTTCAGCTGACAGGACTTAAGTAAGGAGCTTCCTACCTAGTGTGCAAAGGGACTTTCCCAAAGTTCACAAGTGAATACTGGTAAGGAACTCCGGCTTACTTAGAAACAATTTCAGTGATCTCTTATTACCTCTGGGATGCAGTATGAAAAGAGACATTTGGGAGTTTCAGTTTAGAGTTGTCTAAGGCTGAAACATATAAATAAGCTGACCTTGATAATCCTATCCAGTGCCTATTCTCTTAATGAGAGCAGCCTGCAGGGTGCCTTACCACAGCCACCCCCCTCAACCTCCCCCCAAATACTCGTAACCTTTATACTTGTCAAGGAGAAAAGCTGAAAGTGAATTCTTTCTGCCATGGACCAACATTTTGCTTGCTTAGTTTGGTGGTCCTTCCAGGGAAAGCCTTGTCTTTGACTCCTGACACTCTCCATCTCTGGGTCTTAGCTTTATCTCTATCTTAATGACAGTGAAATCAAGGAACTCAGTGATAAGGATGCTGGCTTTGGAGGAAGAGGACTTGGATTCAAATCCTAGTTCTTATTTTGCCCTTCTGTGACCTTAGGCAGGTCACTGTGAAAGGAAATTCTTGGTTCTCTTTGACTATTCTGAGTAATCCTTTGTACTGTTTGCCTAATTGGAGTTAACACTTTAGAATAACAATGACTTAAGTACCCTTACTTAGTACCTCACTAGAGTGAAGATAGGATGAACTCTCTTTTGCCTACTTTTAAATTAATCAACAAAAGTGAATACACCCATACTTAGCCCTAAAGTAAGGGAAATCCACAAACTGTTACTGTAGGAGAGTTCACATCTTCAGAGATGAGAATTCAGCAAGATACTTGGAAGAACTCCACCCCTTTTTCTCACTCAAATACCCAGAAGCTTTTGAATTCTTTTAAGAGGTCACACACTCAGAAACGTGTGAATCCTAGGAGGAGTTGCTACCTTCAGAGGATGAAAGGTGTGAACATTTTGGAAACTGTGATTGGCCCCTGTGAAGAGGGGTGGGGATAAGAAAGCACCATAAAAGCCACAACAAATCATTCAGTTGGCAGGCTGGTGAAGTTGAGGCTTGTGAAGAGTGTCTCCTGGAGACAGTCTTCAAGGGAACCTCATTGGAGACTGCAGTGTGGATCCTGACTTCAACTTAGATTCTGACTCCTGGACTTCTTCGGTGGGTGAGAGAAAAGAATCAAAGGCTATCATACCACCGTGGAAGAACTGAAACTTTCAGAAACTCAGAAATAAGGCTAAGATTAGCATCAAAGAAGAGATGAAGTTTAAGGAATTTCCCTATCCTCAATGAGAAGAGAGCCTACTCTTTAAAATAAAAGTGAGGTAAGGGCTTGGGGTACCCTGTTGGAAGGTGGTTCTCAGGACCTCTCCACTCTCACTGCAATGCCCCAGCTCCTTCTAAAGCCCAGCCTGCTAGGTGGGAAGACTTCACTGGGACCAGTTGTCTGGATCCATGCCTGCCTAGCTGGGAGACATGAGCAGCAACCAGCAAGACAACAACAAAGGGTTTGAGGAACAGCTATGGCTCCAACAACTCTATGAGGAGATTAATGAACTACCCAAGGGCAATGATCCCTACACTTATGTGGACCAAGCTGATGGCACTGCTTATGAGTGGGACCTGGACAAGAAGGCTTGGTTCCCCAAGATCACTGAAGATTTCCTTGCTACATATCAAGCCAATTATGGATTCCCTCCTGATAATCCTCCTTTCTCATCTGCAAAAAGTGAAGGAAGCTGATAAGAATGTAAAAGCTGGTGAGGAGCCTCCTGACAAAAAAGCCACCCAAAACTGTGAGAAAAAGCGGAAAGGAGAAAAGAGAAAGCCTGAACCAGGATGGTTTCATGTTGAAGAGGACAGCAACACAAATGTATATGTTACTGGCTTACCTCCAGACATTACAAAGGATGAATTTGTACAACTTATGTCCAAATGTGGCATTATCATGAAAGACCCCCCAAACAGATGAATGTAAAATCAAGCTTTATAAAGATAAACAAGGAAATCTTAAAGGAGATGGGGTTTGCTGTTATTTGAAGAAAGAATCGGTTGATCTAGCATTAAAGCTTCTAGATGATGATGTAATCAGAGGTTACAAACTGCATGTGGAAAAGGCTAAGTTTCAGCTCAAGGGTGAATATGATGACAGGAAAAAGAAGAAGAAATGCAAAGACTACAGGAAAAAGCTGTCTCTACAACAAAAACAGCTAGATTGGAGGCCTGAGAAAAAAGCTGGTTCAATGAGAATGCGACATGAGAGGGTTGTCATTATTAGGAATATGTTCCATCCAAAGGATTTTGAGGAGGATCCATTAGTGCTAAATGAAATCAGAGAAGACCTCCAAACAGAGTGTGAGAAGTTTGGGCAAGTAAAGAAGGTCCTTCTCTTTGATAGACACCCAGATGGTGTGGCCTCTGTGTCCTATAAGGAACCAGAAGAAGCTGATCTCTGCATACAAGCCCTCAATGGAAGGTGGTTTGGTGGTCGCCAGTTGCATGTGGAAGTATGGGATGGTGTGACAGATTATCAGGTGGAGGAGACATCAAGAGAGAGAGAAGAACAACTGAAAGGCTGGGATAATTTTTTAGAGAATCCTATCACCCAGAAAGAAACCCATTCATTTGATCCTGATTCTGCTTCTGGAAGCATGACCCGGGTATAGGGAAAACAGTCCCCAGAAAATGGTACACCAAAAGAGCAAACCAAGGAGGGAGTGAATAATGGAGAAAGCTTCATTGAAGATGGGGCCCTGTCTACAGACCGCAGCCTTGGAGGCAGTGATAATGAAGACACAGAACATCTTTAATCCCTTGCATATGCTTTGTAGGTTGACATTTGGATTTCTTTTCTAAGCTTCAGGGCATATTACTAGTAGTTCTCTATGAATACGCCTATTGATCAAATGTCTTCATCTTACCAGTTTTGAAATTTTTAAGTTGGTTCTTAATAATAAGCTCAAAATGTTTATTAATTGACTATGTCAGGGTACAAGTGAACCAGACAAAATGTGTTTCTCTAGCATATCCTTTCTCATATATTAGTGTTTGACTTTGACACTTATGATCATCAAAATATTAAAAAATATTTTGGAATATTGAAACATGCACTTGAATTTAAGGCTTAAGTTTTGTTTTAAACACATGGTTATTTTTAAAATTTTTTCTGAAAAATTTATAAAAAGTGAAAGTCTGGGGAAAATAATTCTTAAAATGTTTCATTTATTTTTTATTAGTAGTAAAGCAATAAGACAGAGTATACATAGACAGAAGATGTGGAAATAAGGTGATTAGCATGACATGATATGCAAAAAAATATCTAAGGATGAAAAAGAAGATTGTACTGAGAGAAAAGGGAAGGTAGGGATGGAATGGAGTAAGTTCTCACCTAAAGAGGCATAAAAAAACTATTACAGTGGAGGGGAAAATGAAGGTGGTGATGGACAATGCTTAAACCTTACTCTAACTGGCTCAGAAAGGGAACCATCACACTCATTGGAGTACAGAATCCTATCTTACTCTATGGAGAAATAGAAGGGAATGAGATAAGGGTGTTGGGGAGAGAGTGATAAAAAGCAAAACACTGGTGAGGAGGAACAAAGTAAAAGAGGAGGATAAAAAGGGAAAAATAAGATGGAGGGGAATACAAAATTGGTAATCATAACTGTAAATGTGAATGAGATGATCTCACCCATAAAACAGAAGCAGATAGCAAGGTAGATTAAAAAACCAGAATCCTACCATGTCTTGTTTACAAAAAACATTTGTGAAGAGTGAATCAAATGTTCTTTGCCTATCAATGAGCAATTTTTAATTAATCAACCAGAAATTTAAACACCCCTTCTTAATAGTAACTAAGAGAATTCCCAAATCATTTTACTAAAGTGGGTGACAACCCCAGAGGCAAGTGTCCTGGCTCTGGGAAGTACTAGGAAAATGTAAAGACTACATTTGGTTCCTGTAAAGTGGAGGAAGGGTCAGGAAGTGATGTGGAAAAAGGACTAAAAAAAGTCCTGAACTTCCTGTCCAAGGGATCTTTGACTTGGAACTTCAGCTGATGACTTGCCTCTTGGAGGTGCTTTTAGACTTGGACCTCGGCTTCCACTTGGGGTCTTGGCTCTTAGACTGCTTCTAAAAGGACTGCTCCTCGATCTTCTCCTTTGGACTTTGTCTTGGGTGAGTGAGTAGTTGGCCTTCCCTTCCTGGCTTGTGGAGAAATTAGTTGCAGAGAGGCCCTCTTTCACCTAGAGGAGGCTGTGTTGGAACCTTTATATAAGACATCACCAGGTCCACTGACTGAGGGTTAATGAGACCTGCTGGGGCTGAGCCAGCCACCAGAGCAACATTTAGTGTGACAGGCTAGACATTTACTCTACTCTCTTTTTACATTTCTACACTTTCACTCTTTCTACTTCTTTGTAAGTTTAAGATACTAAAAGTCACTTGACTTGAGCTATATTTTTTTTAAATCGGCAACCACAATATTTCTTTAGAATTCTCATATTTTAGTCCAACCCCTAAATTTTAATCCATCCACGTTTGAGGCAGGATGACACATACAGAGTAAAGGGAAGGGCTGGAGCAGAATTTACTATGCATCATCTGATGTAAAAAAAAGCAGGAGTAGCAATCTTGATCTCAAAACAAAACTGAAACAAAAATAGATCTGATTAAAAGAGATAAGGAAGGAAATTATGTCTTGCTAAAAGGTACTATAAACAGTGAAGTAATACTAAACATATATGCACCCAGTGGTTGAGCCCCTAAATTTTAAAGGAAAAATTAAATGAACTTAAGGAGGAAATAGACAATAAAACTATACTATTGGGGGACCTCTATAGCCCCCTTCAGATTGAGATAAACCAAAAAATAAACAAGAAAGACATAAAGGAAGTCAATGAAATCTTGGAAAAGTTAGAACTGAAGAAAATGGAATGGGAATAGAAAGAAAAATACCTTCTTTTCAGCAGTACACAACTCCTATGCAAAAACTGACCATATATTGGGACATAAAAACTTCAAAACCACAGAAAATAGTAACTGGATCCTTTTCAGATCAACACAGTAAAAATTATAATCAAGAGAAAGAAAAATATCTGAATTTTTGTATCCTACCAAAGTAGATTTTAAAGGAGCAAAATCCTTTAATATTAGATATTTCTTTTTAACATTATATCTATTCCCAAATAAACCCAACTATACCTTTCTGGTTGCCATCTTCATGTACTGAGACAGTTTTGCATGAAAAGAACATCCCAGATGCCCCAGCTGGCTTTAATAGCTTCTAAAATGATAGTAATCATCTTGAAGGAACTGTGCTCAGCAAACTTCCTGGGATAGCACGAAATTAGTACTATGTGCCCTGCCCAACCCTGCTAGCTCTCTATCATAAAGAATTTTAGGCTCATGACCTCCTCCATCCTCTGACCTACCATTTCCTCCAATTCAGACAGCCATACCTTTGATTAAGACCTGTAATAAAGGGGGGAATTTGGGGAGAGAGAAGAATGGACTCTTCCTCCCTCAAGGCAGGGTCAGAGAAGGGGGTGTGGTTATTACCAAGTCAAAGGGAGAGAAGGAGGATGGATTTGTTTCTCTCTCCCCTCAATCCTCTCTGACTAATCCTCTCATTATGGCTGCCTCTTCAACTCTTGATTGCCAGGCTGAGATTTCTTTCCAGAAAGAGGCTTGAGGTGATGCACCTCTTTCTTTAGGGGAGAGAAAGGTCACTTTTCTCTTGGCCCCCAGCCCCCCAACTTGGGCTGCCTTTCTAATGAAGCTGGAGTCAGTTTACCTTTCATTCAGCCTTGTCCCTCCTGAATAAATCTGTTAAGTATCCAGAACTGAGGGAAAGAGGAAGAAAGGGATCCCTATCTAGGCACCACCCCCCTCCCAAAAGTTAGGTGGCTCAGGTCTAACAGCCTGAGCCTCTGAGGGATTCAGGGGAAAGACCCTGGCTTCTTGGCTGGCACAGCCAGTATCCCAAGTTCAGGGTAAGGGAGATTGTGAGAGGTTTTCTTGTGGATTGCTTCTCTTCAAAGTCTTTATCCACTAGCTGGTCTCTAGGAGGATTGGGAAAAGGGAGAAGAAAGATTATTGGATTGAGGATTCAGTCAAGGACAGAAATCTTCTCCTTGAGATGTCTTGAAGGAGCCCCAAGCAGGGAGCTGCTTGGTCAGTACAGCACATATCACTATAGAACATCTGACCAACAGACCTGTCAGGGAATCTAAATGTGCCGACGCCCAAAACGTAGAGTCCAGGAGAAACTTGTGGGCCACGTATGGTGGCTAGTGATATGCTGTCAGGCATTGGGTATAAAAGACTCTGCACTCACAACTGCAGGTGGAACTCTTGTGCTGAGCTTCCCCTGGTGTATACCAGAATAAAGGACCCTCCTGCTTGATTGCATTGTCTGGGGGTCTTCCATGGTGGTGGGCGACGCACTGGACCCTAACAGTCTCAGCAAAGAGAGCAGCTTTCCAAATGCTCCCAGCCTTTTCAGCCTCTCCAGAGTTCTAAATTCCTGTCTTCTGCACCCCCCACCCCCCAGCTGCTTGTAGGTTTCCTGCAGCTGTGTCAGTCTTCATGCCCAGGGTTCCAGCTTTCCTTTCTCACAAACCACACAAACAAGAATAATCTTCAGGTTCTAGACACCAGAGCTAAAATTCAATGATTAAATCCCAAGGAGGAACTGAGCTCAGAACATTTCATTTCTCACACCTCTCTGCACTACTCTGGGATATCTGACTTCCTGTGTTCCAGGAAGCTCCCTATTGGAAAAATAGCATTATCCTGCAAGATCCTGTCAGCCTTGGGATTCCACTGCAGAACTACCTTTAGCCTGATAAAAGGGTACAAGAACCATCAACACCAAAACCTCATTCTAAGAAGAGAGCTCAGATCATCTCACTTCTCAGCCAACCATGTCACTCTGAGACATCTCTGACTTAAGGGTAAGAGACATCTTTTTTTTCCCTATTTCTCTCCCCAGCTCAGCACAAGGCTTGACACATAGAAAAGGCTTAATGGTTATTGATTATTCATCAATTAGCAACAAAAGAAACAGATTTATTCCATCTCCTCTGTCCCAGCTTCTTCCTATAGTCTTAGGGTCCAAATAAGCCACCTTGAAAGAGCCCCCTAAGGATACATTTGGGTCCAGTCATAGGAAAAAGAAATTGATTGCATCTCTGGGCTCATTAATACTCCTTCAACCTAATCTGGTCAATCTCCCCAGCTGCCAGCAGAAGCTGAAGGTGTGGAGGCTGAAGGTTGTTACCCTTGTCCTCCTCTCTTTTTCTTTCTCCCTGCTGCCTCCCTGCCAGCTGCTGGTTCAGAGCCCCTAGCTTCCCATCTGGCAGCAAGGTCATGTGCTCCAGATCTGCAGAGTTGGATGTGTCCTGAGGACAAAACCTTGAGAAGTGGAGGCCCAAGCTGGAGAGTGATAGTGGAAGGCTGCAAAACAGGGCTAGCCTCTTCTTTATGTCCCTCCTTGAGCTGCCTCCCTGACAGCTGTGGTCAGAGCCCAGAGCCTCTTGCAGCCTTGGCAGCAAGGCCTTCCCTGAGGGCTGGAGCCCTCATGCTGAAATCCTAGCAAACCCTGGAATCTCAGCACAGGAGGGAGGGGAGGGGTCCAATGGAATCCAGCACGAGGGTCCCCCAACTCTGTCCATTGTTAGATTCGGTTTTCTATCCCTTCGAAGCACTTCCTTTTAGATAGGTATGAAAGGGTTTTTGCAGAGGACTCAACTTTCACTGCTTTGAAGTGGCCATCCCCTCTGGAAAATGAAATTGAAATTGAAAGGGATGGCTAAGAATCTGGGTAATCAAAGTCTTTTCCTGGGATCTGCTCAGCACAGGTCCTAACATGCCTTCTGAGGGTTTCCCAAATTGCACAAATATCAAAGGCCTAGAAGGAATCTGTTTCTATGAAGAAAATATACCCTTCTGGCTACCCAAGATCTGGCTACACCCCCACTGAACTCTAGAAGAAAAGGAAGAACACTGTATCCCCCCAACAGAGGAGCCTGTTTGAATATCTTCTGTTCACTCCACCATACTGTTGTGCTGGACCATTAATGGAAGAGACTTTAAAAGTAGGAAGGCACTTTGGGCAGTTTTACTGTTAGTAAAATGAAGGCATAATAAAGCACACAGAGTACTGTAAGATTTAAATCAATGTCCAATACTCCAAGTATTGTATTTTATAAATTTATTAAAAATCACTTGAAATAAAGGAATCAAAGGTAATTATCTAACAAAATAGACCATGTGAGCCTGCCTCTTACCTCCCACTCCCTCCCACTATATAAAAGAGGGCATAAGATCTTGAAGGATAAAGTTCAGTGGTGCCTCCCCAACATAGAATATTTGGGTTTCATCCTGACTGCTGGTGCCCATTCTATTTCTCCCAAGTGAATTGAAAATATTCAAAAATGGAGTGCTCCTACCACTAAGAAACAGTTAAGAGCAATTTTAGGAGCCACAGGGTTTTGTAGACAATGGATTCCTTGCTATGGGGAAATTACTAAGTCCCATATAGCACTAACAAGGGATTCAGTCCCTGAACCCCTCAAACTAGAGCCAGAACACCTGCCAGTTCTGTCAGATATAAAACAGGCTATCCTGTCTGCCCCTGCTCTAGGCATCCCAGATTACAAGCCATTTACTTTGAGTTAAAACACCTGAAGCTACCCATCTCAGCTCATGAACATTCAAACTTTGGGACCTTCTCAGAGGCCCAGTTGTTTATTATTCAACCCAATTGGACCCAGTAGCACCACCATGTCTTAGAGGCATAGCTGCCTCAGCTTTACTAGTGACAAAAACTGTTGATCTAGTATTGGGAGGCCCATTAACAATCATGTGCCCACATGACATAGAAGCATTGTTGCTAAGGCATAAAACACAGGCATCCTCAGATCAGGAAATTACAAGGTATGAAAAAACCTTCTTAAATAGTGAAAACATTACCTTGAAACACTGTACAACTCTTAACCCTGCCACCTTGCTTCCAGATTTACCAACTTCAGGGGAACTGTTATACAGTTGTGAAACACTAGTGTCCATGGCAGAAAAGCCTCGAGATAATCTAAATATGCTTTTGGCATTTGTCACTCAGTTGGGATGCTATGGCTCCAGAGAGGATTTTTAACCTCAGCTAGAAAATCTATAGCTAATTCTGAAATTATTAATGAAGTTCTTTCTGCTCTCCAGCTGCCTGAAGCCCTAGCTGTTGTAAAAATGGAGATTTGAACCCCAGATTTCAATCCGCAGAAGTCTTTGGTATTTCCCAGAATTCCCTATCATCTCACCTGAGTCTCCACCTGGTCAAGATCACAATTAGTATTTAAATGGGCAGCAATGCCTACCTCGCCCTCTTCTATGCTCTTCTCCTCCCACAAGCGCTTCAAGGCTCCGCTCTTCCATTGAAATTATGTAGTAAGTAAGCTTTGAATGGGCTAATCAGCCCTAGGCACGTCGTTTTCCTTATTTTGTATTTTTCCTTATTCCTTGATTTCTAATAATCCTTAATAAACCTCATAAAATATAATATTTTTATTACTAGAGACTAAATTTAATTTTTACAGTCTGGCAACCACGAAGGGATATTTGGCATTAAAATATCAGGGTCTGGAAAATCAAAGGTTTCACTCTTTGATTCCAAGGCCCTCACCCCCCCCCCCTTTCACACCTTCATAAAGATGCTTGGGGACTGGACCTGAATGAGGCTGTTCTTAAATCTCTTCCTTTTGGACTGACACATGCACCATGGCTGCCTCCACCACTTCCAAGATGGTGATGTCTCTGGGCTCCAACACCTACAACAGGCAGAATTGAGAGGACGTGGACTTCCCTATTCTGTGTCATATGTGTCTTGGAGAAAATCCCTACATTCAGATGACCAAAGAAAAATATGGAAAAGAATGCAAAATTTGTTCCAGGCTGTTCACAGTATTCTGCTGGTGCCCCGGTGTTCGCATGCATTTTAAGAAGACTGAAGTGTGCCAAACCTGTAGCAAGCTAAAAAACATGTGTCAGACCTGCCTTTTGGACCTAGAATATGGCTTACCTATTCACGTCCATGATGCAGGACTGTCCTTTAAAGATGACATGCTATAAAAATTAAATTTTGTCTCTAGTAATAAAAGTATTATATTTTATGAGGTTTATTAAAAATCAAGGAATAAAGAAATTAGAAAATAAGAAAACCACATGCCTAGGGCTGATTAGCCCATTCACAGCCTACTTACTACATGCTGCAATGTTTCAAGTCGAGGAAGAGAGCCTCTTGGGAGGCAGAGAGCCCATTAAATACTCAATGGTGATCTCGCCCAGGTGGAGACTCAGGTGAGATTATAGGGAATTCGGGGAAGTACCAAGGACTTCTGGGGATTGAAGTCTAGGGTTCAAATCTCCATTTTACAATGCCTAAGTCTGACATGAACAAAGAATACTACACACGGAATGTTGAGCGAGAGATTTCTAACTCTGGTGGAACCTGGCCAGTTGGTATTCTTGGGAAGGCTACAGCTACCAGTGACATGCTGCTCAAATTGGCTCGGACCACCCCTTACTACAAATGGAATTGTCCTCACATTTGTTCCTTCTGGGTGAAAGGAGAATGTAAAAGAAGAGAGGAGTGTCCATATAGACATGAGAAGCCTACAGATCCTGATGATCCTCTTGCTGATCAGAATATCAAAGATCAATATTATGGCATTAATGACCCTGTGGCAGACAAGCTTCTGAAACGGGCTTCAACATTGCATACCCACCACATTAATGAGATTGCAGATGCATTGCAGCACTGTTTGGTGATGGTTCCATTGTTTTCATCTTAAGGCAGGGTTCAACAGTGTCTTACACTCCATCTGTATTCCCAGGGTATGGAGTTTGAGTACATAGCCAGTGCTACTCAATTGATTTCTTTTTTTAAACCCTTACTTTCTCTCTTAGTATAGGTTCTAAAACAGAAGAGCAGTAAGGGCTAGGCAATTGGAGTGAAGTGACTTGTTCAGGTGCTGGGAGCCTTCAGGCCACGATAACTTGACAAAGTCACTCATGGATGCCAAGAGGTCACAGAGTGACTCTGGCAGGATGGACTTGCCCACTCAGCCCCCCTGCATGACTTCTTCTGTCAACATCTCTTACTAATGAAATTGACATGATTGTTGTTCTCTCCTGGGTCTCAGAAAGAGTAATATAAGAGCAAAATGCTTGCACACTATTTCCCCAAAATATCACCAAAAGATTAGACTCACAAAACCAAACCCAAAAGACTTATAGGTTAACTTTTGCTTAGGTATATAATTCCCAGCAAAAGCTGTACCCACAAGCCAAGCCCAGAATATCCCCTACTTCCCCTGTACAGAAACTCATTCTCCTAAAGTCAGTACATAACTCATTCATAAGGAATGACTTGTACATGTACACCAAGCTCCACCGTGCCTCAGTGTCTTGATTCTACCTACCAAAAATCTCCTTGAGAAACTCCCTAGTAAACGCTCAAAAATTATCAGCCTAATATTAAATCTGAATTGTGTTCTCAGTACCTCTCCGATCTCTCAACCCCACTGCTTTAATTGTTGAATTGTTTCTAGAATTTCTGATTGATTATCTATTTTTATTAAAGGTAGTAAGTGTTTTTCCTTGATTGTCTGTAAGCTCAAAGCTCCTCACAGGTTAATGAGACAATTAAGCCACCTGTGACGAAATTGTTTACCTTGTGTAGAACCTTTGTGTTTCCTGTCAAAATCAATAGTTACCATACAACTGAAGAGAATGATCTCAGAATGTTAATCAAACAATTTGTTTAAAATTAGTGTATCACTTATCCAATTATCTTTTCTCAAACATGTATGCTGAATAAAGTATAGGTGCTCCAAAAAAGGGTATAAAATTATAGGATAAACCTGGGCATGGCGAAGTAGCCACTTCATGAAAAGCATGCCCCAGGCAGAAACATACACCCCACACACACACACACACAAAAGATTCTTGGGCAGTTTTTTGAGATCCCCCATGTTTCCTTGATTTCTAATAATCCTTCATAAACCTCATAAAATAATATTTTTATTACTAGAGTCTAAATTTAATTTTTACACTGTGGTTCATTTCTCTGTTCATACAGATAACACTGACCCCATCTCTAGGGGAAATGACCGGGCAGATACCACTGCAAAGCTAGCGGCCATAGAAGGGACTAAATTATTTTTAACATTAACAGCCACTAATGACTTAAATTTATCACTTTCCTATAATGAAAAGGAAGTGGAAAAATGGAAGCAAAAATTCAAAGCAAAACAGATTAATGGAGTATGGGTGTCATCTGAAGGAAAACCCCTGCTCCCTAGAAGTTTCTATAACCAAATTTGCCAATCTATTCACAAAAATAGTCACATTGGTACCCAGAGCATCGTGGATTCTATTACAAGAGTATGGATAGGCCCCTGGTATAACTACCATAGCATCTAAAGTATGTACAGTCTGCTCTACCTGCCAAGCATATAACCAATACGCCTTCGTAGCAAACTTTTGGTGGATGTCCTCTGGCTTACACACCTTTTGAGCACCTGCAGATAGATTTCATAACAATGCCAAAGGCTGGACATTAAAAATTTTGTCTAGCAGATCAACTGACCAGATGGCCAGAAGCATTTCCTACAGCCCTAGCCATAGTGGCTTTTGTGGCTAAAGTGCTTTTAAAAGAGATTATTCCTCGCTTTGGCCTGCCAGCACGTATTGATTCAGATAGAGGAAATCATTTTACTGATTCTATTCTAACTCAGATATATTCTTGTTTGGGGATAACTCCCAAATTCCATGTACCATATCATCTCCAAAGCTCAGGTCAAGTTGAAAAAATGAAAAGATAATTTAAAACTATGATTGGCAAATGATGTGCTGTAGAAAGGAAACAAGACTGACAGTTGGTGGGGGAAGGGTCTACTGGGAGTGGCAGTTGGGTCTTGTGACTAGCACTTCCTTCCTGCCAGGTCTGCCTTCCTTCCTGATGTTAAAGGAGAGAGGAGCTTGTTCAGCCCAGTCTGGTGTGGTGTGCCTCTTCTTGGTTCAGCCCAAAGATTCAGGCCTAATCACTTCTGAAGGTCAGAACTGTTCTTGTTTGCTTTCTGTCTACTGCTAAGATTCTGAATTAGACAAAGTGAGGACTGATATAGAGTAGATGGGAGTGGGAGAAACCCTCCACCAGCCTCTGGGGCCTGGCCTCAGCTCTGAAGCTGCGAAAAATTCCAATCCCAACTGGTTATTAAACTTTATACTATTTGAATTCACAGTCAGATAAATTGACTATATTTCCTGTGCATAGAGGGAGCTGAACATCAGTTCAGTCATTCAACGACAAACAGACCTCACTGGACCCCTGCTACTTCCTCTCGGCAGGGGGCATCTCTCTCCTTTTCCTCACCGAGCAATATTCCCTCTTTCCCCTCAACTCCTCAGTACCCCCAAACAAACCTCACATTAATCCCCCCATTTCATTTCCCAATAAATATTACGGTACTGAGATGCATTTTAAATGGCCTGAAATTCTCCCTCTGGCCCTATTTTATCTTAGAAGCATTCCCAAGGGAGACCTACACATCTCACCATTTGAGATGCTTTTTGGACTTCCTATACAGGCCAAGCCTTTCTCTCCTGCATATACATCACTATTAGGGGGAGATATTTCTATTGCTTTTTACATATAGGAATTACAGCACAAACTGTGAATTCCATGAATCTGGAGCTGTAGTACAAGCAGGACCACTAGACTTTTCACTTCATGACCTGAACCCAGGAGACAAGGTATATTTTATGGAAGAGAAATTGGAAAAGTCTGCAACAAGGATGGAATAGCTAGGACTGCTGAGCTGTCATTCAAAAGGAGAACATTCTGATTTAGAATGTGACCAGGAGAACCATTTGGAAGAGTGGTTTCAGACCAACTGAAATCTGAAGACTTGCTTTGAAGATAGAAAAGTCAGGACTCTCTCTTGGCTTTTTGAGACTAAAGCCTGAAGGTGTTCTCTTAGCTTGGGGACAGAAGAAAAAAGGACAAAGTCCAGCTCTCTTTGATTTCTCTGCTGTGATATAGTGACTTGTAAACATTAAAATTTCCCAGACCCTACTTTATAAGATTGGATTAAGTCCATTCCCCATTTGGGCAGTGAACTCTACTTAAAGCAGGAATGTGAGAATTCTACTTTACCTACTTGGGTCTGCCCTAGGGGAAGATAAAGTTGTAAACTCTTTTCTGAACAATGAAAAGTACTTAAACCCATACTTTTCTTAAGCTAAGTACCTATAAAGGTCAAGCAACTTGTGAATTTACAAGGAACAAAGAACTGGAAAACTTACTCTGAGCTTTCATGGTGTGAATTACTCAAAAATCCACACCTTCTTAGGTGTGGACTAAGAATGGGCGGTCCTTTAGAAACATCTACAGTGATTGGTAGATGTAAGGACTTAGGGGAGGTGACAGAGAAGATTTTGCCCTTAAAAATAAGAGCTCAGGGAAGAGCTGGGAAGTCATTCTGAAACATTCAGATTGGAGAGACTCATTCTGAGGAGACTGATTCTGAAACATTCAGATGGAGGAGGGAGCTGGTGAAAGCAGCTGAGATGCTGCTGGCCTGGTGCCATTAGAAATCCTTACTTAGACAGATCTTGTGGTGAGTGTTAAAAAACTGACTGATTCCTCTCTTAAGGCTCAGGTCTAGGCCATATTGGCTTGAGGCCCTTCATACTTATTCCTTTCTTACTCTCTCTCTCTTTCTTTGATTACTGTCAATTAGTGATATTTGTGATTATTGTCAATTAAATAGTGTCAAATAAATAGTGATTATTGTCAATTAAAATCTCTATAAAACCCAATTGACTTGGGTATTTGAATAATTGCAAATATTTCCCTGGTGACCACCTTATATTTGATTTAAAAACCAAGACACTGTAGTGAAACATATTTCTGCGGTCAAAATTACTCACCCTCTCTTATATCTATCACAATTTATATCTTCCACTATTTTAACTCACTACAGTTTAAGACCTCAACCATTTTAAATCTCACAGACTCTGATCTTTAGTTATCATTTACCATTCAAATAATCCTTTATTACAATATAAAGAACTTGCAGCGTATTGGAACAACTCAGCAATATTTAGAATGGCCCTTCCCAGGAAGGCTAACTACTCCAACATCTATAAAAATTGGAGAGAAGGATTCTTGGATTCATTGTTCACATGTAAAGAGAGTATCTTCTATTGAGACTGACTGATTGTATCCTATCACATGCATTAGAGATAATAATCCATAGACAGGTGGATACTGTTTTTTAGGAACACATCGAATTCCTGATTTTTTCCTTTTTATTATTGCTTTTCTTTTACTTTGATTGGAATATTTGATTTTTTCCCTTTTCTCATTTCTTGTACTTAAGGTACATACAATCAATATTATTTTTTATCCTGCAGTAATATAAGTTTAAAATATCTATACTTGCTATAATATTAATGCATACCCAATAGCTTTAAACTGTGGGAACCTACCATTTATTGATAAATGTTATGGGACTGTGATTAATGTTTGTGTCTGATTCTAGGAAATGGGATAAAAAAAAAAGGAGCACAGACTTAACCTGAATAGGGCCAAAAAGAGAACACAGGTCAAAAGAAAGTAACCAATCCAGGTAGGATTGATGAACTTCTAAGCCAATACAAAAGGACTTGAACCTAGTGTGAGACTCAAGGTTGCGACACTTGACATATGTTAATACATAGGCCTTCCTTGTATCCACACTCTTTGTGAAATACTAACAGACAAGTACCAAAGTTTGGCTATCATCCTGGCTCCTCTTATCCCTGAGAATGACAAAAAAAATCGGATCAGGGAATGACACTTCCCTCTCACACACACACACAAATCTAGTCCTTGTTTCTCTCTTATAGTATGGCAACTTCCTGTAGTCTTGGCTGCAAATGGGTAAGTGAGACATTACTGCATTTTGTCCTACAGACTTGTGGAATAAAAATTACTTTATTTGGATCCTAATACAATGGCCTATTATGAATTTATTCTTGTTTACTCAAAATTTTTATATACATAGATATTGATATTTTGATTCTGATTTTGAATTTTTTCCTTTCTCCCCAAAGTTTAACTTTCTTCCATTTTTCTTTAGGTTTATGGAGTTTTCTTTCCTCTTTTGATAATTGACTCATATACCCCCATAACTCAACCATGCACCTTGAGTTGAACTGGGGGTTTCTCAACACCCATTTCAGGGGTGATTGTATTTTCATAAAATCCAAGATTAAAAATTATTTTGTTTGAGAAAGACCTTCAAGGAAAGAAGCTTGCCAACTCCTAAAATCCAGAGAATGAACTGTTTGCAGAAAGATGCCTGAAAAACCTACACTACATCAAGAAGATCCAGAATGAACTTTGGGTGTAGTTGATTGAACATTTATTTTGAATGTATACTCTTATGCTAAAAGGAGACTGCCCCCTGATTGGTTTTTGTCAATGTGCCCAGCAAAACGTTGGCTTTGCTGTCTCTTTCTTCTATTCCCCTCTTATCTCTAATTATTGTAGTTTCCTCTTAGAAAGTAAAAATTTGTATGCACCTGTAGTTAAAAGACTTAGAGGTACAAGATAATATGTTTAGTGATCAATTGGGGTGACTAGTCTCCTAATCATCATCGGGAGGGATTGTGAATTTTAGATTTACTCCACCTTGCTTAGTCTTTAGAATTTTAGCAGCCAGGAATGTATACACCCCCACTTAAGGATTAAGTGTGGGGGAGGGTGGTCTGTGATCAGAATGTGCCTGCAAGTGACAAATCAGAAACAACTGACTGACCCCCTGGGCTGTCCTAAGCCAAGTTGAAGCCTCCTTCTGAAGCCTGGTACATGTGAGACAGGAAGTGATGTAAAGAACTGCTTTTATATTTCGCATCACTTCCTTTGAGGACCTTTTTGAGATCTTTGGTGGTGGAACAGGACTTGGAGCTCTAGTGTGGGACCTCAGCCTGCTTCCCTTATGTGACCATGTGGTGATAAGGTTGACTTTCCTTTCCCTTGATCTTTCTGAAGGCACCAGCCTTCAAGGAGGCCCCTCATCTTGGAGGAGGCCTTGTGGCTGGAAGCCAAGCTAGATTAATCTTCTGGAAAGGCCCCTTGGCTGAGAGGCCTCTGAACTCCCCCTGGCTCAGACTAGGCTAGAGTAGATCTAATTCCCTTCCTCTTTCTCCCTCATTCTTAATTTCTTCTTTCTATTGAAAATAAACCACCATAAAATTCTATTCTGACTTGAGTATCTCATTGGGATTTAGAATTAAATCCCTGGCGACCACTAAAATTATATTCAGTCTCAACCCTAAAATTTACTCCTAACACCACCAAATGAGATCACAGGAAGAGAGAACAAGAGGAAGGGGTACACAACACTTATATTCTTCCTATGTCAGCACATAAGGTGAGAAGGAACATGGGGTGCTGGGGATTGTAGTTCTAGGGTTCAAATTGTAATTACACAGTACCAACAATCAAAAGCAGGTACTGACAAGACACACTATATTCTTGTAGGGAAAAGAAATATGTTTGAGGTCTTCCCTTCAGACTTTTGCCTTTTCTGTCATTTTGTCTTCAATCACCTTCTCATTTCTGCTCCTCCCCTTCTTCCCTAAACATATCTATAGACCAAGAAATCCTTTGGTCCAATCCCAGAGCATTTATAAAGAGATGGGTGAATTATCCACCAGACCTCCATAGGAAAGCACAATAGTGTAAGCTTAGCCTACAGGCAAGTGGAAAATGGTTGGATTCAACCAATGATTGATCAAGCACAATCCCTGCATTTCTACTGCTTCAGAAGGAATCTCAGGATAGACACTGTCAGTTCAGAAGTAGCAAGGAACACTCGATAACATTCCTACTAATTGTCCAAAATTGATTTCCTATAGCCAGGTTGCAGGTTATCAGAAAAAGTTCTTCAGACTTGAATTGGCAAGCTTAATCAAAGCCAACCACCTCCTAGAGTAGCCAAAAAGCTACTTCTGGGTAGGTTTTTCACTATGTCATGAGACTCTTATGCTCCTCCTTAAAATATGAGGTGCCACCAGTGAATGAATGTCTGCAAAAGAAGGAAACTTAACAATGGACTAAGTCACTAAATGAGATGGAATCAAGGGTAAGGCCAGTGCATGTTTAACAACCACCTGAGGTTGGGATGGAGAATGTATGCATGACACTTATACACTCTTTTTGAAAGCACAAGAAGAAAATCTTAGTCATTCAGAAAGACTCTTATTTGCCATCAGAAATATATTCACCCACAACACTTGGCAGAGTATGTATATGGAAACATTTTCAGCATCAGCCTGCCATGACCTATCTGGCAGACATGGTAAAGGCCATTGGGGGAAAGAGTTCCATAGAGGCTGGTCCAGAATTCAGAAGTTAGAAGAGCTGCAGAAATTCAAGAGGTACTTGCAGGACTATCCCTCTGGCTGGGGCATCTCTGAGGGTTGAATGAAGGCAACTGATCACATAGAAATACCTGATTTGAGTCAGGGAACATGGGGAAGAGGAAGCCTGAGAAGGTCTGAAAATTTGGAAGGATCTGGAAGACAAAGCCAGGGCTCCAGGATCCTACATAATATCCAAGAATTAAAATGGAATTCTAAGACCCAAGAAAATGCACCAAGAAGGAAAGGGGATCTTGGAATAGTTCCTGCCACAATTCTTCCTGTCTCCCCAGGGCCTTCATAGAGCAGCATATTTTGCACTTGATTTTCCCAAATAATATCAGTAGACTCTCTATTACACAATCATTCCATTCTCAATAGGAAATTATATGATAATGAGAGTAAAATCAACCTATGAAGGGAAGATACAGAAACTCAAATTTTAACATATCAAGGAGCACTAACTGCAAAAAAAAACAGTTCTTCTAAGCCATGAACGAGCTATATCCCTTTCTAGTGTCATACTTTTTGGAATAAGAGTAAAGCTGGGGTTCAAGAAAGCTTTTGATCTCCTTTCCTTTTCCTCAGTATATGTGGGCTATCACTCACTCTATGCTGTCATTTACAGAGCAGGTTTCTCTCCTGTGGCTGTGACCTCAAGACCATTTGCCTTTCCTCCTGATCTCTCAGAAACCTTTTCTGCCTTTTAAAAAAATAACTTGTATCAATAACTCTGCTACTTCCTTTTTATTTATTTATTTAATTTATTTATTTATTAAACCCTTACCTTCTCTCTTGAAGTCAATATTGTGTATTAGCTCTAAGGCAGAAGAGTGGTGAGGGCTAGGCAATGGGGAGGGGGAAGCAAATGACTTGCCCAGGGTCATACTGCTGGGAAGTGAGCTACTTCCTTTTTTAAATAGATTATATGTTTTATTACCAAGTCCAAATTTCCTCATTTACAGGTAAGGAAACTGAGGCCCAAGAAAGTTAGACAAAATTATCTAACTTCATACTTAGAACAGAGGTTAGATTTAAACCCAGATCCTCATGACTGAAGAACTAATGCTCTTTCAACAAAGAATAAGACTTCACTTATCATTAGAACACCTAAACAAATAGCTCAGCCAAGCCACTTTTTATTAATGTTAGTTCAAACTTATTTTCAGCATGGGGTGGGTTAACTAAGACTTGTGAGTTACTGAGCATCCTAGGGCCAAGGAACCACAATACTGAATGTGAATTAACATATTCACAGATGTACAAATGTGAGACATGCAACATGACTTATCTATGGCAAGATCATCTAAGTGGGAAAGAGTCATCAAGAATGGGGAGGGACATGAGGAGATGGGAAGGCAGTGGGAGAATAGCTCATCACTTTTCCAGTTTACTTTTCCACTAAACCAGCTTACCAATGACAATTTTATATGCTCACCATCACCAGTTCAGCTCCAGTAAGATCAAGTAAATCACTAAATTTATACTTTCTTTTCCATTTAAAATGACCCTTGCCTTCTGTCTTAGAATCAATACTATGCTTCCATTCCAAAGCAGAAGAGAGAAGGGGTAGGCAATGGGGGGTTAAGTGACTTGCTCAGGCTAATAGAGCTAAGAAGTGTCTGAGGCTAAATTTAAAGTCAGGAACTTCCATCTCCAGGTTTCTCTATTCACTGAACCACCTAGCTGCCCCTGTCCTGCCCTTTGTCCCCATTCCCATGCCCAGACTTCATCTATGACTCCATGAGAATACATTATATTTGCCCACCTTTCTCAACCCTAAGACTAATTACCTCCATCTAGAGATGTACTGCATTCTCACTCACCCCTTCCCTGCTCCTGTTTCATTCAAGAGAAATGGACGGCACGACCACAAGCTAGAGAAACACCAAATTATTCTGAAGATAATTTTTTGGTCTAGACTTATGAATTTATTCATAAAGAGGCTTGCAAGTCAAGAAACTTCTTCCATCGATGAGGATAGAAAATTTCTCTATAATTGAATGTCTCAGTGCCACTTGCCCAAGGTCATTCATCTAGTGTCACAAAAGACTCAAACACATCTTCCTAATTCCAAGGCTTAGTCTCTATCCACCACGTCATGTTACCCTTCAAGGTTATCAGAGAATGAGTGCTTATTGCACAGACAGAAGATGTATTTGAAGGAGAGAAAAAAGGATCTGCAGGGTAGATGGTATGCCAACATATTAGGAGATGGTAACAGGAAAAAGAAAAAGTGTACAAAATTCATATTACTCTATCATACTTTTTCTAGCGCTTCAAAGACAAATGCAGTATATGAAATGTTGAAAGACAACTAAGAGTATGAAAAGTCAACTTACGCTAGCAAAGAATAAATCAAGGTTACAGCAGCTAACAAGGGAGCACACCAGGCCATCTTAAATTCTGATTGGTGAAAACAATATGGAGGTGGGCTAAGAGTTCTCAACTCAATGTATTACTTCTTCCCTTTGGCAGGGTGTTGGGAAGGGGAAGAATGGTCATCCCACAAACAAGGCTTGGTCATGAAGTACAGCAGCCTCCAGAAACCTGGACAAGGAAACCCAATCAAGTTATCTCTGGCTTAGTTTCTCCTTTGTAGGCCAGGTCATTCCATTCTTTAATGGAGTCAGGGACAAAACTCCTTCTCCCTGGGTAGAGTCAAACTTTATGGAGTAAACAGAAAAAAGGGTCCTATTTATGTGGGGGGCCCAGCACAAACTAGTCAAGGAATACGTGCCTTGGGTCCAAGGATAATCATATCACTTGGTCATGCCTTTCAGAAACAGCCTGGTCAGAAAGGATGGATCACCAATTAACAATTGGCTATTAATAGAATATGAATTTTCATCAGACCCAACATCTAGGCATAGGCCTTATTCTACTCCCATTAGGTTAGTAATGGAATGCACACAATTTCAACCAATGAATATGAGACCATTTCTGTGAGTAAACTTATAGGGACATAGATATAATAATAAAGGATGGATCAATCACATTTGGCTCTGCACAGAAAGTTGAAGAACAGAGCTCTTGCTCATATGGTTGTATCTTCCTTCTGATTGGCCTGATAATACATCTTTTGGACTTCACCTGCCAGTCCTGATTAGTGTGTATTTTAAAAGAGGATGTGGACTTCTCAGTCCTTTCCCATTTATTTCATTTATTTCATCACAGAGAGGGTGAGAACTACTCTTCCCTGAGCTAGGGAAACTTGGCCAAATGGCTTGGACAGTGGCTTCTTTCTTAAAGATAAAGAGAAGAAGTTCTGACTCCACTTTGGCATTTACTTGGGTATAGACCCTCTTTTTGTTATAGAACTTGAGAGCTATTATTACGAGAATTGAAGTGCCTGACCTAAGGCACTTAAGATTGGGTTTTAAGAAAATGAATGAATTCGCATAGAAATGTTGCTAATGAATAATACAGTCCAACATTAATTTTCATCAAGAAGCATCTTTAGTTTGTGTCCCACTTTCCAAAGGCCAATCTACAAAGGACTGAAAGCTACTATCAGCTATTTCTTGCCATCAGTCTATGGTCCTTGTGAAGATGGGGTTAACTCTCCCCCCTGTCCATTTTTAGATTTAATCACCAGAAGCACATACACCCCATTTATCCTGAAGTATGGGGAGGTCTGTGACTCACGTGTGCAATAGTGGCTGAGGAATCAGAAACCCAATGATTGCTTAGGACTGCCCTATCTAAGCGATAGCTACAATTTGTCCACATAAAGTGAAAGGAAGGCACAAGAAGAAGGAAATGAAGGGTCTTTAAAAGTTCACGAGAACTTCCTGTGACCAGCTCTTTGGCCTAGGAATCTGACCTTGAAGGAGCTTTGGCTTGGGGCCCTTGGACTGCTCTATTTTTCCCTTAGAACTACCACATGGGTGAGTGAAAAAAGCTGACACCCTTACTTGGCTTTTCTGGAGGTACGAACCTCCAGAGAGGCCCCTTGTCTTGGAGGAGGGCCTCCTGGCTAAGACCCTTCATTAATTTACCTCTTGGCTCCCTTTGCTGGGGCCTCTGAGGTCCTTCCTGGTTTGGACCAGGCCAGAGTAATCATCTAGTCTCTCTCATTTCCTTACTTTTACTCTCCTTTTGTAAATAAACTACCAAATAAAAGTCATTCTGACTTCAGATATATTCATTTCAGCAACCACACTCTGATATATTTAGCCCAACCTTTTATTTTAACCCTTCCATCCTTCAGTGTGGTCTTGGGCATCTAGACCTCTCTGGTGTCAGAATACCTGGGAATAGGAGGAAAAGTCTCCATTGCCAAACTTCATGCACAGTTTATGAGCCACTAAAGACACAATGAAAATGACCTCCAGAAATCCAAAAACCTGGAAGAAAAAAACATAACCCAGAGTTTTTAAATGTAGCGCTAGAGGTCTCAAACCAATGGGGCCAAAGCCACAGTGTTGATCAAGTCATGGGAGAAAATATCAAAGAGTTCGAGGATCTTTGAGGCAGAGGATTCACGTTTTCTATTCTCAGCAAAAGACATCAGAATGAAAACCTGCTGATTATAGACCTTTACTAGTGAGAAAAACAGAATAGACATCTGGTACAGCTTGCAAACAAAGAGGGGCAGGAAAGCCACACTTAGCAGGAATTGGGCTCTCCTACTCTTTCGGGCATAAGACTTTGCTCCTTCTGATTTGTCTTTTTATTTTTCTACCACAAACACACTCCTATGACCTAAAGCTCAGACTGTTATTTGTTATCTCCTTAATGATGTCTGACAGAAGTGTTAGAATCTAGAAGGAAGCATACATGGATCCCCAAACTCCATGAAACAAAGGGCAATCTTAGTAAACCAGCGTGACTCTTCTAGTTATTACAAATGTCCAAATGTCTACATTCATAAACAGAATTGCTTTGGGACTGAGGCACTTTAGTCCCTCAAAAACCTACATGTAAATACATTTTGTATTTAAATGGAAAGACAGCTCAACATTCTCAGCAAAAAGTCAAATACTGAGAATTCCTCTCCTGGGACCAGCTAAGGAGGGACATTTCACAACTTTGCCTTGGCTAAATCCTCTCATTCAAAGACAATAACTCCAGTCAGTAAGAAAGTGAAGAAGTTTATGTCTAACAAGGGTTTTCAACTCTGATAAAATTGGTGGAAGTGAATTACAACAATCTAAAGTGGATGAAATTAATAACTAATAAGATTGGAAAACTTGAACCTCAAAAGTTCATATAGTTTTCCTGGCTGGAGAAAACAGGGTAGATTGATTACATGACAGATTAGAGATGTGTTAGCTGCTTACTACTTAGATCAGTTAAAAAACAAAAACTTTTAAAGCCAAACTTGGAGATATTAACCAGATTTCAAAAAGTCATGAGATATGGAATATCTTGCCTATAAAGAACAAGAAGTGCCTGTTATGCAAATGGAGAGAAATTCATGTTAGGGCTGAGCAGGCTGCAAGAAAACCTTTAAAAGTCAATAGCAGGACCCGGCTCCGGCTCCACCGGCCACCTGCTTCATGGGCACTACCCACTGCGCTCTCCGGCTCCCAGCTCCCTAGCTCGGGCCAGGAGCCTACCAGCAGACAGCCCTTGGCCACGCCAGGAGGCACAACCATGCGAATAGGAATAGCATCACTGCGGGGGAGGGGGGTGGGCCTGAAACGCTGCCCTGACTGAGACCAGCTCCAGCCCTTCCTTCTCCTCTCCTAAGCCACGGGGATCCCCAGGGAGTGGGCCAATCCGGTCCTGAGGACGTTCTGGGACTTTGCACACCGTGGGGTAAATGTCAGCGGGGATCCTGTTACCACCTGCCGTTGCTGGGGGGGGGGGGGGGGCGGGGCAGGGAGGGAGCGCCCAGGGCAGAACCTGAGCGGATCCCCTTCTACACTCCTAATACCCCCATGGCATAATTACCAGGACTTCCTCAGCCCCTCCCACGAGGGACCCCTCTCCCATCCACTTGGAAGAGAAACGCTGCTCCCTCTCCCGGAACATCAGAGGATCTCACTACACACTATCCATTCCGCTTATACCCTGTACAAGATATCTTCCACAACTCTGAAGTATACTTTTGGGGACCGAGGGGCCAGGAATACCTTGGAGTCAACGGTGTTAGCCATGGAGTCCAGGCAGAGTGAGAGCAGTGCCGAGGGTGAAGAAGTGAAGAAAGAGGGGCACCTAGTCCGAGGCCAAAGTCCACTTTAAAGTGACCCGGTTCATCATGGAGGCAGGTGTCAAGCCGGGTATGCAGTCCATTCCAATTGCCACAGCCTGTAGCATTTACCATAAATTTTTTTGCGAGACCAAATTCGATGCATATGAGCCTTACCTCAAAGCCATGTCTGCCATTTACTTGGCCGGGAAGGTGGAGGAGCAACACCTCAGGACTAGACACGTCATCAATGTCTCTCACAGCACCCCCACAAATCCCTGCTCCACTCCCTTATTTCTTAAAAGAACTGGATGAACCAGCACAGCTGGGAGAGAACGCCCGTCTCCCGGGTAGCCTGGGTACTGCTGCGGGACAGCTACCATGGAGTGTTGTGCCTTTGCTATCAAGCCCCTCACAGAGCCGAGGCAGTGCTCTAGCTCGCCTTGCAGTGCTACGGAGTGGAGGTGCCTGCCGATTCTGAGGCAGAAAAGCCATGGTGGCAGGTCTTTAGTGAAGACCTTACCAAGCCAGTCATTGATAATATTGTGTCTGACCTGATTCAGATTTACACAATGGACACAGAAATCCCTTAATGGTCCCGGGGCCACCCAGGAAAAAAGACATTTGCTTTTTCTGAGGACTGGATTTGACCCACCAAAATGGGCCCCACCTTCAAAAAGCTGATATCAAGATTGGTCACAAGGAACAATTTTGCATTAGCAAACAGAGAACTAAACTTGGGTTGCTTTCAGATGGTTCTTTGGTATTCATGTGCTGGTGTAGTGAAGAGGTGAGGATAGGCATTCCCTCTGAGCAGGTCTGGAGTTTATTGTGTTTAAATGTGAATAGGTCCATGTTGAAGGAATGCACTATGTTCAGTTACCTTTTTGCACCTTAGGAAATTTTTGAAGATGAAACTTTTCAATTTGATGGAGATTATATTTAAGCATCTCTTCATTAAAAGAAAAACCAAAACAGAATACTTGATTGTACCCTTTGGGGATATATTTCCAAGCCAGATATAAGCTTAACCTTTAAATATAAATAGAATATTTTATTTCTTGTAATAAAAGCTAAAAAGCATAAAGATGTGAGAACAAGTATATAGTTTAAGAGTTTTTGATGTTCTGTGGACCATATGATTTTTTTTCCATTTTGTGTTATCTTCCCCTCCCTGAAATATAAAATATGAGCATCTTTTCAACACAAATATTCTCTCAGAAATCTTATGTGTTCAAAATCTTAGAATGCCAAGATCTCTGAAAAATTAAAACTTTCCAGTAAACCCAAAGGTAAATGTGTACTACTAGGTAAAAAAAAAAATATGCCTATATTCACCTATGTATAAAAATGGTTTAAAAGAGAAAACTATGGGTAGACCAGCTATGTGGTAAGCATCAGGGAGTAACAGAAAGAGTAAGTGATGGACTGGTACCCAGAAAATGTAAAAAATATGAGAAATGCTTCTAGTAAACCTGGTAGCCATATGGAGAATCTCTATGAGAGAATTGAGGGGAAAATCATAGGAAGGGATAGGAGAGATGGGTTACTGTCAGTTCCAATAGAGGGAGCAACTTCATGGATGAGATAATAGATTGAATGAAGTGTTGGGAGATAGAAAAACACTTTTATAGTTAAGAAAGCAGGGCCAAATTGCAAACAGTTGGCCAAAAGAAACACCTCTTCAAGATTTTCACTTCTGTAATTTCCAAAACAAATTTGCTATTTCTATATTAAACTTGTTTGTTGGTTCCCTAATAAAGTGATTTTTTTCATGTTTCTATTCTTAAAAAAAAAAGTCAATAGCATCAAGTCATTGTGGCATGGATATTGTATCCCCAGAAACTCAGACAAACTTATGAGAAATTCCTCTGATCTCTTAGACTCTCAGGACTTCCAACCCCATTGAATTGAGATGGACAAAGAGACACACCTCATTCATTCATCCTCCAAATCACAAGAACCACCACCAGAGTCATGTCCTCACTGCTGTAGAAGAATATAAAAATCCCAGAATGGAGGCATTCAGGGAGCAACCCCCCAGGTTGATCCACTCATGCTGTCTTGAAGGCCAAAATTTGACATTACAAATCAATCTCTCTTTACTTTTAAGTTAAATTTCAAAATCTTGCATTCTTGTATCCTTCCCCAATCCCAGGGGTACACCTCTACACCCCACAACATCTATATGACCCAAAACAACAGAGGATAGTGTAGCAGTCCACCCCTAGCTATGGGCAAGGGAAACAGTTGGTATGTACAGATTGTCTTAGAAGAGAGCATGCTCGGTATTGCACATGGCTGGGAAAGCCTCTGACCCTTGACCCCAGCTTCTCCCAGGTTAGGTGGGAACGCAGGTTTCTTTGTGCTCACTTGGTTGAGAGAAACCACACCTATACCTTGTCATTAACCAATGATAATCATCCCTATGTACTGTGTATATTTGCATATCAAAGAGATTAAATATGCCTCAGCCAGCTCCGCCTTTCTCTCTTCTGCTCTTCCTCCCTTCCAGCTCGCACTGATGCCTGTCCTTGCTGGAGCCAGGCTCCATCTCTAATCTTTCTCTATCATCTCTCCGACCTCTGTGGTATTAAATGTGGATCTCTGGACTGGTATAAGCTTTCGGAATGGTCCTTTGATCAGAGCTTGGCTGTGGCTCATTGATAATTAATAAAGACTCATTCCTGCCACCTCATATCTCTAATTCGACTCCGTCATCCCCCTCGTGGTATCTAAAACTTCTATCCTTTCTCTATCTTCCTACCTTAAAACTTCTCTCTCCCCTCTGAGGAAGCTTTAGATAGTACCATGTCAAGATCAAGTAGTGACAAATTGAGAGCCAGAATATTCCATTGGCATTAAAGGTCTTCAGCAAATTGTGGCAACTTTGGGAAGAAGAACAAGAATTGTAGAGGTTAGCCAATCCTAGATAGATTACAATTTGCATCATGGAAGTGAAGTGTTGAACTGATTATGCTGAGATTATCTGAATGGATTTGTGAGCTAAAGAATGCAAATTGGTTCCCCCGGGGTCAAGAGAATTTAGATTCTTTTACCAAATAGTAGTTTGTTTCCATACCTACAGACCCATGAGAGCTATCCAAAAGGGACCTCTTCTATTAATGGTCAAAGGAAAAAGAGCCTTAGGGGTAGAACCCATTAGCTGGGAATCATCTATGTCCCTTACTTTAAGGTTTACAATCATTAATTAGGTCTATTATCTTCAAGTAACATAACTAGGATATTCTGACTATCACAAAGACTTGAGAAATTTGACAACCATTTCATTCTTAGAAATGCACAGGAAGGAGAGATGTGGCCAGGAAGAACATATGACTATTTCAATTGCTTATCAAGAAATTTACTCCAAGACCTGGTATCATTATGAAGCTGGTGTCGTCACTGCTGCCATCTGAATTAAACACCTTGAAGACCAGAGAGATAAGTCCCCAAAGTAGCTGTCCAAATCAGTAAATACATGGTAATCTGAGACAGAAGAGTGATCAAAAAGGCTTCACAGAAAAGAGCATCAGAGTTATTTTCCTTCTTTTAGTACCCATTGCACACTTTGAATCAAGCCAGACTTCAGAACTATTGCCCTAGAAAGTTAGTCTACTTAGCTCTACTTCAACATGGGAGTTCCAAAACTATCTTCACTGCTGGCTGTGAAAGTCCAGATTCACCCAGACCACTATATCGAGTGTATGACAAAACCCAAGGCTTCAGAATTACTTAAACTCTTCCTTTGGGTTTACAGCCATCGTTGGTAAAGGTGGTTAAGTGCACTTCACTTCCTGATTCAAGACAGCATTAAAAATAGTTCTAATATCTGATTGAAGAAATTTAAAAATTATGCATCTAGCCCCAAAGCTCCCAATGTAATAACATGTCACGTTTATTCTCCAGTGCTCTATAAGCCAGAGTTAGAGAGGAGTGAACAAGCTTCAGGCAACTCCATGAGACCAAGTATAGCAGGAAGAGTGAATGACTTCTCACCCACAGAACAGTCAAAGGACCAATTTCTTTCTGCTCAAGGTCAGACTCTTACTCATCCATTGGCATCAAAGATTTAAGAGTGAGAAGGAATAAAAGGGCAAAACTTGTAAATCTCTTCATATCGATGAGGAGATGGAAAGTCAGGGAGGTGAATGATTCACTTAAATGGGAAGAAAGGATAAAGTGTTAGAGAGATACAGGATTCTGCCCCATGGCATCTGCATGGAACTCAATAGGCAATATTGTCTTAATAAAACATTCTCTCCTAAACTAGGGGAACAAGTGTTGTTTGTATTTATAAGGTTCTGTTTGGATACGTGAAATGTTTATTGTATTTCAACAGGTCTCCCACTTTGATAATTTTTTTTAATTAACTGGAGCCTTTGTTGTTTTTTTTAATTGTAGGGATCATCAAGAAACTGCTAAAGTAAAAAGCTAGAACATCTTTCTGTAAAAGTAAAGTTTAGATTATTCTGAATGGGGAAAAAAAAGAATATAGTTAAGTTCAAAGGGGCCTCTGGGATGTTTTCCTCTTATATTCTGGAAAATTCTAGAAAGCAAAGGTTCTGTCTTATCTAAGCTTTTGACAGAAGTCTCCAGCTGGGTACTGAGTGATAACTAATAATAAAATGATAATATAATAAAGTGATAATAATAATAAAAATCTTAAAGGTCTCTATATAAAACATGTTATGGTTATAAAGTATTAAAGGAGGCGGTGGCTGATTCAGAGGCTGCAGCTGAAGCTGCTGGAAATCAGAGGAGGAGCTGGCCTTTTATTAACAAAAAAAAAATTTTAAACCCTTACATTCTGTCTTGGAATTAATACTGTGTATTGGCTCCAAGGCAGAAGAGTGGTAAGGGCAAGGCAATGGGGGTCAAGTGACTTGCCCAGGGTCACACAGCTAGGAAGTGGCTGAGGCCAGATTTGAACCTAGGACCTCCCATCCCTAGGCCCTGGCTCTCAATCCACTGAGCTGCCCAGCTGCCCCCAAGCTGACCTTTTAAAGGCAGTTTTCTCACAGTCTTTCAAGTTGCCTAGCACTGCCCAAGGTGGGGGGGAGTGGCCTTTGAGTTATCACTTACTCTAGATTCTAGTGTCTTGTGAACTCTCACACTTAATGATCACTAAAGAGCTGAAGATTTACCCACTTTGAGATTGACCTGAAAACCATGAGGTTCCCTTCCTTAGAGCCTGCATCAAGCCTTCTCTCTCCTTTCCTGAAAGGTACTCACTAGTCAGAGCTGAAAGAGTTTACTGATCCCAGGAACTACCCATCACTATACGAGTTTCTTCAGTTTAGAAAACATCATTAGAAAAGTTGATCTGAGATCATCTGGCACTTAGACCACAGGATTCAATTAACACTGTAAGGGATTCCTCTCCAAAGTATGTCTTAAGTTCCCTTTTAGATCAAGGAACCGCTGGGCCTGAAGTGAAATATTGGCCTACAAGAGGACCACACTGGCCACAATGATATTCCACTAAATCAGGGAAAACTTTTACTCAAAGTCACTGTATTAATAAATAGCCTATACTACATTATATGGGGTGTGCAAGCAAGGAAACAGGAAAATGCAGAGGAAGGAGAGGTAGGAGACTGAGGCAAGATAGCTCCCAAGGTGAATTTTCTTGACATCTTCTGTTTTTATACTCCTGTTCTCCTTGTGTAGATCTTTTCTCTCCTTTCTAGGGAGCCATGAAAACAAAGAAGGCATCTAAAAACAAGATTAATTTTCTCAAAATATTCAAAACAAAATTGAACCATTTCTACCAAGTTCCCAATGACCTGGTGAACTTGGACACTGGAGGCCAAAGCTGTCTTGGTTCCAAGTGTGAACACCATTGTGAATAATAGCTCATTACTCTAAAAAACAGGACAAAGGGGAGAACTCAGGCCCATGGCAGAAACTGGAAGCACTGTGAACACACAGTACTTCTCACCTTTTCTGGGGAGAGTAAAGGAAAACCCATTCCCAGCAGATTTCCCAAAGATTCCCAATTTAAATCAATACAATGCAATATGAATTTCATGAAGAAAGGAGTCTTCATATAGTAATATGGGTCTACCGGGAATGTGATAAACTCAAAGGCATGATCATAACATGACCACAATTTAAATGATTTAGACCCAAAGCCATCAAGAATTTCAGATTGTTGAGGGTTTTAACAAAACTATTTGGGAATTGGGGCATTTTTCCAATTCACAAAGCTCCCTGCCATTAGCACTATTTCCAGATTCCACAGACATTTCCAAGGGAATTAATGATTGGGAGTAGAGGTGGGCACCAGAACATTTTCTCCTACTACATTCTATAACCCATGTGACTGAAATGTGAGCTATCATAGCAAGTATTGGAAGAGTGAAACAGGTACCGGTATCAAGGACAAAACCCCTAGGTGGACTAAGAAGCAAGCTGGCTCTGTGTTGAGAATTTATATTCATTTTGGTATATATCAAGCATACGGAAGATACCAAGCCAATATTAGCACTGGACACTATTAACATGTAAGTGAAAATTCAACAAATGCCTTTAGGTCCCTATCACCTGGCACAATCTAACTGACCCCAAAATAGAGAGATCTTAAGACCGTACTGAGGTGGTCTACAGACTGCATCACAGAAATACAGCCTCTCCCTCTTTGTTGGACCACTTCTCCATTTCAGGAGGATGCCCAGGATAGCTGTGGCTCATTCTACAAACTATACTCTGGACTTTGTCTACTATGCTCTCTGGCCCTGAGAAATTTTGTCTTCCTCCATCTCTTTCCATCTTCCTTTTATATATTGTCCTCTCATATTAGAAGAGCTTCTTAGAGCTCTCTCATTATCTTTATAGATAGATGGAAAGTGGACAGTAGAGAGCAAAAGGATGAATAAGTATTAGGGAGGGGGTGCTTGCTGAAGCAAAAGTTCCAAACTATAGAAAATCAAGAAGAATAAGAAATATGCAGTAAGTGGCTCTGTGGAAAGAGAGCCAAGGTTGATAACTGGAAGTCCTGGGTTCAAATTTGGCCTCAGAGACTTCTTAGTAGTGTAATCCTACATTAACTTCCATTGCCTCACCCTTATTGGTCTTCTGTCTTGGAATCAAAACACAGTATTGAAGTTGTGCACTTCACAAAACAAGTCCAGAAACCCAAAGTTCAAGTTAATGGAACCAATATTCATTAATAATCAATGATTAATAAACTTACCTATTGGCCAGGGTAAATCTTCTTAGTGAAAGTTGGGCCAAACTGAATTGACAATGCAATTTTTATAGGGTGCAAGATACAAAGCAAACAATGTTCATTAATGAGACATAACCTCGATGGAGCAAGCAAACCTTATCGTCTAGAAGCCATGTTCATCATTAGCATGGGGTATAGGACACTCCATTGTATATATTATCCTAGACTGGCTGCTTGTTAGTGTAATGATTGGGAGTAGAAGGAAAACAAAAAGAACCAGTGGGAGAGCTCTACAGAGATTGGGGCAGAAAGGACAGTTGGGAACTGAAGGACTTCTGGGAAATTCTCGTGAGGAGAGGGGTCTTGGGTGCGGAGACACAGAAGGAAGAGCTATTTCTCTGGGCCATTTTCAAGACACTTGTGGATATTTCTGTCATTGACAGAAATCCTAACATTGAGGGTTCCTGTTTAAAACATTGCTAGTTCCTGTCAAGAAACCTAATTTCTTCAAAGACTTTCATTCCATGAACTATTGAGATACTGGACTCAAATTGGTGAGCAGTGTTCTCTTCCCTTTTTTCTACCTCTCCCCTGCATACAAGAAAACCTAGTACTTCAGAAATTAGTTTTGTTTAGAAAGAGATTTAGGGTGAACCTACAACCCCTCTAAAATCTACGCATTGCCCCAAACAACAATTAAATCAAATAAGCAGTCAGCAAATTCGATCTCATTTATTTACAACTAGAGAGTAAGCTCATTGGCAGACTATCTTATTGCCAGTTTTCAAGAAGACAGGAGGGGGAGGCTTGTGAGCACTCTGAACCGAAGCAGCACGTATCTGGATTGAGGTCCTTCATACCTGTCTTTGTAGAAAAAACTTCCCCACTGCCCTTGAGGGCTGGCAAGGCCATCAAAGGGCAAGCCTTCACAGAAGGGAGATCTCCATTTTGTCTCCCTTAAGTAATTCAGGGACTTCAGAAGGGGGTAGTGAGGGAAGCCATTTTCATCAACCCTTTCCTCACTGCCTTCAACCCTCATTTCTCCATCTAAGGAGTGAGAGTCCCTCAAAATTACATTAGTAAGGGAGTTATTTTTCTCTTGGATCCTGACTGTATGTTGTTTTGGTTCTGAGATGACTGATCTTCACAGGAAAATTCAGTTCCAATTTCTGCTTTCCCCAGGGAAAAACAGGTTTTCTGGTCAATCACTTGGTTTACCTGACTTCTAAATTGATACTAAGTTGGAAGATGAAAGTTTTTGAAATAAAAGAAAAATATTGGAGTAGCACTTAAGAAATAAGAAATAGTCATGCTAGAAAGGAGAACTTTTGAGGACTCAGGAGAGATTGGCAGTCACTGAAACAAAACTCAATGGAAAAGATCCAAGAAACACAAAGTAAGAGGAAACATATTCAATGTTACAAAAGAAGTCATTGAACTTCAAGAAAAAGTGAATGAGGTGGAGCAATTAACAGATTAAAATCCAAAACTTTTTCCCTGGAGAAGATAGAAATGGAAAAACACAAGCTGACTAAAGTTCAATGTTACCTCTACCAGATTCAACCTGAACAGCCAAAGAAATAAATGAATTGAAAACACAGGTGGCCATCCTATTAGAGAGAGACTGACTCAAAGACAGTATCCAAGAAGTTGAAACTATAGGATACAAATGACTGCTGACAAATTAGGAGATCCCTAGGAACCTCAGCTCTCCAGTATTCAAGGTAATCTAGAAATACGAAGTATTTCCTAATAGGAGGAAGGAGGTAAATGAGACTAAGCTAAGCTCTGAGCTCTAAAGAACATGAATTGCACATTGCCCACAGTAGAGACAAAGAAATAGGACGCAGAAACTTGATTCAAGTCTTTATAAAATGACCATTTATCAAGCCCAAGAAGGGACAGAAAAGGCTACACAAATGAAAATAAACCAATGGAAAGAAAAGCTAAAGAAGAATTAAGCAGTAGACCAACAGAAGCAAGAGTCAGTCAACACTGAAGCAAAGAGAGGCTCTACCTCCCCACCTATTTCTTTCCCTGCTCCCTCTGGCTATTGAAATACTGACATCAGGGATGAGTTCACTCTAATCATCTTCATGTTTACTTTTCCTTCCTTTCTTGTTCAGGAACTAGATCAGGACATATCTTGGAGGTTCTGACTGGTCTATTATCTCCCCAACCCTTTCACCAAAGCCATATGGCTGAATTTTGGAGATTCATTCCTAAAGACCTATCCCATCCATTATACTTCTCCATTTAATCTAGCAATAGAAAAGGCAGCATACAGGCTACTTAGAATGAGAGCCTACAGGCATCATTTAGTCACTGCCTAAAGTTCAACATTATAAAGCTAGCTCAACTGCTAGAGGAAAGTCAGCGCCTATACTACAATATGGAAGAGCCTTCTAGCGGCTCACAGTGCCTGTCCTCTCATAACTCTGATCCTGAGGATAGAATCCAAAATTAGGAACTTCTATAGCTTCAATAAAAGGAACCATTCACACACCAAAATGATCACCTGTCTGATCAAAGTCATTTAGAGCCCCTATTTATCTACTGCTGCTGGGGGCCATCAGGCCATGATGCCTTGACAAAGTCACTCATGGTAGCTGGGGAGACCACAGAGTGGTCCTTGGTGAGATGTGACTGCCCACTCTATTCCCCTTACATGACTTCTTTCATCAATGCCCCTTACCTATGAATTGACATGATTATTATTCCCCCTAGTCTCAAAAGAAATAATACAAGAGCAAAACACATGTACCCTTATTCCCCAAAATATCATCAAAAGATCAGACCTTCAAACCCAAAAGACTATCATGGGTTAACTTTTACTTAGGTACATAATTCCCAGCAAAACCACAGCTACAGGTCAAGCCCAAAACTTTCTCATGAAGCCAGCACACAAATCAATCATAGAGGCCCATACAATAGGTACAGGTACAGTACAGGTACACAAAGCTTCAATATGCCTCAGTGACTCAATGACACAAATCAGTAACTCAAACTCCCTAGTAAGCCACCTGTGAGGAAATCATTTATCTTGTATTTCTGTTTGTAATCACAATACAAAAATATAGAATGTTAATCAAGTGATTTGTTAAAAGTTAATGTATCACTTTTCCAATTATCTCTCTTTAATTTTGTGTATCTGCATGCCAAGAATATGGATATAAAAATAAATCCCAAGCCTAGGAATGTTGGAACAGCTGAGATTCAAAGCAATCCCATGGCCATTATGATTAAGCTGTCTTCCGCTTGTTATTTATTTTATGTTATTTATTGTGACTGATCGTTCGCCACCTGTCGGGAACCCTGGAGACCTGAGTGAGATTGGACCCTGACAGCGGCACACTGCTACTGACCTCAGATGGCTGTTTGATAGACTTTACTCCAGCAAAGTCCTCCCTCTCATCAGCTTATCTATTTGAGTCCTACATGGTCATGAGGCTCTACTAGTCTACATGAGTCCTTAACTTGAGAACACAACTTGGAAAGCCTTTTTACAATAATCCGAGATTGTAAGTCACCACTGGAGAAAGCTAGGAAAGAGACAAACAGCTCATTTGAAAGTTGCCACTTGGTTATTCTGGCAGAAGGAGAGAACCTAAATTTACAACTAAGCTGCTTTTGTAAGACCAGATAGAAAATAAGGTGTCTGAGCCACAAGGCAGTTTCTTACTGTGATTTCATAATAATTAAATGATTAAATGTAATATTAATAAAAAAGATTGGTCACCATCTATAAAATTAACTCAAGTCAGGTGTCTGTTAGTAGCTCTAAACAATTAAGCTTTAATAAAAATGGAGCTATAGGGAAAAAAAGGGAAATATAGGAAAAGGACAGAAAATATGATCTAAAATAAATACTCTGAGCCGAATCAGGAAGCCCCAATCTGAAATCACCAAACCTCCTAAGGCACAAAAAACCCCACAAGCGCCTAGCAGGCACCAGAGCTCCAGCTCAAGACAGTCTTCCACTCAGACACCAACCTAGAGAGAGAGAGAAAGTATAGTCTAAGTCCCAAAATGTACACACACAAAATGGGATGCAGCGAAGGAGGAGTTTGGGGAGGAGGAGCCTGGGGAAAGGATTTTTTCTACACAATTTTATAGATTTCCCTCCATGGGCTGAGCACAACATGAGAAAGTAGAGAGGGAGAAAGGCAATTACAAACAGCAAATTTGGAAGCAAAACTATCAAGCTGAGGGAGTTTCCAAGCTCAAGTACTTGATGGCTAGATAGAATAAAGAAGGAAATTGCCTGACTCTCCCAAATTCTGTTCCAAATAACTTAATAACACATCAAATTGAATTTTAGAGCACCAGAAATAATGGAACATCAAGGGGAAAGCAGTCATTCAACCTAAGGTAACTTGGGAGGATGTTAGGCTAGTAGTCTGGCCTGGAGCAAAGTGCTATCACTGTCACATCAACAAACACCAAGCCTCAGTGGCAGCTATGTCAGGAACTGTGACCCCACAAATGACTGGGATTGGGGGTGGGTGGCCCAGCAGGGCAAGACTGGAGGGAGCCCCACTGTGGGCACCGCATATAGAGCCAGGGAATGTTATCCCCAAGGAGAAACAAACACATACTAGAAAATGCAATTACAGAGGAACAGGCTCCCTGCTGGTTGTAACCATGCACAAGGAGTGGAGTTCTGCTGGGGACTGCTATGGAGTCTCAAGAAAGACTGGAACATTATTAAAGCAAGGATAATGAATGTTTATTGTAAGCAGTACACCAGATTTAAAGCTCTTCTCAAGAGACACAATCTATCCTCCCCAGAATGTGAACAGGGGAGTTAACCCATTCCGACGATGTCTTGGAACTGTTTATGCAGCCTTGAACAGAGATTTCTATGTTTTGGCGAACTCAGGAGGAATAGTATGTCACAAACACCTGGGAAGAGGAACTCCATTCCATGAAGTCATGAAAGGTTCACTGCAGAGTTCTTGGATTTGGTGCCAGGGCAGAGGGGGTAAAATGAAGATTGCATCAGAAAGGAGGCCAGTGATGCATTCTGTAGGAGGTCAAAGTATTTGCAGTGGTGGATGTGGGGAGGAAGATTCTGATTGTGGCTCAAGAATGGAGAGGAGTACTTGAGGTCTCTCATAAACCAAGGCATAGGCCAGAGGAGCAGTGACCACATCTGGCCTTGGATCACAGCCCATTGGATGCTCCAAAATTTCAAACATCCCCAGAGAGAGCTCTGAAAAAACAAATATCTGAAGCCTGAAACATTAGCCTCCCCACCGAGGAGCAGAATCTGACCCAAAGTTAACAGCCAAGAAATAGTCTATTTAACCTAGCTAAATTACAGAAAAGATACTGACTACAGATCGTTACTATGATAAGAGAAGATCAGAGTTCAAATTCTAAAGACAAAGAAGTCAAACAGCCACTCTACAAAACTTCAAAGAAAAATATGAAGTGGTCACAGCCCAAAAAGAGTTTTTGGAAGAGCTTTTGAAAGACTTCAAGAATCAAATGAGGAGAGAGGAGCCAATTGTTTTCAACTTTCAAAGTCTTGTTTAGTTCCATAGATGACCATGGAATCTTCTTTTTTTAATTTTTAATTTTTTAAATTTTATTTGGTCAATTTCAAACATTATTCCTTGGTTACAAAAATCATATTCTACTCCTCCCTCCTCTCCTCCTGCCCTTCCCGTAGCCTTGTGAATTTCAAAGCTACTCTACTCTATACAGACCATTCTTTAGAAGAAGAGATTTAGCTATTTCCTGATCAATAACAATAGAGATACTTGTAATAACAGAATCAGGTCTTGAAGCTACAATCTCCACCCTACTCCGTGTAACAAGATTAGGAAGGGCTGCAGCAAACTCAAGATTTAATTATTTGAGAATATGGCCTTCAACAGACATGTACAAAAAAAGGACAGACCCCTGGGTGGTCCTAGGTCAAGCTAGAGCCACCATTGGCACATGTGAGACACAGAAAGTGAGGTAGAAATCAGCCACTGGAGTTCTCAGGACTTCCTGTAAGGAGGGCTAGAGTCAGTTGGAGCCTGGTGCTTGGAGTTGGAGGAGCACCACGGACTGTTTTCCTTCAGATTGGTCATGTGAGTGATAAGGACTGATCCCTTTCCTTGGCTTGGCTATCCAGGGCCTTAAAGCCCGCTTTGGCTCAGCCTGAGCCAGAGTGGGTATTTCAACTTCTTTCCTTCTCTCCCTTATCTTTCTCTCTCTCTCCCTCTAATACTTTCTTCCTCCTGTTTGTAATTAAAACACCATGAAAAAAATTTAGCAGCTGACTTGAGTGTTTCATTTAGGAATTACATAAGTGAATTCCTTGGCGACCTTAAATTAATATATATCAGTCTTTTAAAGGGATTTCAATGTCACACCCAATGGAACTGCGTGTTGGCTATTACATGTGTCCTTGATCAGAACCTATTTTGATTATGTAAGCTTCTAAGAAATCATGTTCACAAAGAGCTAGAACTGGCTATGATAGGAGAAATATTGGGACCTATTTGCATGGCTACCTCAAAAGCAGAACCAGCTCCTAATTTCTTAACTGATCCTATTGTTGAGATTTGCAAGATTAAAACACCCTGGCTAAATCACGAGATATTCTGGACTGGAGGTCCAAGGATGAATACACTAGTTATTTTTCCTTGTCTCTCAGGTGAGACTCAGGTGAGACCCTGATGACTGAAAGTAAGTAGACTAGGGTTTGGCTTGCCAGATATCTTAGGCTGCAAATTCCTAAGGCTTTCTGGCCCAACACCAGCCAGCAGGGGTTTGACAAAGTTAGCCCACGGGAGTCTTTTGGGATTGGGTTTGAGAGTCTGATCTTTTGGTGACATTTTAGAGAATTAAGGTACAGGTAATAGTAATCATATCAATCCCATAGGAAAGAGATGTTAATGAGAGAGGTCATGCAAGGAGGAATGAGTGGGAAGTCAACCTTTGGCAAGGGCCAATCTGTGGCCTTCTTAGCTACCATGAGTGACTTTGCCAAGCTGTCATGGCATCTTGGCTCCCAGCACTCTGACACAATTTGTTGAGCTTGTAGCAGGTTTGGCACAGTTGAGTCTTCTTGAAACCCATGCCAACACTGGGGCGGCAGTGAAACACTGAAGGGCCTGTCACAAACTCTGCATTCTTTACCACCCCTTTCTTTGGTCAGGGAGTATAAGGATTTGGTCCAAGTCACATCTGACACAGAATAGGAAATTCCCAGTGCCCCCATTTCTGCCTGCTGTAGGTTTTGGAGCCCAGAGACTTCTGAATCCCAGAAGTCAGAGCCATGGTCTTAGTGCTATCCAGGAGGAGTAGGAGCCCCTGCTGAGCGCTAATCACCTGTGACTCTTTCAAGGCCAGAGGTCATCACGCAGTTGAGAGAAAGAGGAGAACCAGGAAGATGGTCTGCAGAAACTGATGATGCATTTCAACAAGCCAGAAAGCTGGGGATTCTCACACCAGACCACATTTTGGAGCAGTCACACAGGAAGGCATGAGGAGGCCCAGAAGAGCCTGAAAATGGCTGAAGACCATAAAGCAATAGACCCTGAGCTCTCAATGAAACCAAGAAAAGAGTACTTTGCAAAGAGGGTTGGGGCTTTTTTTTTTTTTAAGAGCAGCCACATTGGCTCCTCCACTATGAACTTGTCTTGACAAACAAGGACTTTGAGACAAGTACTAGAAATGGAAAGATTTTAGCTCATTGAGGTAGCATCCCACTCCCACTGGTGAACTCCAGTGGTCTCTTATTCCTTCCAGGACATCCAGTATAGTAAGAGGCATTTGGGAGTTCCTCATTATTGTGGCCTGTGTCTTGGGAGCTAAGCAGAGCCTGCTGGGGACAGTTCCCCTGGAGTTTAGGGGACAGAACCAGCAGATTGGAGACAGCTCTGAAAAACATGGCAACCTCCACGTTGACCAGGAAGCAATAGATCACCAAAGTAGCTAAGGAGAAGGATAAAGCCCCTGTTGAAGCACAGATCTCATTTTCAGGGCAGCTAAAAAAAAGAGGGGAGATCCCTGTGTGGGGTCAAGGAGACTGGCCTGGCAGGAGGTCTCCAGGGCAGCCAAACATGGAGATGCATAAGCAGAGATCTCTCAGAACTGGAAGCTGGGGGAGGACAAGAAGCTGCTTGGGGAAAGGAAATGATACTTCAGAGGTGATGCCAAAAAAGAAGAGGAGGCCTACTTTGTGATCCTTCTCTTTTGGCTGTTCCCTGTAGCCACATCTTTCAAACACCGACCTTCAGCCAGTCCAGTATTAGAACTGGAACTGGCACAGGAACAATCGCCTGTGACTCTTTCAAGGCCACAGGTCCTCAGACACTTAAGAGAAAGAGGAGAACCAGGAAGGTGGTCTGCAGAAACTGATGATGCATTTCAACAAGCCAGAAAGCTGGGGATTCTCACACCAGAACACATTTTGGAGCAGTCACACAGGAAGGCCTAAGAGGAGGCCCAGAGGAGCCTGAAAATGGTTGAAGACCATAAACCAATGGCCCCTGAGCTCCCAATGAAATCCAGAAGGGAGTACCTTGAAAAGAGGATTGTTTTTTGTTTTTTTTTTTTTGAAGAGCACTCACATTGGCTTCTCCACCATGAACTTGTCTCATGTGACAGAGGCTGGCACTAGAGAAAAAGTGCCAGACTAAAGAGTATATGAAAGTCATCACCTCAATGGGGGAGGGCCCCCCCAGGAGTGGAATCCAGAGGAGAGAAGACTCTGGCTGGGAGAGGAGCAAGGGTCTCTCTGTCTTGAGATGTTGAAGAGAGAAGGTGGGAAAAGACTTTCTCCTGAGGGTTACCCACTTTTCCTGCTGGTGACTGGAAATCTCTCCCCCCAACACTTCCCTATTGAAGGGACTTCTGAAGGGAAACCTGAGCAGACTTTACCTCAGCTCCTGTTGCCCCTGAGTCCACCTGACTTTCTCTGAGGGGGGCTGAGGCTGCCAAGGCCAGAGTTTCCCCCAAACTTGAGGAGGGAGGGTAAAGGGTTTAGATAGAGAAAGGGATCCCCTTTTCCCAATTTCCTTTTCCCAATCTTCCCTGCCTGTTATTTCCTTTCCTATTACCTGATTGAGTTAACATTAAAGTTAACTGTTCACCAAGCTGAGTGTAAGTGAATGGGTCAAGTGTAGACCTTTCAGTCTCAAGTAGTAGAGGGGAGACAAGAAGGACAAGAGCGACTTGGGGAGAGCAGCTTTACCTAAGGAGGGAAGGCAGAAGGGGGAAAATCTTCAAACCCCCTCTCCTCTCTCTGAGCCAACCCGCTACATTTGCTGTCTCCCCTGTACCCCGCTGTGTGCAAGGGGGTTTCCTCTTCTCTTTCCCCTTCAATACCAAAAGCCCAAGCCTCCCTTGGGGGTAACATCACTGCTCTACTTTTATTTTTTTAAGACACTCATAAAGTCCTTGTTTGTCAACACAAGTGCTAGAAATGGAAAGATTTTAGCTCATTGAGGTAGCTCCCCACTCCCACTGGTGAACTCTAGTGGTCTCTTATTCCCTCCAGGAGATCCAGTCTAGGAAGAGGCATTTAGGAATTCCTCCTTATTGTTGCCTGTGGCTTCTGAGCTAATCACAGTCTGCTGGGGACAGTTCCCCTGGAGTTGAGGGGACAGAACCAGCAGATTGGAGACAGCTTTGAAAGACTGAAAAACATGGCAACCTCCACTTTGTCTAGAAAACTGTAGATCACCAAAGTAGCTAAGGAGAAGGATAAAGCCCCTGCTGAAATAGAGATCTCAGCAGAATAGCTTTTCAGGGCAGCTAAAAAAAAGAGGGGAGATCCCTGTGTGGGGTCAAGGAGACTGGCCTGGCAGGAGGTCTCCAGGGCAGCCAAACATGGAGATGCATAAGCAGAGATCTCTCAGAACTGGAAGCTGGGGGAGGACAAGAAGCTGCTTGGGGAAAGGAAATGATACTTCAGAGGTGATGCCAAAAAAGAAGAGGAGGCCTACTTTGTGATCCTTCTCTTTTGGCTGTTCCCTGTAGCCACATCTTTCAAACACCGACCTTCAGCCAGTCCAGTATTAGAACTGGAACTGGCACAGGAACAATTGCCTGTGACTCTTTCAAGGCCACAGGTCCTCAGACACTTAAGAGAAAGAGGAGAACCAGGAAGGTGGTCTGCAGAAACTGATGATGCATTTCAATGTTTAAGAAATATAGAGATTGTCATATCCGAGGTTACAAGGGTTTAAGGAACGACTTGAAGGCAGCTTTGGATCAATCAACAGTACTTTGATGAAATGGCTAGTGGTCAAGAACGAGGAGAAAAGGACACAGGGGATGACCTGAAAGTCCATGAAGAAAACACCACTATTGAAGAATCAGAGGCATTGGGAAAATCCTTAGGAAAGGGGGATGATCAAGAAGACATGGACATCATAACCAAAGCCCTTAAGTTTCTCCTTGGAGTTTGGGCTAAGGAACTCAATGCTAGAGAAGACCATGTAAAACAAAGCATTCAGGGCAAACTGAACAGTGCCACCCACAAACAGACAGAAGCCTATCTGAGGCCACTCTTCAGAAAGCTACAGAAAAGGACTCTTTCTGCAGATATCAAAGAATCAATAACAAACATTATCAAGTTCTTGTTGCAGAGAGAATACATGAAGGCCAACGATGCTAATCTTTGGATGGCCATTGGAAATGCTCCCTGGTCAATTGGAGTCACCATGGTTGGTATCCATGCCAGAACCGGTCAGGAAAAGATTTTTTCCAAGCATGTTGCACATGTTCTAAATGATGAGACTCAAAGAAAATATATTCAGGGCCTGAAAAGATTAATGACCATTTGTCAGAAGCACTTCTCAACAGAGCCCTCAAAGTGTGTGGAGTACAATGCCCTCTGACAACTCTTCTCCATGGAGCTATGAGACCCTAAGACCCAAGGCCTTTTGGGGAACTGCTACCAGCAATGAAGAGGACAGAAAGGATCAAGGGTTGGGAGCAGCTGTTTTCTACCTAATTTATTCCTTGGTTCATTTAGAGAATTCTGTTTGGTTCTTGCATCAGATTTGAAAGCAGACTCTTGATGGCTGTATCCTATTTGGATTTTTAGTAGCCTCAAAATCAAGCCCAAGACCTCCCCCACACTTTGCATATACAGACAACAATCATTGTGGGACTCTTTTTGGACTTTTCCCCCCTCATAGTTGGAAATTGATGGCAAATGATTAGAAGAAAACCATTGAAAATGAGTTTCAATTATTTCTACCAAATAGGATGATATTCAATTTACAATGACATAAATGTTATAGAAAAAAAACTTTTCTTCTTCAATAACTACCCCCCAAAATCAGCATCCTTTAGTGACATCTGAATTCCTCAAACGTGTCTGATTTTTCTGGATTCCATTAAAGGCCTAGCTTTTATTTTTGTGATTCATTTGTTTTTCTTTAGTTTCTGATCTTTTTTCAGATTTTCTGGGGCTAATACCTTCAAGAAGTTGAAATAATCAGGAAATTGGAATTTTAAAAATGAAGGAGCCATATCTTACTGTGCAAATTTCTAAAGGAACGTTATGATCTCTGCCTCTGAGGTGATGAAATGAGAGGTTTCCTGTGGGAAACAGGATCCCAGCCAAAAGAGTGATGAAGTTTCAAAAACTGCTGGGTTTTGGAGGCTAGGATTACTTAATGATTGGATTCCCTAGTTCCAAATGACCAGATAAAGAAGGATTTGCTCTAATTTCTTCTTATCTACCCCCACGATTTTGGGGGATTAAGTCAACAAATAGACAGGGGATTTCAATTTATCTTCACAAGCAAGGAACAGCTAACAGGGAGAGTCAAATCCAATCTTCACAATAGGGATCCAGGTAACCCAGTAGAAAGTATTGGACATATTTGGCCAAAAACATGGCTACTTGGCTTGTGCAAAAAGAGTACATGAAAGAGCTGTGGAATTCTTTGTAATGTAATGGACTTCTCGACTAGCAACAATGCAATGACCTAGGATAAACCAGAGGAATTTATGAGAAAGAACATTATCCCCACATCCAGAGAAAGAACTGTGGGAACAGAAAAGCAGAAGAAAAACATAGGATCGATCACATGGTTAAATGGGGATATGACTGAGTTTTGGCATTAAATGATCACTCTATTATAAATATGAATACTATGGAAATAGGATTTGAACAATGATACATGTATAACCCAGCGGAATTGCTTGTCAGCTCTGAGGGGGGTTAGAGAACATGCATCATGTAACCATGGGAAAATATTCTAAATTTTAAAAAATGATGCCCAAGTATTAAGAGATTGTTAATAGAGGACATAAAATTTTTTAAAATATATTTGGGCCCAGAAGTCAGTCATCTAAGCCCCATCACCATCACAAGCTAAGCCAAAGGCTTCCCCTTCCTGTGAATAAGCCTCCTCTGTCTCTCCTACCACTTCCTACTCCTCACTGACTTATTCCTTTCCTTTCCCATCCTCCAGATCACTCCTGAGACTTCCCCTAACCCTAGTCCAAAACCCAAATCTTTTTTGTCTCCACAATCTACTACAGAACCTCCTACATAGTAATATTGTGGGGTTCAGAGGTAAACCCCTGGGGTTTGGGAAGGATACATTTTGTGAGGATGCAAGACTCTGAAACTTGGCTTAAAAATAAAGAGAAATGTATTCATTTGGAAAGTAATGTTTAATCTGACCAGGAGGCAGCATAGGTGAAAGCCTGCCTCCTAGGTGGAACAGCATGGGTGGAAAAGCTGATCCTTAAGAGGGCAGCATGAGAGCATCCCAGAATGCCTCGATTCTGGGGGTTTTATATTCTTTTACAGCAGGGAGGACTTGACTCTGGAGCAAGGGGTTGGGGGCTGTGTGTAGGGGAGGTTAGCCCAAGGGCATGGAGGTGGTTCTCATGATTTGGAGGATGAATGAATGGGATGTGTCTCTTTGTCCATCTCAAATCAATGGGACAGTCAAAGGAGGATCATCCTCTCAGGGTCAGATATTTTGGGCTGGGAGTTAGAGAGTGTAAGGGAGCAAAGAAATTTCCTTGATAATAGGTTGCCTGAGTTTCTAGGAGTACAATGCCCATGCCAGGAAGCATGTTGTAAAGGTATGTTAACCAACAAAGGCATGTCCAAAGTAGAAAAAATCAAAATAAAATGGGCTCACACAATAAAAGGACGTCATTGGGGCTTATCAAACATGAATCTTGCCCTTAACCAATGAGCACTGAGGGTGAGAACTGGGAGGAATGGGAGAGTAGGTTTGTTCACAAAAACCAGAAAGCCTTTGTTCAGTGAGCCCACTGAAGCCAAAAGGAATGTTGGGACTGGAGTGACCAAAACCTGCAGTTAAAGGAGGCTGCTGTCCACCTCTGGAGCTTGATAAGAACTTGGCACCTAGTTGAGTTAACCCTCCAATTCTCAAGTATCCTGGGAGCTCCAGATACTTGGGGCCATAACTTAGGAGTGGGGATTGTCACAGTTGGCCCACCCGGGGGCCCTCAGCAGGGGCTCCTACTTCTCCTGGACAGGGCCAAGGTCACTGCTGTGACTTCTGAGATGGGGAGGTCTCTGGGCTCCAACACCTACAGCAGGCAGAACTGGGAGCACTGGACTTTCCTATTCTGTGCCAGACATGCCTTGGACCAAATCCCTACACCAGCATGACCAAAGAAAGGTGTGGAAAAGAATGCAGAGTTTGTGCCAGGCCCTTCACAACGTTTTGCTGGTACCCAGGTATTCACATGCATTTCAAGAAGACTCAATTGTGCCAAGCCTGCAGCAAGCTCAAAAACCCGTGTCAGTTCTGTCTTTTGGACCCAGAATATGGGCTTGCCCATGCAGATCCATGTTGCAAAATTGGCTTTTCAGGATGCCATACCCAAGTCAGAGGGAACAAAGAACACTACTACCTCCAGAATCTTGAGGGAGAGATTTCTACATCTGATGGTACTTGGCCAGTTGGTGATCTTGGGAAGGCTAGTGACCAATGACATGCTGTTCCAATTGGCCCAGACTAGCCCTTACTACCAAAGGAATCCTCCTCACCTTTGCTCCTCCTGCCAACATGGAATCTAGAAGCCCCCAAACTTGTAGCCTAGTAAGATTCAGTGACCCCCAGTTTAGTTAGCTTAAAGGTAAAAAGCTCCAAATTTGAGCTTGTCACAGGAGTCTCCCTGAGGAGAAAGTCCAACCTCAGAGTCTCAAACTAATAATAGACCTTGAAGTGTAGGTGGGGAGGTCCAATCCCATTAGGTGTTAAGTATCTCCTTTGTCCCAAAGGTTTCTCCTCTTAGGACAAAGTCCTTTACCAAGATGGCCCAGACTTAGGTTGGGTCTTTCCCTTTTGGGTGCATTGCAAAGCATCAGCCCCTCACTTGTTATTCCTAGAACTGTGTAGAACTCCTCTTTTTCCTTTGTTACCATTGTAAATCCAATCAACTCTCTCTCATCCTCAGAATCCATGATCCCCTAGAAAGGTATTTAAGCTTCCCAACTTTAATGACTCCTTGGAGTTGTCAATCTGGCTCAGTTGGCTTTCCCAGGGGTCAGTGTCCAGAGTGACCAGAGTTCAATCCTCAGACTCTGCATACATAGGCCTGTGGTACATAGCTCTGTGTAGAAGTTTACTATCACACTGAACACCTTTCCTTAACCAAAGAGGGATTTTTCTGACTAGAGTTCTGTGTTTTTTCCAAGTCAAAACCCCCATTGCCTATCCATTACCATTCTACTGCCTTAGAACCCAATAAACAATATTGATTCTAAGACAAGTTAAGGGTTAAAAAAGAAAGAAAGAAAGAAAAAGTCACTTGGAGCAGTTCGGTGAGATCCTAAAGGTAACAGTTGGACAGGCAAAGCTGAGCTTTCATCCAGTTTCCTCGGTTGTAAAGGAGCATTCATCTGTTGTAAAGAATATAAAATCCCCAGAATTGATTGGGGGGGAGGCAGCTTTTCCACCCAGGAGGCAGGCTTCCACCCATACTGCTCTCCTGGCCAGATTCAACATTACCTTTCAAATCAATAAATGTCTCTTCTTATTTTAAGCTCAGTTTCATCATCTTGCATTCTTACAAATGGTATCCTTCCCAAACCTCAGGGGTGCACCTCAGCCCCCACAACAGCCCTGCCCCCCTCCTCAAATTGTACCCCCAATCCCAGCAGGTTTTAGATCACACAGATTCCACCCAATGGGACCATCACCTCCCTTCATGCCAGCTCCAGGACCCGTCCACTGTTCTTCGCAAGATCCCCAGAGGATGGGGGCTCCTCTAGGGATGCTTGGGCATCCCTAACACCTTGCTACATTGGTTGGGCTCCAAGGAGATGAAGTGCTTTAGAAATGTAAGGAAAAAACTGGGAGTAAAGAGTTGTGACAAGTAATTATTAACAAAAGGAATTGAGTGTGTCCAGAGTTTTACTTTTTAAACAGTAACAGACAAGCTTCTGGTGGCCTGCAGCCTTGAAGGACAGCTGGCAAGGGCCCATGGCACCCAGGCAGTGAGGCAGGAACTGCAGGGGTAGGAGGCTAGGGGTGGCTGGGTGCCATGACTGAGGTTCTGTGGGGCTGCACTTCACATGGCCCTTCTTATCAAACACTATCAACTGGAGAACTGAATAACTTGTTTGGGGCTCACAGTCCACAGGCTTAAAGGAAGGATGACCAACAGCTGAACCTCTCCCACCCCCTTTTCTAAAATGATGTCAAAATAAAATGTAATAGAGCTGCTTCTGGCTTCCAGGCCATCAAGAAGTCAAGCCAAGCCATCATGGTTAGAGAAACTGGGAAAGAAACTGTGTTTTGGAGTTTCTGAAAAAGAAGAGCAGAAATTCACACCCAATGCCTTTCAGCTGACAGGACTTAAGGAGCTTCCTACCTAGTGTGCAAAAGGGACTTCCCCAAAGTTCACAGGTGAACGTGTGAACTCCCTCCCACTTGTGAACTCCAGTGGTGTCTTATTAGATCCAGGATCCAGTATAAGAAGAGGCATTTGGGAGATCCACTTTAGAGCTGTCTGGAGCTTCTGAGCTAACCAGAGGCTGCTGGGAACAGTTTCCCTGGAGTTTAGGGGACAGATCCAGCAGATTGGAGCCAACTCTGAAGCGTTTGCAAGCCCATCTTGGAAAACTTGGCAGCTTCTACTTTAGCCAGAAAGCAGCGGATCCCCAAAAGTGGCTAAGGGGAAAGACGAAGCCCCTGCTAAAGCACAGATCACAGCAGAACAGCTTTTAAGGGAAGCTAAAGAAAGAGGGGAGATCCCTGTTGGGGGGTCAGAGAACACTTTGGAGCAGCCACACAAGAAGGCCTATCAGGAGGCCCAGAAGTGCCAGAAAATGGCTGAAGACCAGAAAGCAATGGTACCTGAGCTCAGAAAGAAATCAAGGAGGGAGTACCTTGCCAAGAGGGGGAAGGAGAAGCTGGAGGATCTAGAAGCAGAATTGGCAGATGAGGAATTTCTTTTTGGAGATGTAGAGCTGAGCCACACTGAGCAGCAGAAACTTAAGTATAAGAAGAGGGTACGAGATCTGGCCTGGCAGTACCAGGCAGCCAGGGAGAAAGAGAAGCTGGAGGCCACAACTCGATACCACATGCCAGAAGAGACTGGTGGACAGCCAACTGGTGGGGTGGAGCTGGTGGAAGAGTCGGGAGCGCCAAGAGAGGAGCAGAGGTGCTGGGAGGAGGCCCTTTTACGGGCAGCTGCTCTCCGGTTTGGAGCCAAGGATGCTGCTGCCTCTGAGCCCAAGTATGAACTGGTGTTGGAAGAGGAGGAGACCATTGAATTTATCAGAGCCACAAGGCTCCAGGGTGAGGAGGAAGCATCAGCTCCATCCCCTTCATCCGGGGAGCAACAGAAGGAGTCCATTAGGGCTGAGAGAAGGAGCCTCCCTGTATTTCCATTCCGAAATGACCTCCTTAATGCCATTGCTAAGCACCAGGTCCTCATCATTGAGGGTGAAACGGGGTCAGGGAAGACCACACAGATCCCCCAGTACCTCTTGGAGGACGGTTACACACGGAAGGGAATGAAGCTTGTCTGTACCCAGCCTCGGAGAGTGGCAGCCATGAGTGTGGCAGCCAGAGTGGCCCTCGAGATGGGGGTGAAGCTGGGGAAGGAGGTTGGCTACAGGATCCGTTTTGAGGACTGTACTTCGGGCCGGACTGTTCTCAGATACATGACGGATGGGATGCTTCTTCGAGAGTTCCTTTCCCAGCCTGACCTTGCAAGTTACAGTGTGGTGATGGTGGATGAAGCTCATGAACGGACTCTACACACAGACATACTGTTTGGGTTGATCAAGGACGTTGCTCGATTCCGCCCAGAGCTCAAGGTGCTGGTGGCTTCGGCTACCCTAGACGCTGCCCGCTTCTCAGCCTTCTTTGACGATGCCCCTATTTTCCGGATCCCTGGCCGCAGGTTTCCCGTGGACATCTTCTATACCAAGGCTCCAGAGGCAGATTACTTGGAAGCCTGTGTGGTGTCTGTGCTACAGATCCACATCACTCAGCCCCCTGGGGACATCCTGGTATTTCTGACGGGACAGGAAGAGATCGAAGCAGCTTGTGAGATGCTCCGGGATCGCTGCCGTCGCTTGGGCTCCAAGATCCGGGAGCTCCTGGTACTGCCCATTTATGCCAACCTGCCTTCCCACATGCAAGCACAGATCTTCCAGCCAACACCCCCTGGGGCACGCAAGGTGGTGCTGGCGACCAACATCGCAGAGACGTCACTGACCATTGAGGGCATCATTTATGTCCTGGACCCTGGTTTCTGCAAACAAAAGAGCTACAACCCCAGAACTGGCATGGAATCCCTTACTGTCACACCCTGTAGCAAGGCTTCAGCCAATCAGAGAGCTGGCAGGGCAGGTCGGGTAGCTGCAGGGAAGTGCTTCCGCCTCTATACAGCCTGGGCTTATCAGCACGAGCTAGAGGAGACCACAGTGCCAGAGATCCAGAGGACCTGCCTGGGCAATGTCGTCCTGTTACTAAAGAGTCTGGGAATCCATGACTTAGTGCATTTTGACTTTCTGGATCCTCCACCCTACGAGACCCTGATGCTGGCTCTAGAACAGTTATATGCTCTGGGAGCACTAAACCACCTGGGGGAGCTCACCACCCTGGGCAGGAAAATGGCAGAATTGCCTGTGGACCCTATGTTATCCAAGATGATTCTGGCCTCCCAGAAGTATGGCTGCTCAGAGGAGATCCTCACGGTGGCAGCCATGCTCTCAGTCAACAACTCCATCTTTTACCGTCCCAAGGACAAAGTTGTCCATGCTGATAATGCCCGTGCCAACTTCTTCTTGCCTGGTGGGGACCACCTGGTGCTACTAAATGTTTATACACAGTGGGTTGAGAGTGGTTATTCTTCCCAGTGGTGTCATGAGAACTTTGTGCAGCTGCGCTCCTTGCGCCAAGCTCGAGATGTTCGAGAACAGCTGGAGGGGCTCCTGGAACAGGTAGAAGTTGGGCTCAGCTCCTGCCAGGGGGACTATACTCAAGTTCGAAAGGCCATCACTGCTGGCTACTTCTATCACACAGCACGGCTGACCCAAAGTGGGTACCGCACAGTGAAACAACAACAGACCGTCTTCATTCACCCTGACTCCTCTCTTTTTGAGGAACAGCCACGTTGGATTCTCTACCATGAACTTGTCTGGACAACCAAGGAGTTCATGAGACAGGTACTAGAAATTCAGAGTGGTTGGCTCCTTGAAGTAGCTCCCCACTACTACAAGGCCAGAGAGCTAGAAGATCCTAATGCAAAGAAAATGCCCAAGAAAGTTGGCAAGACTCGGGAGGAACTGGGTTAAGGAGATGAACAACTATCTTTTCTTTCCTTAGCCTCTCTCATTTCCTTTGTACAGGTTTTTGCTTATTATTTATTTATTATTTTATTTAACATATTTTATGTAATATGTTATTATTTATTACTCCTATTTATTGAAGATATTTAGGAAGAAAAAACACAAGGGGATTTAAGGAATGGCATAAATCTTGTAGGAAAAGAAAAGCTTTTTTTTTCTTCAATAACTACCCCCCAAAATCAACATGCTTTAGTGACATCTGAATTCCTCAAACTGTACTTAATGATAGTGTTCCCTGGTTCCAAATCAAGGTACTTTCATGAGGGGCTGCTGGCTCCCTGGTGTTTGTCCTAGAGGAAGGTCTACCTGCTCTTGCCCAGAGTTGGTTCCACATTCATTGAACTCAGAAGTCAAGAAAAAAAAAAAAGGTTTAGTGGGAATTAGATAAGCCTGAGTTTTTTGAATGAAGATATATATGGATATATATGTGGATGGATATATATATATATATATATATATATATATATATATATATATATCCAAACTGGAGAACTCTGCAGCTCCCTAGTAGAAGGGCTTTGAGGAGGAACTCAAAGACAATGACAATAATAGCAGTGATGTTGAGTAGGAGAAGAAGCCCAAGGCTCCCATAGTATCTAAGAAGAATATCAGGGGGATGAACTTTTTGACTAGCTGAGCTGAAGCAGCTGGTGGTCTGGCCAGATGTGGTGGAGTTGCATGATGTGACTCTGGTCTGTCATTAAATTATCCTCTGACCCTGTACCTAGCTAAGAAATGGTTTTGTTAATCATCTAAGTAATTGTGATTGATTGTGAAAGCTGACGAAAAGTAACAATGATTCTCCTTAGGTCAAGAGGGACTAACCTCCAAAATCACCCTAAATCAAGTCATTTATCTTCATCTCTGTTGTAGCAACAATGTTTCATTGACTATCTCCTTAGGTTTCGTATCTGTTGTTAAGTTCTATAGAAACACGTAGAAAATTGATTGTGTGCACCAGAAAATCATGTACTCAACTGAACCTATAAAATAAACCAACCTCATGCCATGGCAGAACACTGTGTGATGCCTAGACACATGGGATTGAGCATACAATGTCTCTCATTCCGTTATTCTACTGGGGCATATTACTTAGGCAGAGGACCCCCACCCTCTGAGAGACCACTGGCTTGGCTCTAAAAAAAGACCCAGAAGAAGAATGCAACTTGATTTTCTCCATGTTGGTGCATTTTGGTGATTTATAAATGCCTATTCTGCTATCATTGTTACTTGGGAAACTTTTGTACAGTATTTTTTTAAAAACTGTGGTCAACCTTATACTTTTGACATGCAATTCATTTAAATTATGCTTGAGTATTAAGAGATTGTTAATAAAGGAAAGAAAATTAAAAAAAAACACACACATTTAGGCTCAGAAGTTGGTCATCTACTCCTCATCCCCATCATAGCCAAGCCAATGGCTTCCCTTTCCAGTGAGTAAGGGCCTCCTCTGCCTCTCCTACCAATGCTGGGCCACTTCTCACTCCTTACTGATTCATTCATTTCCTTTCTTTCTCTCCAGATTCCTCCTGAGGTTTCCCCTTCCCTAGTCCAAAATCAAATCTTTTTTTGTCTCCATCATGCATTACAGAACCTCTTGCATAGTAAGCACTATGTAAACATATATTAATCAAAGGCATGTCCAAACTTGAAAACATTAAAATCAAAACAAAATAAAATGAACTCAAACAATAAAAAGATGTCATGGAGTTTTACCAAGCACCCATCCTACCTGTAAATCAATGACAATTGTGGGTGGGAACTGGGAGGAATTGGGAAAGTGGATTTCTTCACACACATACAAATACAAAAAAAAAACACAAAAAACTTTGTTCAGTGAACCCACTAAAGCCAAGAGAAATATTGGGTCAGGAGAGAGCAAAAGCTGCAATTAATGGAGGCTGCTGTCCATCTCTGGAGCTTCTTAAGAACACAGGAATTTAGCCAAGTTAAAACACCAATACTCTCAAGTATCTTAGAAGCTCCAGATACTTAGAGCCATAACTTAGAAGTGTGTTTTGTGGAGGGGGGCAGGACAGCAGCAGGGGCTCCTATTTCTCCTGAACAGAGCCATGGCTACTGCTACTTCCCAGATGGTGATACCTCTGGACCCCAACACACCTAACAAGGGGCAGAATTGGAAGCACTCAGACCTTTCCTATTCTGTGTCAGACCTACCTTTTGGACTTAGGATATGGGATTTCCTGTGCAGGTCCATGATGTACAAGTTGCCCTTCAGGATGCCATATCTAAGTCAGAGGTGAACAAAGGATACTACCTCCAGAATCTTGAGGGAGAGATTTCTAACTCCAATGGCACTCAGTCAGTTGTTGCTTTTGGGAAGGCACCAGTGATCAATGACATGCTCCCCCAATTGGTTCAGACCAGCCCTCACTACAAACAGAAGATCCTCCCTTTTGTTCCTTCTGGAGAACAAGAGAATGCAAAGAAGGAGAGAGGTGTCCATATAGAATGAGAAACCTCAAGACCTAAAAGATCCTTTTGCTCCTCAGAATATAAGAGATTGCCAATTGTGGGCTTCAGGATCCAAGTGGCAGAGAAGCTTCTAAAATGGGCTCCAACAACGCTTTGTCTGAAGGTATAATTTGCCAGATACTGAAGGAACTAAGTCAACTTTACAAAAAAATCAAGCCATTCCCCAATAAACAAATGGTCAAGGGACATGAATAGGCAGTTTTCACAGAATGAGATCAAAACTATCAATAAGCACATGAAAAGGTGTTCTAAATCTCTTATAATTAGAGAAATGCAAATTAAAATGTTGAAGTACAATGTTGAAGTACCACCTCACATCTAGCAGACCGGCTAATATGGCAGCAAAGAAAAGTGACATATGTTGGAGGGGATGTGGTAAAATTGAGACACCAATGCACTGCTGGTAGAGTTGTGAAGTAATCCAACCATTCTGGAGGGCAATTTGGAATCATGCCCAAAGGGCTTTAAAAGAATGGCTGACCTTTGATCCAGCCATACCACTGCTTGATTTGTTCCTTAAAGAGATGAGGGAAAAAAGACTTGTACAAAAGCATTCATAGCCACACTCTTTGTGATGGCAAAAAATTGGAAAATGGGGGTGTGTCCATCAATTGAGGAATGTAATGGACTTCTCTATTAGCAGCAATGCAATGACCCAGAGCAATGCAGAGCAACTTATGAGAAAGAACACTATTCATGTCCAGAGAAAAACTATGGGAACAGAAATGCAGAAGAAAAACATAAGATCATCACATGGTTAAATGGGGATATGATTGGGGTTTTGGCATTAAAAGATTGCTCTACTTTCTAGATAAGTCCAGCGGTCTCTGAAGGTCTGGGCTTACTGTGTCCAAATGTGATGATTCCAGTCAGATAATGGAGATGAGGAGCGCTATGTGTTCAGTCTCACATGCGTAGGCCTCACATAGACTTCTGCCATTGCACGGAGGCTTGTTTATTATATAGGTTTATGATTTCATATGTCTTTGGCACCCAATCAATTTTCTACATGCATGGTCTTCTCCATTTAATTGGATATATCACACATTAACAAATCAGTCAACAATCTTGTGATGTTACTACAACAAAGGATTCTGTTTGTGATGGAGATGAATAACAAAACATTTCATATCTATGTTACCTTTTGAACTCTGTACTTAAAGCAGAATAGATTTGGGGTTTTCCTCAATTTACAAGTTGTGTTTTTCTTGTTACTTTAAAGCACCTGTCAGTGTTGCCTGGTTTCAGTCCACCAAACAAATTCAGTGTGGTAACCGTAAGGAAAGATTTACTATAATGCTCAAACATTTGGCCAGTGTTGACTGTGGGGCCTTCAAGCTTATCTGTGCTTAAAAATAAAGGAAAACCAATGGCCAGTCTTCCCACAAAACAAAGGATGACTCCATTCCAGAAGGTTCTTCCTGAGTTTTCCCCTACCTAGAACCTCAGCCAAAGCAAGTGAGACAGTGATTTCTCACAGGAGGGTGGTCCCAACAGCAAGGTTTAGGATAGGAATCTTGGAGCAAATAGTATTGCTTGAACCTAGTCCTGAAAGAAACTAGATTTTCTACAGGGCAGAGGTGAGGAATTAGTGCATTCCAGGTCAGTGCAAAGATACTAAGATAGAAAGTAGAAGAAAACAGGACTAGAAAGTGGGTCCAGTTGACTGGAATGTAAAGGACATGAAGAAAGGAAATGTAACAAGAGCCTGGAAAACCAGGCTGGAGGTCCAATTGTGAAGGCCCTGAAAAGTGAAATGGCGGCAAGAAAGAGAGAGGCTACCACTTGAGAAAGCTCATTCTTTTTATGAATTATTGGAAATTCCCCCTCTTCATTTACATGGATCTTAGGAGAAGCAGAAATTGGCTTCCTTGTCATTTGTGCCCATTGGTCCTAATTTTACACTCAATCCAGACTCCTTTCCAAGCTCCAACAATTCCCTAAAAGGCAAGAGATTTATGTAGGAACTGACCAAACATCAAGAGAAACCTTTGGAGAAGATAAGAGAATAATAAAAGAAATGGGCACTGATCTAATTGCTTTTTACTATTATATGAAAATTATTTTATTCATGGTGCAAAATCTTTTTTGCCAGTCTCTCTAATAAAGGGTTCATTTCTCAAAGACACTGAGAAATAATACACATATATAAGAATATAAGTCATTCCTCAATTGATAAGTGGGCAAAGGATATGAGCAGGCATTTCTCAGGCACAGTAATTAAAGCTCTCTTATAGTCACACCCAAAATGCTCTCAATCACTGTTAATTTGAGAAAAGAAACTGAAAACAACGCTTAGATCTCCCCATACCTATCAGATGGGCTGTTAGAAAAGGCAAAGGACAGAACTTGGAAGGGATGTGGGAACCTTGGGAGACTGAATCATTTCACAACTTCAACAATGAATCAGTCATTCTGAAGAGCAATTTGGACTGATTTGCAAAGAGCTGTAAAACTCAAACATTTGACTCAGCAATACCAGTAATAGGGCTGTATCCCAAAGTGCTAAACAACAGAAAGGAGAAGGACCCATGGGTACAAAAATATGTCAAGCTGCACTTTTTTGGGGGGACAAAGAATTAGAAAATGAAGGGATACCAATGAGATGATGGCTGAGTGAGTTATAGTATATAATTGTAATGGAAAAGTATAGTGCTTTTAGAAATAACAAGTGGGGAGTGGGGGGGGGCTGGGTAGATCAGTGGGTTCAGAGCCAGGCCTAGAGATGGGAGGTCCCAGGTTCAAATCTGGCCTCAGGCACTTCCTAGCTGTGTGACCCTGGGTAAGTCACTTAACCCCCAATTGCCTAGCCCTTACCGCTCTTCTGCCTTGGAGCCAATACACAGAATTGACTCCACGACAGAAGGTAAGGGTTAAAAAAAAAAAAGAAACAAGCAGGGTGTTATGGGTAAATAATAGCTGGTACATTGAAACCCAAATTATTGATAAGCTGTTATAAATATAATTGAACTGACAATACATTGATTGCTGGTAAAAGTCACAAACACTTTCTTTGACCAAAAATCCCTGCTCCTACTGAGACAGGATAAATTCAATAAAATCCTTAGCAAAAGGGGGAACTCAGGAAATCTGGAAAGCCTTACATGAACTGAAATGGAATGAAGTAATCAGAACCAGGAGAATATTGTACACAGTGACAAGAATATGGTACAATGAACAATTGCAAATCACTTAGCTATTCTTAGCAATACAATGATACAAAATTATCCCAAAGGACACACAGTAAATTATTTTAAAATTTTACAGGCTTTCAAGTTGCTACATTTATTATGGGTCTGCAGTATGGCCCTTCTCCCATCTTGGGAACTCTGAGCTCTCCCTCAGATTATTACTCCCATGGAGGTTGCAGGGGGTATTACAGGGGAAAGGGCAGGGAAAGAGTACAATGATCCCCAGGGCCTCTAAGTGATGTTCCCTCCCATGTCCTGTTTGTAGGACATTCAAGGTTGTTTTGGGTGCTTGTTTGTCATTTTTCATCTTGCAAACCAAGGAAAGAAAGCCATAACATGCTACAGCTGAGCTCAGGTGCTCCCTACTCCCCTAATTTCAGACAAGTCCTTGTCAGCTAGAAGTAGCTAAGAAAGCACAGACTTACATAATACTTTTCTAGATTCTAGATACAAGGTTCCAAAGCACCAGAGAATTTGGAGGACTAATATACTGTTTAAGGGACTGAGGACAGGGGAGTATAGTTGATTGGCTTTACAATGGCTACAAAGATGAGGAGTCCTAGACAGGATTATCAGGGGGAGACAGATGCTTTACAAAGGATTCTGGGCTACCATGGTAAAGGGCTTTGACACAATGGGAGAAACTACTGGGACCAAACAGGTTACTTAACACCTCCTGATAGGATTTGCTAGCTCCCCTAAACTACTTTAAGGTCTATTGTTAAACCAAAACTTGTGAAGTTGGGATTTCCATCAGGGCAAAACTCATGTGACAAGGTCAAACTTGAGGTCTTCAAGCTAAACTGAATTTGGGGGGCTTTCAGATTCCACATGGCTACAAGTTGGGGTGTCTAGGTTCCACATTGATACCCTTTACCACCACCAATGTACATTACAACCTCTTTAATATATTTAATAATCACTTCCAGTGAATGTCATTGAAATTACATTTTCCATGAGCTTAGAGGAAAGTTCAGATGCACCAGTGTCTCTCTGCCATACTGGGAGGTTAGGGTTTTAAGTCAGAGATGCAGTAAATGTTTGTGTTTGGGATTCTACCAGATAGTATACCAGTAGAAGGTAAGAACTTTGTTTCAGTGTCCCAGTTTTCCCTGCCTCCATTGGTTGTAGCTCTCTGAACTTTAGAAGAGATGGTTGGTGAAGGATTTTAACTTGCTTCTTGGCAAGTAACCGCTCTCCATGATTCAAGGGGACTCCAAGTCTGGGCTCCTGGAGTTACCAGGTTGATCTGAAGAGGCTAGAAATTTGGAGCTGGGGAAAAGTGATTTTGGAACTAATTTTCAGACTACATTACTGAGTGTAATATGAATAATGGCACACTGCTGACCATCCCTTTAAGTGGTCAGGCTATTTTTTCACATTTTTATGTGTGCAACTTTATTTTCTTTCTAAAGGAAGTTGAATTAATTGTTTAAAAAAAAGGAGAAAGCAAGATGGGGAGATTTGGCTAAATGGCAGTTAGAGAAAGACCTTGGGGTTTCAGTGGTTGTTGAAGTCAGATTCAACATGATTTGGCTAATATAATCTTAGGTGACATTAACAGAAGCATCGTTCAGGAATGAGGACAAGTCAGAACAAAGAATCTTTAGTATAGTTTACATGGGACATTCCTAGTACACAAAAGCAACCTTAGAAGTCGTTGGTTTTACATTCTATCTGCTGCTAATTAGGTGAGAATCACACCTCCCTATTGACTTGTGTTTTGGAGTTTAAAAAAACAAAGGAGGGTGAAAATTCACAACCCATCTCTCTTTCAGCTGATGGGAGTTGTAAAGAGCTTACTACCTAGTGTCCAAAGTGACTTTCCCAAAGGTCACAGGTGACCACTTGTGAACTCCCTCCCACTGGTGAACTCCAGTGGTCTCTTACTACCTCCAGGATCCAGTATAAAAAGAGGCATGTGGCAGTTCCAGTTTAGAGTTGTCTGGGGTTTCTGAGCTAACCAGAGACTACTGGAAGCAGTTTCCCTGGGATTCAGGGGACAGAACCAGCAGATTGGGGCCAGCTCTGAAGGAGTTATAATCCCTCAAGATTAAGCCTTGAGTTTGAGAAAGCCCAAGATGGGAGAGATCTGGCTAAATGGCTGTTAGAGAAAATCTTGGGGTTTCAGTGGTTGTTGAAGTCAGATTCAAAATGACCTGGTTTACATAATCTTGGGCAACATTATCAGAGGCATAATGATCAGGATCAGGGACAGCTCAGAAAAAAAGAATTTTTAGTGGAGTTTACATGGTATATTCCTAGTACACAAAAGCAACTGTGAAGATAGAATTAACTCTCCCTTTGTCTATTTGAAGTTAATGAAATCAAGAACTTAAAGTACCCCTGTTTAGCACCTAGCTAACCATTAGGAAAGAGTTCACACCTCCAAAGATCACTGCCCTCCCCTGGACAGTGCTAGGCAATTTGGGAGGCTGTGATTGGTTTATGTGAAGAAGGGGAGAGATAAGAAATGATGTAGGAAAAGGGGGTACAAAAAGAGACCAACATGGTCTGGTCTCTTTCCTTCCTTGGATTTTGAAGAAACTCTTCCCTTAGATTCTGTGTTGGTGAGTAGAGCTGAAGATACACTCTCTTCCTTGGAGTCTTGCTGCCATTGGTGGAACTTTGGCTGAAGACACCATCAAGATTTCTGGCAGAAGACTTCCCCAGCACTTCCACCTGGAGATTGGGACTTGAGGGAGCCCCTGCTGGGGGCTAAGCCTGACTTCACAAGAGCAGCACTTAGGCCAGTAGGCTAGACAAGGCTCTGTATCCTTCCTACATTTCCCACTTTGAAAATCTCTACCTTGTTGTAAATAAAAGCTGCAAACAGTCATTTTGACTTGGGGCCTAATATCTTATAAACGGTGACCACTTTTATAACTCTCATATTGAGCCAAACCTAATTTACTTTTGTTGTGTATAGATTTGTGTACAACTCTATAAGAAGTAATTGACTTTACACCATAGCTGCTGGGCTTTGGGTGAGAATCACACCTCCCTATTGACTTGTGTTTTGAACTTTCTAAAAAGGAAGGTTGGAATCTCTCTCTCTCCTCTCTCTCTCTCTCTGTCCCCTCTTCCTCCTCTCCCTACACCCCTTTCCTCTACCCCTTCTCTCCTCTGTTTCAGCTTACAGATATTGTAAGGAGTGTACTGCCTAGTATTCAAAGCTAATTTCCCAAAGTTCACAAGTGTGAACTCCTACTTGTTCACAACTTGTTCACAAGTGTGAACTCCTACTTGTTCACAACTTGTTCACAAGTGTGAACTCCTACTTGTTCACAACTTGTTCACAAGTGTGAACTCCTACTTGTTCACAACTTGTTCACAAGTGTGAACTCCTACTTGTTCACAACTTGTTCACAAGTGTGAACTCTTACTTGTGAACTCCAGTGGTCTCTTACTACCTCCAGGATCCAGTATAAAAAGAGGCATGTGGCAGTTCCAGTTTAGAATTGTCTGGGGTTTCTGAGCTAACCAGAGACTACTGGAAGCAGTTTCCCTGGGATTTAGGGGACAGAACCAGCAGATTGGGGCCAGCTCTGAAGGAGTTATAATCCCATCTTGGAAAACATGGCAGCCTCTGCTTTGACCAGAAAACAATGGATCCCCAAAGTGGCTAAGGTGAAAAACAAAGCCCCTGCTGAAGTGCAGATCACAGCAGAACAGCTTTTAAGGGAAGCTAAAGAAAGAGAGCTTGAGCTTCTTCCACCCCCTCCTCAACAGAAGATCACAGATGAAGAAGAATTGAATGATTATAAACTAAGGAAGAGAAAGGCTTTTGAGGACAATATAAGGAAGAACAGAAATGTGATGAGTAACTGGATCAAATATGCACAGTGGGAAGAGAGAGTAAAAGAAGTTCAAAGGGCCCGTTCCATATATGAGCGTGCCTTAGATGTAGACTACCGCAATATCACTCTCTGGCTAAAATATGCAGAAATGGAAATGACGAATCGCCAAGTCAATCATGCCCGGAATATCTGGGATCGGGCCATCACAACTCTTCCCCGGGTCAATCAGTTCTGGTACAAATATACTTATATGGAGGAGATGTTGGGAAATGTTGCTGGAAGCCGGCAAATATTTGAACGCTGGATGGAGTGGCAGCCTGAGGAACAAGCCTGGCACTCTTATATCAACTTTGAACTGAGATATCAAGAAGTAGATCGGGCACGTAGCATTCATGAGAGATTTGTCCTTGTGCATCCTCATGTGAAGAACTGGATCAAATATGCTCGCTTTGAAGAAAAACATGGCTATTTGGCTTGTGCAAGAAGAGTGTATGAAAGAGCTGTGGAATTCTTTGGAGATGAGCATATGGACCAACATCTCTATGTGGCCTTTGCAAAGTTTGAGGAAAAGCAGAAAGAATTTGAACGGGTGCGGGTGATCTACAAACATGCCCTCGACAGGCTTTCACAGCAACAAGCCCAAGAACTCTTGAAACATTATACAACCTTTGAAAAAAAATTTGGGGATAGGCAAGCTATTGAAGATATTATTGTGAGCAAAAGGCGATTCCAATATGAAGAGCAAGTAAAGGCCAATCCATACAATTATGATACCTGGTTCGATTACTTGCGCCTGGTGGAAAGTGATGGGGAACCAAACACTGTGAGAGAGGTGTACGAAAGAGCCATTGCCAGTGTGCCACCCATCCCAGAGAAGAGATACTGGAAGCGCTATATATACCTCTGGATCAACTATGCACTTTATGAGGAGTTGGAGGCAAAGGATCCAGAGAGGACCAGACAGGTATATCAAGCCTGTTTAAAACTGATTCCACACAAAAAGTTTACATTTGCCAAAATGTGGCTACTCTATGCCCAATTTGAAATAAGACAGAAAAATCTCCCATTAGCCAGAAGAACTTTGGGAACTTCTATTGGCAAGTGTCCCAAAAACAAACTGTTCAAAGTCTACATCGAATTGGAGCTGCAGCTTCGAGAATTTGATAGATGCCGGAAACTTTATGAAAAGTTCCTGGAATTTGCGCCAGAAAATTGCACTTCATGGATCAAATTTGCTGAGTTAGAGACAATTCTCGGAGATATGGAGAGAGCTCGGGCAATATATGAGTTGGCCGTTAGCCAGCCATGCTTAGATATGCCAGAGGTGCTTTGGAAATCGTATATTGACTTTGAAATTCAACAAGAAGAATATGAAAAAACCAGAAGTCTTTACCGCAGATTGCTGCAACGAACTCAGCATGTTAAGGTATGGATCAGTTTTGCCCAGTTTGAGCTGTGTGCAGGAACTGAAGAAAGCTTAACTCAATGCAGACACATATATGAAGAAGCCAACCAAAGGATGAGAAACTGTGAAGAGAAGGAAGAAAGGCTCCTGTTATTAAAATCCTGGAGAAACTTTGAATATGAATTTGGGACAGAATCTCAAAAGGAGAGAGTAGACAAACTAATGCCAGAGCAAGTGAAGAAGAGGAGAAAAGTTCAGGCAGAAGATGGCTCTGATGCTGGCTGGGAAGAGTACCACCATTACATCTTTCCAGAGGATGCTGCTGACCAGCCCAACCTCAAATTGCTGGCAATGGCCAAACGATGGAAGAAAGAACAGCAAGAAAAGGATGCTACAGAGCAGGACCCAGGCAGAGGCAGGGAAGAAGAGTGAAACTTGACTGTCTCCATGTTGGTGAATTTTGATGTTTTTATTTATACAAAATTTCTACTCTGCAATCATTGTGACTTGGGAAACTTTTGTGTGATATATTTAAAAAAATATCTGTGGGGAACTTTGTGCCTATGATATGCTATTCATTTAAATTTTGCCTGAATATTAAGAGATTGCCAATAAAGGACATAATTTTTTTAAATGTATTTGGGCTCAGAAGTTAGTCATTTACTCCCTATGCCCATCACAGCCAAACCAATAACTTCCCCTTTTTTTCAGTAAGAGCCTCGTCTGCCTCTCCTACTAACATGTGGCCACTTCCCACTGAATCATTACTTTCCTTTCCAGCCCTCCAGATCTCTCCTGAGATTTCCTTTCTCCTATTCCAAAACCCAAATCTGTTGTGTCTCCACCATCTAGGACAGAACATCCTACACAGCAAACACTTTGTAAATATATTTGTTAACCAACAAAGGCATGCTCAAACTAGAAAAAAATAATAAAATAAAATTAGCTGAAGGGATAAAATGATGTCACTGAGACTTACCAAGCACCCATCCTGCCCTTAACCAATGACCAGAATGGCTGGGAACTGGGAGGAGTCGGGAAAGTAGATTTGTTCAAAAAGATGGAAAAGTCTTTTTTCAGTGAGCCCACTAAAGCCAAGAGGAATGTTGGGACAGGAGCATGACCAAAAGCCGCAGTTAAAGGAGGCTGTGTTCTGTGGAGCTTCATAAGAACATGGGCATCTAGCTGAGGTAAGGCTCCAATTCTCAGGTATCTCAGGAACCAGCAGCAGGGGCTCCTACAGCTCCTGAACAGCACCAAGGCCACTGCTGCTACTTTTGAGATGGTAACTTCTCTGGGCTCTGACACCTACAGGAGACAGAACTGGGAGGATGAGGACTTCCCTATTCCGTGTCAGACATACCTGGAACCAAATTCCTACACCGGAATGACTAAAGAAAAGTGTGGAAAAGAATGCAGAATTTGTGCCAGGCCCTTCATAGTCTTTTGCTGGTGCCCCAATGTTGGTGTACGTTTCAAGAAGCCTCAAGTGAGTGGGCCAAGCCCGCAGTCCACTCAAAAATTTGTGTCAGTCCTGCCTTTTGGACCCAGAATGTGGCTTACCCATGTAGTTCCATGATACACAAGTGGCCCTTCAGGATGCCATACCCAAGTTGGAGGTGAACAGAGACCACTACCTCCAGAACACTGAGCCAGGGATTTCCAACTCCCATGGCCCTTGGCCATTTGGCACTCTTGGGAAGACTCTAGTGACCAGTGACATGCTGCTCCAATTGGCCCAGACCAGCCATACCAAAGGAATCGTCCTCACCTTTGTTCCTTCTGGGGGAAAGGAGGATGCCAAAGAGGAGAGAGGTGTCCATACCTCTCAAGAAACCCCCCAGATCCCATGGCAGAGAAGCTTTTAAAATGGGCTTCAACAATGCTTCATCTGGACCCACCAGCTGATGAGACCATCACCACACTCTATATTGGGGGGCTGCAAGATACCAGTGACACTGATCTCAGAAATCACTGGGAGCAGTTTGGTGAGATCCTAAAGGTAATAATTGGACAGCAGCAACAGTGGACTTTCATCCAGTTTTGTTGCCAGGCAAGCTGCAGAGATGACTGCTGAGAAGTCCTTCAACAAACTAGTTGTAAAGGGGAGAAAGCTTCCTGTGAAATGGGCAAGATCACAGATAGCCAGAGGAAAAGGAAAGGAAAAAGAAGGAACCACAGACTCTGGAGGAAGCTGGAGCTGGTTCCAGGACTTCCTGGAGTTCTTCCTTCTCCTCTAGTAGAGGCTAGTTATTTTCATCTCCCATCCACTTTATCTCCAGCAGGAGTTCATGTTGCCCTGCCCCTCCTCCTCAGATTGCACCCCCAATCCCACTAGATTTTAGATCACACATATTCCTCCCAATGGGACCATCACCTCCCTTCATGCCAGCTCCAGGACCCTGCCCCCCCACTGTCCTTCTCAGGATTGTAAGAGGGAAGATTATGAGACTGGCTATAAATTAATTATTAAACAAAAGGTAGTAGATGGAAAAATTGGAGAGATATACAGGTTACTTTGCTGTTTGCTCCATTTAGCTTGCTATTCTGTGACCAACATTAGGACCCCCTAGCAATGCTCACAGGAAAGTCCAGCTAGCAAGAAACAAGGAAGAGAAGAGTGAAAATCAGCTCAATTTATTAACCTTTTTCTGCACCCATTAACTCTCCCATATCAAGTCTTGGGAGCCAACTGGCTTTCTAGTTTGCCTGGGCTGCCCAGAGGGGACATTCCAGGGGGCATCACCTTGTCCCCATCTCATGATCTCTTGACTATTGCTGTCTTTTTCCAGCTGCCATTCTATCCTCACGACTCAATCCACTCAGTGATTTCCTTTACATAATCCTCCCTTCTGGGTCAATTTCAGGCCCATGCCAGACATGCAGGTAGCTGGGAAACCCCAGGAAGTGGGGAAGGTAAATTTCCTTGTCACAGAGTCTCCAGAGGATGGGGACTCATACAGGAAAGCTAAAGAATCCCTAATATCTTGCTATAGTGGTTAGGCTCTGAGGCAGAAAGGTGTTTTAGAAATGGAATGTTCAAAACTTGGAGCAAATATATTTTTCTCTTTTTAAAGATTTTATTTTACCAACTACATGTAATAATCCAAATTTTCTCCTTTGCCCTCCCTTCCCTGAGATGGTAAGCAATGGGATATGGGTTATATATGCATCATCATGTAAAACGTTTCCATATGATTTATTTTTAAGAGAATACTAAAAAACCAAAACTCCAAAATAAAAACTGAAATAAACTAAAGTGAAAAACAGTGTGCTTGGGTCTGCATTCCATCTCCAACAGTCCTCTCTGGAGGTGGAGAGCATTCTTTGTGATAAGTCCTTCAGAACTGTCCTGGATTACTGGATTGCTGAGAGTAGTTAAGTCTTTCACATTTGATCATCCATTGACTCTGTGCAATGTTTTCCTGTTTCTTCTTATTTCACTCTTCATCAGTTGATGTAGGTCTTTCCAGATCTTTCTGAAACCATCCTGTTCATCAGGTGAAAGGGAATTCTTTAATCTCTTTGTCTATTTTGAGTCAATCAAGAACTTAAAGAACCCCAACTTCCCACTAAGTAAGAGAGTTCACAAGTCACTGACCAGAAAAAGTTCACACCTCCAAAGGCCACAAGTAGTAATAAGTACATATTATTTAACAAATGCATTAACAATTTATTATTATCAAAGTCAGCAGTGTAGCCATATGTTTCTCTTCTTTACCATGAAGCAAAAAAGAGGGTCAGGGTGAGTTTGGAGCTTTGAGGAATCCTTGGGAAAAGTGCAATTCTAATTGTATGTATTTCTTTGTGTGTCTGGGGTTGGACAAACTTTGACCTGGGAGCCAGCAAACATTTGACAATATTTTTAAAGTAATTCTTTGACTAGTACTGGTCATTCGGGAGAATCATTAAGAATGCTTTTCCTGTTATCATCTATTGAAAACTAACTCCTAGATACCTTCTTTGCTTTCTTATCTTTCCCTTATTAAAGGAACCTCTGCCAACAACAACTTCTCTTTGGTCTTCAGAAAGCTCCTACTTGTAGTCTACCCTCCAAAAGGGATTGATCTCTTCACTAAACTGTTGTGCCTGCATGACAAACTCATTCCTCCTTTTTGATGGAGACCATTTTCATTGTGAAATGGATGAAACCATTGTTTGTAGGGGGAAAGTTGACTTAAGGAAGGGTCTTTGTTTCAGTAGCCCCTTCATGTGTTTCTATCTAGTTTTCTACTGGGGCATGGGAAGCTATTATGCTCCTCATTATAGAAATGTTGCTTACAAGTAACTGAACTGTAGACAATTGAAACATGTAAAGGAGATGAGAACCATTCTAAATTTTAGAATTTCTTAAAGAGTAACTAAGAATCTATCCACATCCTCCCTTCAAAAAAAAAAATTGGAAGTGAGGTTGTCCAGAGTTTTAAGTTCTAAAAGGTAACAGAGTAGCTTCTGGTTGCCTTAAAACTCATTCAAGCAATGCCCCTGGCACCTAAGCAGTACAGCAGGAACCACATAAGCTCAAGGCCAGTGGTGTCCAAAGAACCATGACTGAGGTTCCCTGAAAGGACAATCTGGGCAAGAAGGTCCTGAGAAGATTGGATTTGGCTCTCCTCTGATTGCAACAAAGAAGCTATTTAGCTCTTCTTTTATATTGTGTGAAGATTAAGTTGTAATCCCCTGTCTATTTTTAGATTTTAATCCCTAAAGTGTTAACTCAGTATTTAAAGTAGATCTACCCATTTTAACCACTAAAGGTGTGAACTAACAACTAAAGGTGTGAACTAACCACTAAAGGTGTGAACACCAATTTCCTACATTAAGTGGGAGGTCTCTGACCCATGTGTGAAAGAGTGGGCAGTCCTTGAGAGGAGTGTCTGCTGTGATTGGTAGATGCAAAGTTTAGAGGAGGTGACACGAGAGGAAAAGGTCTTTAAATAGTGGAAACAGACAGACATAGATTCAGTCACTCGGAACTGGAGTAAAGACAGACACTTGAAGAGAGACTGGGAGAAGATCCAGATTTGGGTAGATACTGGAAGACAGACACTCAGAGTGAAGACACTTGGCTGTGGAACTGGACCCCAGGAGCAACTTATACAGGATAACAGACCTCAGACTGCTTTCCTTTTAGGTGGTCACAGTGGTGAGTGTAAAGGCTGACTTCCTTGCCCTTTCTGGAGGTATGAACCTCTGAGAAATAAAAAAAAGTCATCGACTTGAGACTCCTTTCCCCTGACTGGTGTCTTAGAATTTCTAACTGGTTCAGAGGAAGCCAGAGCTTTTTCTCTCTCTCTTTCTCTTCCTTAATATCTTCTCTCAATTGTAAAAATAAACTACCACAATTCCATTTACTTGAGTAATTCATTTTGGGATTTAGAAATTAAATCCCTGGGGACCACCAATTAAATATTAAATCCAACCATAAAGTTAACATTTTGGTGACCAGGATGGGACCAAATTTTAATGAATCATATGGCCCTGGAGCACAAGGTTTTGCAAATTCACTTAACAGAGCATCTGGACATTATTTTGATGAAAAGAATCTTCGGGGTCCATGGTTGGGAAACTTTGGTAATCTGCCCACACCAATTGCAGTGGGAAATATTCAGTCATCTCAACAGGTTCTCTCTGGTGTTACTCAGCCTGTAGCTTTTGGACAAGCACAACAGTTTTTACCAGTTCATCCACAGAATCCTGGTACTTTTGTTCAGAATCCAGCAGGCACTCTTCCACAAGCATATCCTGATAATCACCTCAGTCAGGTTGATGTCAATGAACTGTTTTCTAATCTGCTAAAAGCAGGAATACTTAAATTATCTCAACCCCATTCAGCAACAACTCAAGTAAATGAAGGTACTGCACAGCCTCCCCCTAAGGAAGAAGACCAAGGTGTTCCTGACCTCACTAATTTCAAAGTTGAAGAACTGAAACAGCATTATGATAGTGTTATAGATAGACTATATACTGGTATCCAGTGTTCTTCTTGTGGAATGAGGTTTACAACATCACAGAATAATGTCTATGCAGACCATTTGGACTGGCATTATCGACAAAATAGAACTCAAAAGGATCTTAGCAGAAAAGTTACTCATAGGAGGTGGTACTACAGTTTAACTGACTGGATAGAATTTGAGGAAATCGCTGATTTGGAGGAATGTGCAAAGAGCCAGTTCTGTCAAAAGGGACATGAAGAGGTTGTGTTGAAAACCCAAGAAGCTGCTAAAGAAAAGGAGTTTTGGAGTGTCCCTGCTGGACCAGCTGGGGTGGTAGAGAGCTGTGAAATATGTCAGGAGCAATTTGAACAATACTGGGATGAAGAGGAGGAAGAATGGCATCTAGAAAATGCTATCCAAGTAGGTGGATATATTTACCATCCATCATGTTATGAACATCAAAATACATCTTCATTTGATTGTACACCATCTCCCAGTGATCATCAGGGGAGACTGTGAAGAGTGGATTTGGCTCTCCCCTATAACAGTGAAGGTACTTAGCTCTTCCTTGATTGTGAAGATTAGATTAGGGGATTACAAAGTGTTAACTGAGTATTGTGATAAAGGATGAAAAGGTTAATTGTATTATAGTGTATGTTCATATGTAAACCATGCATAAATATGAAGTGTATGTGAGTGCATATATGTGCACATGTATAGCTTACATGTAGATATGTACTATGTGTATATATGTGTGTAAATTATGTACATAGCTCACTAATATTACATGTATTTGCATAAGTGAGTTTAAAGTTTGGTTTGATTCTCATTGTAAACCTTATGCAGTGTTGTGTTTATTGTATTTTTCAAAACATTTTTCTCTAAGATGAATGTTAATGTTTTGCAATGACAGTACAGCTACAATGACAGTAGCATGTGACCAAGGCTCACATGGGGGAGCCTGCACCTTGGGATCTGGCAAGATTCTATGCCCAACAGTTTGTGTTCTCAGTGGCTGCTCTCCTGGAAGGACCTTGAAGAGGATTTTGCCTGTGATCAATGGAGGAAGGAGTTATTCTGGATCTGGCTGCTGGCAGCATCAGTCTGGACTTACTTGGACATCTAACAACATAAGATCCTGGCCCTATTTGATTTGGACTCCTGGTGTGAGATTGGGATATTTGGGAAGCTAATGTTTTAGTTTAGTAATATAGCTTACTTAGTTATAATCTTTTAAATTAAGCATAAGAATATTCCTAAACCTTTATTCCTTTCCTACCCTTTCCAAACAATAAATCAGAACATATATGTTTTCCTCTTGTGTTTCCCTTACCCCAAATCCTACCTTAACAGTTTGGCTGAGCCAGCTAGGCTAAAGAGTGTTTATTATATAATAATTTTTTTTAAGTATAAGGCAACATTCTACTCTGTATTTAGCTAGCTAGGAGATTAGGGATTAGCTACATAAAATTCTATGGACTTGGCTTGTGGAAGGGGGTTAGTGAAGCTGCACCACAGACCCCCAGAAGCCATATTGGAGCAGTCATCCTTAGTAAACCTTTTTGAATTTTGAAATTTATTTTTGTTTTCTTTGTTATATGTATAAGTCACACTGTAATATTATTTCTAATAATTTTACCATGCAAGCTGGCGTGTCAGTAGACATGTTTAGCAATATGCTAGTGATATTTTTCAACTATGATGTATTTTCCATATTTTATATTTGTGTCATTCCCTAGTTACTGCCATTATGTTTTTACTATGGATTGTATGAAGCCATTGATGGATTTAAAGCTCTGTGACATTATGGCATATGTACCCCTTGCTATGATCTGTGGATGTATTATTCAGGAGTCATCAGATTTAGTTTTGGGATGTCCATTGACAGTATTTTGTTCACATAAAATAGAAGCACTAATGAGGAAATTTCGTACTCAAGCATATTCAGACCAACGGATATCTAAGTATGAAATTATACTTCTAGGTAGTGAAAACATCCCGTTGAAAAGGTGTAGTGTATTAAACCCAGCTATACTTCTTCCTCATTTGCCAAAGCAGGGCGAACCATTACATAACTGTGAAATTTGCGGCCAGAAATGCCCCAGTGTATATTATGAACTTATCAACTATAGAATCTAATGATCTAGAAAAAGCTCATGTAGACTCAGAAATACAAAAATGGAAAGAAGTTTGGAGCAAGAAAAAAACGTGTTATATAGTTAGTTAACAGATACAGGAAAGCCACTGATACCAAAGACCTGCATACCTATTTGTATCAAGCCATTCACACAAAAGGTCATTTTGGTACTCAAGCTGTAATTGACACCATAGAGAGAAAATGGGTTGCTCCTGGAATAAGTACTATAGCAAATAAGATCTGCTCAAGTTGTTTTGTTTGCCAAAAATTCAATCAAGGAGCATTCAGACAGAAGGGTTTAGGTGGTAGACCTTTAGCATATTAACCATTTGAGAGTCTGCATATTGATTACATCAGCATGCTGGAAGATACAAGTTTTCCTTGGTAATTGTTGAGAGATTAACCAAATGGCCTGAAGCTTTTCCATCAAATACAAATACAGCTAACTTTGCTGTGAAAGTGTTGATTAAGGAAATTATACCTAGATTTGGAGTACCTTTAACAATAGACTCCAACAAAGGATCCCATTTCACTCAAGACATACTGAAAAGAGTCTATGAAAATCTAAGAATAACACCCAATATCATGTGCCTTATCCCCAAAGTTCAGGGCAAGGGGAGTGCATGAATAAGGAAATAAAGACTATGGTGGGGAAGCTCTGTGCTTAAACTCATCTCAAATGGCCAAAGATTCTTCCCATAGCTTTGTTTTACTTACATATGAGGCCATGAGCAGATTTACATATATCATCCTATGAAATGCTCTTTGGACATGCTCCACTATAAGCAATAACTTGTAAAATAGTCTATACATCTCTCTTAGGAGATTGTCAACTTACTTCTTACTTAAGTGCTTTACAACAAATACTAGAAGAATTACATGATATGGGAGGTATTAATTCAAACTGGCCCTTTGGATTATTCTCTTTATAATTATGAACCAGGAGATATGGCATATGTAAAAAATTTTGCTAAAACATCAGCAACACAGGAAAATTGGTTAGGTCCTTATACTATTGTGTTGGTTTCTCCATCTTCAGTAAAAGTTTTGGGTAGAGATTCCTGGTATCATTGTTCACATATAAAATTAGCACATGGTATAATGAAAATGTACAAATCATTGAAGAAGAAGAGATTGCAGGAAGATAGAATCATCAGTCAAATTGAGTCTGCAATCAAAAAGATCAGTAAGGAGAGGACCATTCCTGCAGAAAAGGATAGAACAGGACAAGGCAGATGAAGAGGAGAATTCAGGAATTAATGGACATTGTTAAAAGACTGAAAACATAAATTTAAAAGACTTTGTAAAATTTGCAGTGAAGAAGATTACAGGATAAATGGACTAATTAATTTATACTTTGGGTAATGTATTATAATATGTAATGACATAGCATTTATTTACATACACACACAAATACATTTACTACTATGGAATTGCCGAAAAATATTCAAGGAGGAGGTGAGAAGAGAAAGAAAGATTTGAAGTAGGGGTATGTTGCATATACCAGTAACATAACTCATATAACAGTAACACTGACATTTAAATAGCAAAACAACGTGACACAGCAAAAGTAACAACATAAAACAAAACAGACATGGTTAGGTTATATTGAATCATTTCTTAAATAAGGGAAACAATGTATAGTTAGGCTACTAACAGTGTTATGATTAGCTATAGATGTTATTTACTAACAAAACATAGTTACACATTTAGATTTAGTTTAGGTACAGACATTTAGTTAGAAGTATTTTGAAGATACAGATTATTAGTTAGGTAAAATTAAGATAAGAAAATTAGATACTGATACACTAACTCATACATTACACAACACAAACACATGATATCACATATCAATCAAAATTATAAATATGTAAAGAGGGTGTATAATAGGATTGTAAATTGATTGTATTATAGTGTTTATATGTAAGCTATGTGTAAATATGAAGTGTACATAAGAGTATATATGTGCATATGTATAGCATAGCTGTATATATTACATATACATATAGTACATATATACACGTAAATTATGTACATAGCAAATATTACATGTATTTGCATAAATGAATTTAATGTTTGGTTTGATTTTCATTGTAAAACTTATGCAATGTTGTGTTTATTATAATTTTCAAACATTTTTCTCTAAGTTTAATGTTGATGTTTTGCAATGGTAGTACAATGTTCTGTTCTAGCTGATAAGCGTATTTTAAGTTTGATATTTGCATGGAAGTTATGTTCACCTTTTGTTTGATGTTATTTGCTGTTTTGATTTTGCTTCTGTTTGACTTTTGCACTTGTTCTTTATTCACTTTGTTTTCCTTTTCCTTTTTCCTTGTTAAGATTCCTAGAATAGGTTAGTGTTAGAGTAAGATAGTTGAGCGAAGTTTGTTTGATATTTTGGGCAGATTTCTGGGTTTAGGTAACTGGTAAGTATTTTAGATTGTGCACAAATTCAAAAATAGTGTTTCCAACACGATTTTTTATTTGTGCAAAAGGGGGGAATGTGATAAAGGATGAAAAGTTTGCCATTTGCAAAACTGTTGCAAAAACTGAGAAATGCAAATCTGAGTGAATGATTGAGAGTAGCATGTGACCAAGGGTCAAATGGGAGCCTGAGCCCTGGGATCTGGCAAGATTCTATGCCCAATTGTTTGTCTTCTCAGTGTCTTCTCCCCTAGAATGACCTGGTCTGCTCTCCTGGAAGGACCTTGAAGAGGGTTTTGCCTGTGATCAATGGAGGAAGGAATTTTTCTGGATCTGGCTGCGGGCAGCATCAGTCTGGACTTACTTGGACATCTAGCAACATAAGATCCTGGCCCTATTTGATTTGGACTCCTGGTGTGAGATTGGGATATTTGGGAAGCTAATGTTTTAGTTTAGTAATATAGCTTACTTAGTTATAATCTTTTAAATTAAGTATAAGAATATTCCTAAACCCTTATTCCTTTCCAAACAATAAATCAGAATTTATGTTTTCCTCTTGTGTTTCCCTTACCTCAAATTCTACATTAAAATATTTAAAGTAGATCTCCTCATTTTCACTACAAAAGGTAACTAACTACAAAAGGTGCGAATACCCATTTCACACATTGAGTGGGCAGTCCTGGAGAGGAGTGTTTGCTGTGATTGGTAGACATAAAATTTAGGGGAGGTGACAAGAGAAAAAAGTATTTAAATAGAGGAAACAGAGACACTGGATATTCAGTCACCCGGGCTTGGACTGGAAGATCACTCACTTGGAGTTGGACTGTCCATATGAAGTGTAACCTCAAAGACTGTCAATCAGGAACCTGAAGAAACTGATTGGGGATTTGATATAATATATGAGCTTCAAGGACCATCTCCCCCATGGATTGAACCTGCAGTTTTATTACTATTAAAGAATTACTAACACCTCTTCTCCCAAATTTGAACCTCGCCTGTACCCTTTTCTAAAATATCTAATAAAATTTTGCCGAAGTAAAATAAAATCTAATAGAGTGGCTTCTGGTTTCTAGAGACCATAGAATCAGTATAAATCAAGACATCATGGTTACAGAAAATCTGGGAAAGACTTGTATGGACTGATGCAATGACAAATGAGTAGAACCAGAAGGAGTGGTAGTGACAAACTACCACTATAAGAAACATATAAGAAACTTCTCTGAAGGACTTAGAAACTTTGATCAATGTCATGACCAACCAGGATTCCAGAGGACTCAGCAGAAAACATACTCCTCATCTCCACAAAGAGAGGTGATAGACTCAGGATGGTGATAGAGGCAGAGATCTTTTGTTGAACATGATTAATACAGAAATATATTTGGCCTGACTATACATGTTTGTGAACTGTTTTGTTTTCTTTGGTTTCTCAAGGATGGAGAGAGGGAGGGATGGGAGATAGTGACAAGGCAAGTGCTCAGAGCTAAAAAGAAAATAAAACAGAAATAAACCCATTCTTGATTGTTTATTGTATATACTGTATGCTGTGCACTAAGGATACCTGCTGGGAGCCATAGGCCACGACGCCTTGAGAATCACGTGTGGTAACTAAGGAGGCCACAGAGAGGCATTTGGCAAGATGTGTTGGCCCACTCAGTCCCCCTTGAATGACCTCTCTCATCAATATCCCTTACCTAACGAATTGACATGATTATTATTGCCCCTAGTCTCAGAAGGAATAATGCAAGAGCAAAATACCTATACCTTAATTCTCTAAAACATCACCAAAAGATCAGACCCTCGAACCCAATCCCAAAGACTATCATGGGTTAACTTTTATTTGGGTACGTAATTCCCAGCAAAACTGCAGCTACAAGTCAAGCCCAGAACTTTACAACTCACAGAAACTTATTCTCATGAAGCCAACACACAAATCATAAAGGTCCATACAAACTGTACAGGTACACTAAGTTTCAACATGCCTCTGTGATTCGATTTCAGAAACCAGTAACTCACCAGTGGGGAAACTCCCTAGTAAACCCTGAAAAATGATCAGTCTAATATTAAATCTGAGTTATGTTCCCACTACCCCTCAACCTCAATGATGATTGTTCAATTGTCTTTTAAGAACTTCTGATTAATTATTCCATTTTGTTAAAAGTAATAAGTAAATTTCCTTGATTGTAAACTCAAAACTCCTCATAGGGTAAGAAAATTCAGCCATCTGTGACACAATCATTCATCTTGTGTGGAAGCTTTATGCTGTCAAGAATCTGTAATCACAATACAAGAATATAGAATGTTAATTAACTGATTTGTTAAAAGTTAATATATCACTTTTCCAATTATCTCCATGTAGACATGTGTTTAGGTAATGTATCTGTGTGCCAAGAAAATGGGCATAAAAATAAACATCAAGCCTGGGGATGGCAGAGCAGGTATCAGATGCAAAGCATTCCCATGACCATAAAGATACAGCTGTCTTTGGTTTGTTATTTTTTTTGACTGATCCTTCTCCACCTGTCAGGAACCCCTGGAGTCGGGAGAGAGGCTGGACCTTGCCCATGGCAGATACCCATGGAAACCAATGGCCCAACTTACTACCAAAGGAAGACACCATCCCAGAAATTTCTTGCCTGTTTTTTCCCTCCCCAAGAACATCAGCCAGGGCAAATGATGGTGATTTATCACAGGAGGGTAGTCCCAAGAGCAAAGATCAGAATAGGAATCTTGGAGCAAGTATTGCTTGAACACAGACCTGAATGAAGCTAGACTTTCTACAGGGCAGAGGTGAGGAACAAGTGTCTTCCAGGCCAGTGCAAATATATCAAAAAGGGAAATAGAAGATTTATGCCAGGCAGAGAAAGTCATCCTCTTGGCTAGAATATAATGAAGGAATAAGGTGTGCCTCCAGCCTGGCCAAACAAGCTGGAGGTTCAATTGTGAAGGCCCTGAAAGGAAACTCATGTGTATGGTTTCCAAGATGTAAGAAAGTTTAGGAGGCAGTTAGGTAGCTCAGTGGATTGAGAGCCAGGGCCTAGAGATGGGAGGTCCTAGGCTCAAATCTGACCTCAGACATTTCCTAGCTATGTGATCCTAGGCAAGTCACTTAGCTCCCATTGCCTAGTTCTTATCACTCTTCAGTCCTGGAACCTGGAACCAATACACTGTATTGATCCCAAGATGAAAGGTAGGGGTTTAAAAGAAAAAGAGTTTAAGTTTTTGAACAGGAAAGGACTCCCTTCTGAGAAAGCTCATTTCATTTATCAGCAGCATTAATTGTTGAGAACTTTTTCCTTTGTTTATAGGGAATTTAGGAGTAACAAATTTGCTTCCTGGTCATTTGGATCCATTAGTCTGATTTCTGCCCTCAATCAATCAACAAATATTTATGAAGCACTTTGTGTCAGAGTTTTTTCTAAGCTCCAGCAAAATCCCACAAAGGCACTGTGCTCAGTGATGTTTATGAATATTGTCTAAAGACAAAATAGTCAATTTTGATCAAGTGTAAACCTTAAAATTTCTTAGACTTATGAATGTTGGAAATTTCCCCCATATGGGAAATTTCATGCTTGAGAAATTACCTATTGATAGTGGGAACTCTGTTGGAATGTGAAACTCCTTGGCATGGGAGGATCCTTCTCCTCCCTACTAAAGACTACTTTAGGACAGAAACCTTTTGCTAAACAATGGAAAGGGCTTTGACCTATGCTCAAGCATAGAACAGGAAGTTCTTTGAGTCATGATTGATTTTAGAATTGATACAATAGAGATACTTGGAATGATAGAACCAGGTCTTGGAACTTCCAATCTCCACCCTACTCAGGGTAACAGGATTTAGGAAGGGCTGCAGCAAAGCTCAAGATTTAATTATTTGAGAATATGACCTTCAACAGACATATGCAAAGAGGACAGACCCCTGGGCAGTCCTGGGTTAAGCTAGAGCCACCATTGGCACAGGGGAGAGAGCAACAGTGATTGGTAGATGTGAGAACTGAGGGGAGGGAACTTAGATTTTTCCTTAAAGATAGAGGGTCTGAGGACTCAGGGGATTCTTGCTTTCTGAAGATTCTCTTGGATGGCTTTTCTCTGAAGGAGGCTGGGGACTTCCTGTGTGGAGGAAAGGTGGTTGGAGCCTGGTGCTTTGGAGTGAAGGATCCCTGAGACTGTTTCTCCATTTTGGTCACGTGAGTGATAGGACTGATCTCTTTTCTTTGCCTCAGCTATCTAAGGGCTTGGGCCTTTGGCCAAGCCTAAGCTTGGGAGGAGGTTCTTGAGGATTCTCTGGAAGGGACTGAGGTTGGAGATGCTCTGGAAGGATTCTCTTGGGAGGAGGCTCTCTTGAAGGTTCTTGGGAGGAGATTCTCTTGGGGACTCAGGAGGAGATTCTTGTGGAGACTGAGGTTGGAGGTTCTCTTGGAGACTGAGGTAGTCTTGGGAGAAGGATTTGGGGAGACTCTCTCTTTGAGGAAGGACGCTGGCCTGGTGTTATTAGAAGCCTTACCTAGACAGATCTTGGGTGAGTGATAAAACAAACTGATTTCTCTCTTAGGACTGAGGTCTAGGCCTTATTGGCTTGAGGCCCTTCATACTTATTCCTTTCTTACTTTCTCTCTTTTTCTATTGATTAATCAGTGTATTATAAATTAAATTTCTCTTTAAACCCAGTTGGCTTGGGCATATTCATAATTGGGGAATATATTCCCTGGCGACCATCTTATATTGATAAACACAAGACACTGTAGGAAACATTTCAGCGGTCATAATTGTTTCTCTTTTCCCTGTCTCTACAGTTTATGACTCCCACTCTCTTATCTACAACAATTTAACCCCTCCAAACTAATTTAATTCCTACACAAGTAAACAGGGGAAAAAGCTTGGTTCAAACAAAACCAATCCTTTTAATATCAGAAAGGAAACAACTCACTGGGGGAAAGATCTTTGCATCAAGTTGCTCTGATAAAGGTCTAATACATCAGATTTGTAAAAAGCAGATTCACTTCTCAACAAGGGTCATTCTCTAAAACTGAAATGATCAAAGCATATGAACAGAGGAGGAGGATTGGGGCATGGATGCTGGCAGAGGCTGTGTCTAGTGAGCTCCATCCTCTTTTCTCTTCAACTTTCTGCCTCAGACTGAAGAAGCAAATTGGGCAGATTCCAAAACCAAAAGTGCTGCCCATGAGGGAAAGCCAGGGACTCTGCCCCCACTTCCATGCCCAAGGATCTTATCTTGATTTGGGTTGATAAATAAAATTCTCCTGAACCAAATAAAGGAAAGCAAATGGACTTATAAAACAGTGAATACAAGCAAAGGAAAGTTGCAATCTAAATCACCCAGAAGCAGCCTTTGGAAAGCTACTTAAGAGGGAGGAAGGAAGGTCTAAAGTTTAGGGAAAGGCTTCCCCACTTTGCCTCATATTAGAGAATCTACCTGCCTGCTTTGTGACCAATCACTTCAAAGTCAGATCTTGTCAAAACCCACAAAGACACAGCCCATATTCCTAGGGTTGGAGGTGTGTAGGCATGGGGTCATGGACAGTGAACCCCTCTATCTACTGAAAGAAGCTCACAAATATGGAGCTCAGAAGCTAAAGTAGAAGACAGCAATTTATTCTTTCAGGAAAGGGACATTTGCCAGCTTCTGGTGCCTAAAGAATGTCAAAGTATTGGGGACAACTGGGCAGCTAGGTAGCTCAGTGGATGGAGAGCCAGGCCTAGAGATGGGAGGTCCTAGGGTCAAATTTGGTCTCAGATACTTCCTAGCTGTGTGACCCTGGGCAAGTCACTTAACCTCTATTGCCTAGCCCTTACCACTCTTCTGTCTTGGAGCCAATATACAGTATTGGCTCCAAGACAGAAGATAAGGGTTTTTAAATTAAAAAAAAAATTAAAGTATTGAGTCCAAAGATCCAATTTATAGGCTCTCCAATCAAAAGACTCCTCCCCCTCCCACCTTTTGAAAGGTGTCAAAGATAACTGGAACAAAAGATGAGTGAACAAAAAACTGGGTTGTAGACATGCTGGATTGTAGAAAACAAGATTTGACAGATTGCTAGTTACTCTCCCCCTCAGGGCTTTTGGGGTATATGGGGTGTTCAGGGAGGGGTACTATCTCTGGTATGGAGGACTTGTCTTGCCCTTTTAGAGCAGCTCTCCAGCCTCTGACCCCCACCTGACACCCAGCTTTCACTTGTGGCTCCTAGTAGCTGCTAGCATGCGGCAGCGGCCACACCCCGGGCAACGGCTTCGACAGGCCGGCTAAACCTTGTGAGGGTAGCCATCGGGTCGTAGACCCCTGGTGAACCAAGGCTTTGCTCACCCAGCATGTGAAGACTGCTTCAGCTGAACCAACGGAGGAAACCAATAAGAAGGTTCAACGGCTGAGATGGCGACGCAGCAAGGCACTGTGGAGTGCTTAGGGCATGTTGGAGCCCAAAAGACAACACGGCCATCCAATGCAGCTGAGGAAGTCTCCAGGTGTAACGACTTTTTGTGCCACTGGACCCAGGCTTCCAACACTGAGAGAGTGGGACTGTCTGTGCATCGACTTTTCCACTTAAATCTCCTTCACGCACAAGTGTCTTTGTGCACACTCATCTATCATAGATGAAAATGCACAAAGTCAATCGTCATTATCGGTTACCGAGAGACTACTACAGGGCTTTTGACTATGACTGGCCAAGGTTTTTGTTTTTAGAGGAGGAGCTGTGTTCTAAAAGGAAGGGAAAGTACTAGAATCTCTTTGGTACTTAGCACTTCTTAGGAGAGACAGATTTGATCCCATTCAGAGGGAACAACAACATATCAAATCCAATCCCCTCATTTTCCAGGAAAAGCAGGGATTTTCAAGGGAATATTCCTTTTGAAGTCCTTTTTCAGTCATATTTGACGTGACCCCATTTGGGATTTTCCAATTTGTTATTTCATTTTCCAGCTCATTTTACAGATAAGGAGACTGAGGCAAACAGGGTTAAGTGATTTGCCCAGGGTCCTATAGCTAGTGAACGGGGCCAGATTTAAACTCAGGAAGATCCATCTTCCTGACTTCAGGCACACTATCCCCTTTGCACTCGGTGCCCAGTGCGAGAACTGCCTCTTCCCTTATGTATAAACACACCCACTGCATGTGCCCACTCTAGAGGAAGATATGCCCCAGCGTTCCCTGTGCCCTGCATGCATCTCTCCACGTGAGTCCCTATGTGCCTACTCACTACTGATGCTGTGTGTTTGAGAGAATGCACCACAGGCTCGTGGAGGCTACATTTTGTTGCTTCTATTCCTATGTCATTTCATTCAGTGCCTTTGGGGAGTTTATGTGGTTTTCGGAGACTGGAGCCTCTGGTGGGAGGGGCAGTATTAGGTGCGCATTAGCGCCATCTGGTGGCCCAGTGAGGACTAGCATCTCTTGTGGAAAGGCCAGCATTGTATGCACTATGGTGCCACCTAGCTGTCTAAGGAGGACTAACATCTCTGGTGGAGGGCTGGTGTGTGCACTATGGCGCCACCTAGCTGTCTAGGTTGGACTAGCACTCCTGGTGGGAAGACCAGTGTTGTGTGCACCATGATTTCCTTCAACTCCCCCCAGTGGCTCCAAGAAACTGTAGCATGTGTACCAGGCACACTAAAAAAAATCTCCGGGGATGAGCTAAAACAAGTGGAGGGTAACTGATAAGCCTCAAAGTGTCAGTTAAGGAACATCTACTCCAAATATGTGAAGACTTCTATCAGAAGGGGGTGGAGGAGGAGAACAATTTTTTCCAATGGCTATGAAGGTGTCTGAAGCAGGCACTGTGGAGGGCTTAGAGCTTGGTCTGACATGGAAGACATCAAGTTAATCCACTACATCCTAAGCCATCACCAGTTGCCCTGACTTTTGTCTTGCCACTGGACTTGGATGCCTGGAAGAGACAGTGAGGCTGATGACATTGTGCAACTCTGCCTCACTTAAATCCAATTCACTCAGAAGTCAAGACACCATCCCATAATGTCATTAGTCTTCTTCTAGGAAGGATGAACAGCAACAATGATTACAAACCCTAAAGCACTGGGGTTCTTAAATTGAAGGTCCATGAACTTGATCTTTTTATTATTTTGATAACCATATCCTTTATTCCTTTGCAATCTAAGGGAGTTTATTTCATGACTCAAAAATATTTTTTCAGAAAGGCTCCACGAACTGCATTAGACTTTCAGGGGGGTCCAAAAGGTTAGGAACTCTGGCATGGTGTAGGTGGAAAGTGGAAGCTTAGATTTGAATACTAACTCTGCCTCTTTACTACCCTTTTTCCCCTATGTTTCTTTCCCCAATTTGGTTTCCCTAAGAATAAGATTAAGAGGTATGGGGGGCAGCTAGATGGTTCAGTGGATAGAGAGCCATGCCTAGACCTGGGTTTAAATCTTGCCTCATAACTTCCCAGCTGTGTGACCCTGGGCAAATCACTTGGCCCCCATTGCTTAGACTTTACTACTCTTCTGCCTTGGAACCAATGCACAGTATTGATTCTAAGAGGGTTAAAAAGAAGGTTGAGGGTTGGTTGGTTTAATCTTTAAGGCCTCTTACAGCTAAAACTTAAGAAAATAGAGCTTTGTTTCCCTCCTCCCCCAGAGAAGTTTATTACCGTGGTTGCACTTCTCAATTTTGCCCACAGGTGTCACTGTGAGCAAGGATTAATCAGCCTCTGCTCCGCTGCAGCACTAAAGCTAACCCCGGAAGCAGATCATGTCTGTCTTTTCTCCACCCATTAAAAAAAAAAATGTGGCGGTTCTAATCTGCCGCTACGTGACCCGGGGACCAGGGGAGTAACCCGCCCGACTCAGAGATTTGCGCTGGGGACCAGGAAGAGCCTACAGAGGGCCAACGTCTTGGAGGGCATTCTGGGATCAGCCAGACCTAGCACCGCCGGCGCCCGAGTAGACGCGAGACTGGGGGTTTGATTGCTGGAAGAGGACAGATTTGCAAGGTAGAGGCCACAAAAGCGGATTTTGGGGGGAGGGAGGGCCGGGGTTCCCTGGAACCTCACTGTCTTTCAGCAGCAGCGGCCCGGGGGGAAGACAAGAGAAAGTTGGAAGATGGAGGGAGAAGAGCAGCCGTATCTGGGTAGCCGGTGAAAAGAACCTCTCGGTCGGTTACCTATCAAAGGTAAACAAGCACAGCTCACGTGACCTCGCCCCTCTCTCTCCCTGGCAACCCTGGACGCTGGGGTAGGGCTTGTAGTAGCAATGCCCCCATATCCCAGAGGAGAAAACTGAGGCTTCGAGAATTTAAAGGACGGACCCGGGGCTACCCACGGTAGGAAGTGTCTGTTTCCTAGAAGTTTGTCTCTTCCAAGTCTAGTGAGCAGAACGCGACCCTGGGAGTCCCTTCGGAAATAGTCTGAGCTGGAATTCCATTTGTTTTGTAAAAACCCTCACTCTCCGTCTTAGAAGCAATACTGAGTATTGATTCTAAGGCAGAAGAGCAGTTAGGGCTAGGCAATGGGGGTGAAGTGACTTGCCCAGGATCACACAGCCGGGAAGTTATGTGAGGCAAGATTTGATCCCAGAACCTCCGGTTCCTAGGCCTGGCTCTCAATCCACAGAGCCACGTAGCAATGCCAGCATTTATTAAGCGCCTACTGTGTGCCAGGCTCTAGTGAATATATAGTGGCTATGAAGACAGCAGCGTAAACCGACCGTGCACCTTGGAGTGTTTGTGTTCCCCTTAGGGAAACCACGTGGAATCAGATAAGTAAAATCTCCCTGAGGAAGATACAAAGTAAACTCTGAGCCGAGGAGAAAAGTAACCATTTAGCCCTTAGTCATTTCCTCCTCTTTGCAGCAGCGGCTGCCTGCTGGGATTCCTCCTTCCTCCCTGCTCCTGGGTCCCACGGATCGAGCCCTCGGGGGCTCTGCCCGCCTTCCCCCCGAAATCTGCCTGCCTCCGCTGGACGCAGCTGAGCGCCTTCTCTTCAATGATCCAAAAATCCCGAACCCCGTTACTGCAGACTCAAGATGTTGGAGACCGAGTGGAAACCCTCATGGTAACGCTGGGGGGACGGACGGGAGGGAGCTGTCCCAGGAGCCCTGGGGGAGGAGAGCGGCTCTCCCCATGGTCTTCCCCTGGGCGGGCAGATGCCGCTGCGGTGTGGGTGGGGCAGGGCCGTTCGGGTAGATTGAGCTGGAAGTGGATGTTTTCCCGAGATCTGGCTCGAAGCCCTGGGGTGGGTGGTTTGTCGGGGCTTTGAGAGTCGTCTGCGCGGATCCTTTGTGCGTGACTTGCCAGAGCAACTCTGAAAAGTGGCTTTTCTGCCCTTGCTGCTTTGGGGCAGGTTGTTAACCTGGTAATAAGGCAGAACTACTAAAGTTGTCAGCAAAGCCATGTCTTGAATCAGGAGAGGGATAGGTCCAACTTCTCCCGGGTCTACAGGGGCAAGGATAGCTTCCGGGAACCAGGGAACTAGGACGGGAAATTGACATTACCATGGCAACAAGGAAATGGGCGTGACCGAGATACACTGGCCAGATACAATCCTGCCTGGGAAAGGAGAGGACTACCTACAATGGCTACTAAAGGGAAATAGACAGGGCCTGGGCTGCCTGGGAAAGGGACTTTGATACAAGGGGGGGGGGGGGGAAGGGTACTTAGTATTTGCTTAGGTGGGCTAGCCCCATCTAACTTGGGCCATTAGGTATCCGAAGGTCTATTATTCAGTCTGAAATAGCTGTTTGAAACTTCCTTTGGGGTGTATTCTCACGGGAACAGGGACCCACTTGGGGTTTCCAGCTTTCAAGGAGACCAAGCTTGGGGGTCTCCAGATTCCAGGTTGACACCCTAGTTTTCCCCCATAGAAGGGGAGGGAGGAGACTGAGAAAACCAGTACTGGCTTTCAAACAGAGCTAGTCATTAATATTTAGGAAGGGGGTCATAGGAAGGAATAAATATTTACAGAGTGCCTACAATGTATCTGGCCCTGGGCTCAGCATCTGTTTTTTTTTTTAACCCTTACCTTCTGTCTTGGAGTCAATACTGTGTATTGGCTCCAAGGCAGAAGAGTGGTAAAGGCTAGGCAATGGGGTCAAGTGACTTGCCCAGGGTCACACAGCTGGGAAGTGTCTGAGGCTAGATTTGAACCTAGGACCTCTCATCTCTAGGCCTGGTTCTCAATCCACTGAGGTACCCAGCTGCCCCCTCAGTATCTGTTTTACAAATAGCTCACGGGATCCTCATGCCAGTCTTGGGAGGTAGTTGGTGTTATTCTTAGCCTTATTTTTCATTTGGAGAAACTGAGGCATACAGAGGTGAAGTGTGATGCCCATCGGGAAATTTCCAAGCCTTGATTTGAATTGCTGTCTCCCTGATTCCACCTGCAGGGCTTTATCCCCTGTCTCTGTCTAACCACAAAGTCCTGAGTAAATAAAAAGGTGTGCCTTGGAGTTTCCTGGCCAGAAGCTTAGCTTGTTGGTTTAGACTCTTCCTATGGAGTTGGGGTCTACCACTTGACTAATAGTTTTAGAGAATTGCCCAGGGGCACATAAGATAAAAGGATTTGCCTATGGAAATGAGAGGATCCTAGGGTTTTCTTTTTTTAAACCTTTACTTTCTGTTTTAGAATCTGTACTAGGCAAACTGGGTTAAATGACTTGCTCAGGCTCACACAGCTAGAAGTGTCTTGAGGTCATGCAGTAGTCCCCAAGGGGAGGAGAGGAAAATTGAAGTAAAGTAGATAAATGCCTGTCAGCATTTTTTAGGAAATAGACCTGACTTCCCTCCCCCACCCCCCCCACCCCCAGGTCGAGCTGCTTATGCAGACAGCCGACCAGTCTCTACTTAGCTTGGGGAGGTGAATTAGAAAGGGCAGGAGACAAAGGAATTTCAGAACTATCAAAGAGGTCAGGATGGAAGCAAGATAACATATGGCTGACTAGGGCTAAGTGTCTAAGTGCATGTGAAAATAAACAACCCCTAAATAAATCTGAGGATTGTCCCCCCATCACTGACTTCACATTCCTGTATCAACGTTTGTTTTATTGTCATCGAAGAACCTATATGTGAAAGGAAATAACTCTATCTTGTATCCTATATAAGCTATCCTGTAATGTCAGTCTGATGCAGCTTCCACTAGGGAAGTCTGTCCCAGCTGGTAGATTCTTTATTCTTTATTAATAAATCACAGTTCCAATAATTGAAATTCTGGGTGTTTGGACTCACTTTATGAAATGCCCCACTTCAGTCAGATTTGAACCTGAGGTCCTCCCAGCCTCAGACCTGGTGCTCTCTTCTCTGCTTCAATCATGGAGTTTTTGGTAAGAGCTGGGAAAGACTGTAGAACCCATTCTGGCCAACTTTATCCCTTCCTCCTCCTTCTTTTTGTAGAGGAGGCTAAAGGGTTAATTGAGTTGTCCCGTTTCACACAGGCTGGGCAGTAATGGAGGAAGGTTTGAACTCAGGTCCTTTAACTGGTAGGTGGCACAGTGATTTCTGGAGTCAGGAAGACTCAAGCTCAATTTGGCTTCATTCGCTTACCACATGTGTGACCCTGAGCAAGTCATTGCACCCCTACCTCAGTTTCCACATCTGTAAAATGAGCTGGAGAATGTCGAACCAGCCCAGTATCTCTGCTAAGACTCCAAATGGGGCCATGAAGAGTCAGATACAACTGAGCAACAACATAACTTTTATATTCACTGGGAAACCAAAAAAGTTCTTGTAAATCACTAAAGAGGTGATCTGGAACTGAACCCACACTATCCTCAAGGTATGCCTGTGATTTTGAAGTGCTCTATAAAGCCGTGAGACCCTGAACAAGTCTCTTAAGAATCCACTTGCCTCAGTTTCCTAATCTATAAAATGGGGATAATAATCACATCTGTCTCCCAGGGTTGGTGTCAGAATCAAATGAGATTTTTTCAAAAGTGCTCCACACATCTTTGTGACTTTCGTCAAGTCACCCTCTGCCTCAGTTTCCTCATCTACAAAATGGGGATAAAAAATAGCACCCACCTACCAGGGTGGTTGTGAGTTTGTAGACCCTGTAGTACACAGTAAGCACCAAATAAATGTTAGCTATAAATGCTATTAAAATGATGCCAGAAGGACTTGAACTCGGGATTTGTGCCTTTTCCTAGTTCATCTGGGAGACTTGAGTACACAGCCTGACGCTCCCATCCCCCATTTCATCAGTTTACATCCCTTCCCCGTCCAGGTCTTAGGCCACGCCCCCCGGGCCACCCCTTGCCCTCGGATTGGCCGGTTTGGCTTCTGTCTCCTTATTGGCTAGGGCAGAGGTGGGTCTGGCCACTGCGTGCTGGGCCGAAGATGGTTCTGGAGCTCTTGGCTGGGGTGGGTGTGAAGGACTGGGACCCCAGGTGTGGTGGTAATGGTGGGGGGAGTGGGAAGGTACCCCCCCACCCCTATTTCCCTCTCAGAGAGGCCGGGGGAAGGTCCAGCTGTGAGCACAGGCTCTGCGTGGGGGAGGAGCACACTGAGGAGAGGCCGCTATATAACTGGCTTATCTATACCGGAACTAGATGTGTTGGTTACTTTGGCCGCTAGGTGGCGCCACATTGCCCAGAGCGCCGACCTGAAGGCTACACAACTCAAATTCAAACAAATCCTGCCTCAGACTAGCTGACTGGGCAAATCACTTTGCCTCTGCCTCAGTACCTCCTCTGTGAAGGACCGGAAGTGACAGACCACTGCAGTATCGTTACCAAGGAAACCCCAAATGGGGTCACCACGAGTCCTCCACAAACAAACTAGCAGAATCCAGAGCAGCCCCAGCCCTCCGGGCCCCTCACTCTCTTCAAGACCTAGCTCTAGGCCCTCTACCTCGGGAAAGACTTTTACTCTTCCCCCAACATCGGAACCTTGTATCTTGGAACCAAACTGACCGTTCCAAGGCAGAAGAGCAGTAAGGGCCAGGTGACTGGGGCCGGGACTTGCCCAGGGTCACACAGCTAGAGTCCAACCCAGGACCTCCTAGCTTGGGACCTGGCTCACTATCCTCTGATCCACCTATCTGCCCCCCTCCCCCCATCTCTATAGTGCTTTGACGTCTTGCTAGGAGTTTCTCATTTTATCCTCTCCACCATCCTGGGAAGTAGGTGCTATTTTACAGATGGGGAAACTGAGGTACAAGGTAAGTGATTTGCCCCCGGTTACATAACTAGTGAATGTTTGAAGCCCCATTTGAACTCGGGTGCTCTTGGCCCCAGATCTGGGACTTTGTCCATTAAGTCTCTTCCTAAATCACTTGTAAGAATTCCCATTCATTGAGGTTTTGGTTTAGTGAAGATTCACTGCAGTGAGGCTACCTAAGGCTTTTGCCTCTGAAACCTTTGATAACCTTTTTTTAAGCATCAAAATAGGAATAAAAATCTTAAAGGTCTATATAAAACATGTTATGGTTATAAACTATTAAAGGAGGCAGTGGCTGATTTGGAGGCTGCAGCTGAAGCCACTGGAAATCAATGAGGAGGAGCTGGCCTTTTATTTTTTTTAAACCCTTACCTTCCCTCTTTGAGTCAATACTGTGTATTGGCTCCAAGGCAGAAGAGTGGTAAGGGCTAGGCAATGGGGGTCAAGGACTTGCCCAGGGTCACATAGCTGGGAAGTGGCTGAGGTCAGATTTGAACCCAGGACCTCCTGTCTTAGGCCTGACTCTCAATCCTCTGAGCTACCCAGCTGCCCCTATTCTATACCTTTAAAAAGTGAGGAAGGCTCAGCCTGACTGACTTGCCTCTGATTACAAAGATTTATTCCATTCCTATATGATCAGGCCATTGGTGCAGATTCAAATGTGTCACAAGGCCTTCTGAACAGACTTCAAAGAGAATGACCTGGTCCAATAGGTCTTTGGATACAATCTCCACACCATTAGTCAGTCCCCTGAAGACAAAAGACCTCAATACTATTACTGGTTCCAAGACAGAAGGGCATGGGAGTTAAGTGACTTGCCTAGGGTCCCACAGTTAGGAAGTGTCTGAGGCCAGGTTTGACCCTGGGATCTTCCATCTCTGGGCTGGCTCTCAATCTACTGAGCCACCTAGCTGCCCCCTGTAACAATACTTTCATAGACTTCCAGAAATACCATCATCTCTTTCAATTGGCTTAGCATTTAGCTGCATAAGAAGCCAACACTCTTAAATCTTTTGTCATGATCATATGCACTTTTCAGAATATTTTTCAACATAGTAAGGCATACATTTGCATGAGAAGTGACACTAGGTGTCTAGGACACTTCTACCTGGGAATCTATAATGTCTTGAGGCAAAAACTGTTGCCCAGAATCACCCAGGTACTGAAGAAGCAGAAGGGTTACTCTGCGGTACTGGGTGGACCTCGATGAAACTGGATCTTCATCTCTCATCTCATCCTATTGGGATTGAGTTGTAGTGAGCATAACAGGCTCATTTCATCCCTCAATGTCTGCACTCATCTTTGAATTTCACCAAAAGGGAGCCATCCTGGACCTCCAGATTCTCAGCCACCAGCTTCCGACCTGAGCTGTCACCAGGGTGGAAAGAATAAGGCTTTGTCCCAGAGTACCGAAAAGAAGATGTTAACAGCACTTGTTATTCAGAAGCATAGAAACAGCAGAGCTTAGCCCTCATTTAAGCAAAAAAAAATTTTTTTTTGAACTGGACTAGTATATGGAATTCCCAGTAAACCAACAGTAAGTGTAAGTTCTAATCCTGAGAATTTAGCATCATGTCTGTCCCACGGTAGACATTACTTAGTAAATACTTGTTAATTGGCCAATTGAGGGTCATGAAGCTCCCACTACCTGCCCAGTGCCTTACAATTTAAGGAGCCTAAGATCACAAATCCAGTATGTCAGGAGAACTCGAACTCAGGTCTTCATGACTCCAAGGTAAGCCCTCTCTCTGTCATGCTATATTTCTCCATTCAACAAAAATAATTGGTTAAATTAGGAAACTACGACATGGAGCTTTGGGGTATGTCTCACTCCTCTCATTTCCCCCTACCATGAGAGTGTTCATCACCATCCCTACAAGTGAGAGAATGCCCTTCACCACTTATCCTGGGCACAGGAGGTAAAAACTCCCAGCTAAAGCTCTGATTTCAACGTTAAATTTCTTCCTTACTCTACAACTCCCAGTAGGTTGTAGTAATCCCTTCTGAGTGATGATCCCAGGGCAAGAGAACCAATTAAGCCCACCCACCCAGGAAGAAAAGAGAAGAGGCCAGCTTGCCTCCCACACTCCCTGGAGGATCTCTCTGCCAGCTGTAATGAAGGATATTTCTCAGGAGTTGCCACTAAGTGAAAAGTCATAAAAAATGCAAAAAGCAATGTGTACACAATCCTTAAGTGCAGTTATTCATCTCTTCCTTCTCAGGCTCAGGAGATATTTAAAAGTTACATTTTATCTTCACCACAACCCTGGGAGGTGGGTGCTATTCCTGTTTCACAGATGAAGAAAGTGAAGGTTAAGTGACTTGCCCAGGGTCACACAGGTAAACTCTGAGGTGACATCTGAATTTAGTTTTTATGGCAATTTTAGCCACCACCTGAGCTCCCTCTGTAAACAGCTGATGGAAAAGATGTTTCAGAGCTCAAATAAAATGTTTTTTTCCCCCATCCAAGTTCACACACACACCCTGAAATATGTGTGGACCCCAGAGTTAAGAGCCTCTGGTGTAGTGCCTTGCACACAGCAGGTGACTGCTAAATGGTTGGGAAATTTAATGTAATCTCAGTGTTGGGAAGAGGAGTGATTTAGGAAGAGACTTAATGGACAAAGTCCCAGACCTGGAGTCAAGAGCACCAGAGTTCAAATGCGGCTTCAAACATTCACTAGTTACCTCTCTTCTGCCTTGGAACCAAGGCACAGCATTGACTCCAAGACAGAAGGTAAGAGTTTACAAATAAATAAATAAATGTATAGAATAGTTAGTAATGCCTATAGTAGCTACACAATTATCATAAGATTCAATAGACATTACAGAAAGCATAGGAATGTTTGAGAGGCAATACAGCATAGTGTAGCCAGTTGTCTGGACCTGAAATTAGGAAGATTGGAGTTCAAATCCTACCTCATACATTTATTGGCTGTGTGACCCTGGGTGAGTCATTTAAGCCTCTGCTTCATTTTTCTTAGTTGTAAAATGGGGATAAAATAGCCTCTGCCTCTCAGGGTTGTTGTGAAAGTATTTGTGAAGCACTCTGGCTGCCTTAAAGCCAATACGTGACTGCTAGCCAGATTTAAAGACTTTTGCCTGTGTTCAAGTTCTCACTTGGGTTTTTATTAGTTGTGTGATGATGGATGTCATTTAATTTCTCTGAACCTGTAAAATGATACGCAGATGGCATTGTGCACCAATGACTTGACTACTGAAGGAAGGAGCCCCAAGTACACTTCTCTGCTTAGGTTAAAAACAGCTTTAATTTGTCATTTTTGAGCATTAATACAGAAGTCTCATCCATAGTTCTCACGATTAAGCTGGATTAAGCTCAATCATGTGTAGCCTCATTTGTTCCTGCAAGAGTGAGTGTTCCTAGCCCATTATATTAGAGCGAATAGCTGATCAGAAGAGTAAAACATGTTGTGGTCCCCCTTATCATGATGGGTCAAAAAAGTATCCTTTGCAAGCCTAAAGACAGGAGGTCCCGGGTTCAAATGTGGCCTCAGATGCTTTCTAGCTGTGTGACCCTAGTGGGCAAGTCACTTGACTCCCATTGCCCAACCCTTACCAGCTCTTTTGCTTTGAAACCAATATACAGTATTGATTCCAAGATGGAAGGTAAAGGGTTTTTTGTTTTTAAAGAGTTTCCTTTGAAGGAGGGTTGACCTGGCTTTGGTAGCTGGAGCTAGGGGGTTGGCAATGTTAGAAATAGTTAACTCATAGAATGACTTGACTATAGGGGGTGACTGATCTAATTTAGTACTTGTGATGGGAGAAGGGCGGAGATTTTTTGGTGGGGTTATTATCGAAGCAAGAAGTAATGACGATGAAGGGTCTGTTGCTTACATTGAGATGGATTTTTTTATGATCTCAAAAAGTGATTGTGGGAGAGGGTATAAGAATGAATCTTACGTACTTTGGGGGGAGTAATAGAACACAGCAGACTGGCCCTCAGGAAACAAAGTTCTGATCTTCTATTCCTATTTAAGTTCTTGAAATAACATAGGTAATGTTTTTGGAAGAAGATTCAGACATTAGTTTTGGGGGAAAGATGAGATTGAGTTCCTCTGGATTTGCCTGCTGACTTGGTTGGTCATTTGTATCCTGATGTTAAATTGTCTTTCAGTTGCATCCGGTGATAAAGGCCTTTCTGTGTGGTTCTATCAGTGGAACCTGCTCCACTCTTCTCTTCCAACCTCTGGATCTGCTTAAAACCAGACTGCAGATTGTCCAAACAACACAACCTGGGTAGGTGCCCCCCTGCTAACTGCCTTTGGTGTTAATTATAGACAGTTCTTGCTTTAGGTTGCCTGGCCCTGTCTTCTTCCTCCTGCTCTCACTTCTGTCACCAGCCCTCTTCCTCCTTCCATGGTCAAGGAGTCCCCTTCCTGCTTCTCTCCATTCCTCATCCTCATTTCCTCAAGTTGGTCAGTTATGTGGAAATCGCTTTATGTCTGCCAAAAGATCCACGTAAGTAAAAGTGAGAACTGCCTATATCTATAGAAAGAAAAGACTGATGAGTTTTAAAACCTCTCCTGTTCCAGAAGAGTGGTGAAGGCTAGGCAGTGGGGGTAAGTGACTTGCCCAGGTAGCCCAGCTAGGAAATGAAAGCTGTACATTTTCTAGAACTTTTTGCTGACTGGAAGTCAGCTGGACTTTGATACCTTTGAGCGAACTCTTTCCTTTTGAGTTCGTTATAGCTCTTTTATATCAAGGTGAATTGTTTTTCTTAGTCTCTCACTCTTTAGATCAACAATGGGAACATTTTAATGTCTTTCCATCTTATTCCTTAGCTTAAATTTCCAGTTTCTTTGTCAGCTGAGCTACTTCACATTCAAGGTTTTTTTTAATCTGGCTCCCAGTAAATATTTAGTAAATGCTCTTGGCTCTGTTGAGCACTAAAAGCTTTTCAGCAAAACTCTGCAACCTCGCTTTCATGTCTTGAGAAAACACTTGGGGGCTCCTATCATTGTTTGTTTTTCGATGTGGGTTCTTTGAACACTAGTTTTCTTCACTCTGTGCCTGATTCCATTTACTCCAAATAGTTCTGTGTTTTTCTCCTCATCTTTGATGTTGGTATCCTTGGTTCGGATTGTCACGATCTTGTTTTCTGTCTTTTTGTCTCATCCTTCAGGTCAAAACACATCGGGATGCTCTCTTTGTTAATCAGAGTTGTTCGCACAGAGAGTCTGCTGGGACTGTGGAAAGGAATGTCTCCAGTAAGCTCCCTATTGGCTTGGATCTGAACTCTCGTTTTTAATAATTAGACTTCTCTACTAAGCTCGTTGAATGTGCCTGTGAGCCAGAGGTTGGGCAGAGGTGGGTGGGAGCCCCTCTGGCCTCTTGGGGGAATCCCAGTTAACTGCTCTGCTGAAAAGCTGGCTTTTCCCCCGAGTTTGTAAACGTTGGTGCTGTGGGGTAGGCGCAGGACCTCCGATATCCTGGGTGTTGGGAACTGGCCGAGGAGCATCTCTTCTCTTCATTGAGATGGGCACCAGCTCTGCAGCATGAATTTGTCTGGCCTTCAAGGCCAGCTCTTTCCTTAAGGTGCTCTGGGTGTGTGATAATGCACGTGAATGTATGTGTGGGCACCACGGACCCATCCGGGGCAGCATCCAACCTGGCTGTCCCTCCTCCCCTGCAGTCCATTGTAAGATGCGTTCCTGGCGTGGGCATCTACTTCGGGACTCTCTACTTCGTGAAGGAGCACTTTCTCCTGGGGCAGTCCCCTACCGCCTTCCAGTCAGTCATGCTGGGCATCGGCTCCCGGGCTTTCGCAGGGGTCTGCTTGTTACCTGTCACTGTGGTCAAGACTCGGTATGAGGTGAGCCTTGGGCTTTTGAACCGTCTAAATGTTCCTGTGGATGACTGGGAAGAGGCCCGGGCACAGAGCGGGCCGGGCCGTCCCTCTCTCCGCCTCAGGTGCCCTTAGCTAGAACCCAGCCCAGGATGACAGGATTGGGAGAAAGTGAAGAGGACCGGGGTTTGAATGGAAGCTCTGCCTCTTAAGGCCTGGATGACCCCGGGCAAGTCACTACACCTTACTGGGCCCTCCATTCTCCTCTCTGTAAATGAGGGGGCTAGACTAGATGACTCATCTACCCATCATCAGGCATTATTTAAAACCCTTACCTTCTGTCTTAGAATCAATATTGTGTATCAGTTCCAAGGCAGAAGAGAGAGCAGGAAGGGCTAGGCAGTGGGGGTTAATTGACTTGCCCAAGGTCACACAGTTAGGAAATAGGAGGCCTGATTTGAACCCAGGACCTTCTGTCTCTACCCCTGGCTTTCCATCCATTGAACCATCTAGCTTCTCCCATCAGGTATTCATTATTAAGTGTCTACTGTGTGCTGAGCATTATGAATACAGACAGGAAATCATTCCTGCCCCTCAGGTCCGTGATGGGGAGACAACAGGCAGGCCTATGAGTGTATTCAAAATAAACACGAGGGTCTTTTGGTGAGGAAGGGGGGAGGAGGGGAGGGGGCAAGACCTGTGGCTAGCCAGCTTAACTCAGAACACAAGGCTGGTGATGTGGGTCTCCAAACCCTGTGATGCCGCCAGCAGTGAAGTCTAAGTAGAGGACCTCCTGTGTGCTCTGTAGAGTGGGAAATACGGCTACCCCAGCATTTACGGCGCTCTGAAGAGCATCTACCGCACCGAGGGGCACAAGGGCTTGTTCAGTGGAATGGCAGCCACTCTCCTCCGAGACGCCCCCTTCTCTGGGATCTACCTGATGTTTTACAACCAGACCAAAGGCCTCGTGATGAAAGGTAAGGCGCAGGGGGGCTTCCTCTCCTCCGGGGCCTTTTGTTCAGCCTCGCTTTAGAGTCTCCATTCTCGGGGTCACTTGAAGAGCCCTCTGGGTGGGACCTTTTAGTTCCTCTCAAGCTTGCTGGGGAGGTGGAGGCTGAAGCAAAGGCTGAGGGTGAGGGTGTGACAGGTGACTAAAAGTGGCCGTGAAGGATTCGTCTGGTTCTGCTCGTCCCAGCGGGCCGGCCTGGGTGGTGGGCAGAGGGACGTGCTCCTTATTGCCGAGGAAAGCATCCAAATCAGAGCCATCTCTGGGCGGAACAAGCCGCTCACTGTACCCTCTAGGCGAAGGTTTAGCGAGCCCTTCACCCAGGGGCTGAGGTCAGGCAGGGCTAAGAGTCTCCTCTGGACGCTCCCGGCTCTAGGATTCCTGGGGAACCGGAAGGGACCTGCGGCTTTGAGGAGGACAGAAAAGGGGGAGGCTCGTCTCTAGCCAAGGTCTCTGTAGTCATAGGAGTCTGTCTGGCCTGCTGTGGATTTGGAGCACCAACGTCTGCAGCAAAATGCCTTGATTGCATTTCCAGTAGCTGGTGTTGGGGCTCCCCTGAGGGGACCCCCTCACCCAGGACACACATGCTTGTTCCCCAGGGCCCAGAAGAGGGGGAAGGAAGGAAGGAAGCCTTGGATGGTGCTTATCTGTGTCGAGCAGGATTTGGAGCTAAAGGCTGTGTCCCTGGACCAGGCCTACTTGGGAACTCCTAACGCACAGCTCCTCACCTAGTGGTGTTTCAGGGCCAGTGTGGGAAGCAGTTTTTGTAAACCGCTCCTTTCCTCCCTAGAATGGATGCTGGTTCCGTTCTAAAGCCGAGGAGCCAGAAGGGCTGGCAAGGGGGGTGAAGGGACTGGCCCAGGGTCACACAGCTGGGAAGTGTCTGAGGCTAGCCCTGCCCCCAGGACTGTGGTCTCTAGGCCTGGCAATCTATCCACCCAGCTCGCTCCCTCTGTCTGTCTGTCTGTCCATCCGTCCCTCCTTAGGAAGCATTTGTTAAGGCTTACATTCTGTCAAGGGATACACAGCATTTCCCCAGAGGAGCAACTGCAGGGAGCTTTGAGCTTCCGACTAGGGGATTGCTGGCCGTCAGGAGGGCTCCGATTTTGAGGGATCACAGAATTTCAGGGCTGGCAGGCCCCTCCGTGGCCCTCTAGTTGAAGCCGTGCCTCAACAAGAATGCTGCCTCCAGCTGGATCCTCACTTGGCCCTCCAGAGTTTCCTGGGAGACTGAGGCAGCCGCCCCACTGCGTTCAGCTTCCGGGAAGTCTGGGCTTACTTTTGAGCAGCTTTACCCTTGGCTCCCAAGTCTGCCCTCAGGGACCAAAAGAGTCTGATCCCATCACCCTGCCCAGCGGCCCCTCCCTCTGCCCTTCCCGCCCTCCTTGGCCCCCAAGGCAAGCTTTCCTGACCGCCTGTGCCCTAACTTGACTCCTTGCCTTCTTGTGGATGCTCCTAAAACTGATACCTGCAGTATTACTCCAGGCTAGCCTGACCGGGATAGAGCTCAGCGGGTGGGGGGCCGGGATCAGAGACTGAAAGAAGGAACAAAGGAAGGCGAGTGCTCAGAGATGGGCCAAGCGAAGAGGCCGCGAGCAGGCAATATATACCCGCGGCGCCCCTCCCCGCCCCTCCCCCCCCCAGGCTTTGACCCTCAAATCCAAACACCTGAGCTTCCAACCCAGCTCAGCTGAGGCAGGGCAAGGGCCGCTGCTCACTGCCCCCCTGCCCTGCATCAGCCTCCCACCCACGCCCGGCCCGGAGTCCTCCCCCAACCCAGAGGTAACAAACCCGCTTTTATGAGCTAAGCGCTCCGCCTGAGAAGAGCACCGTCACTTCTGCGCCCCCCAAATGGGAATTCCAAATAGGAAGCTCCACCCCTTAGCACATTGCGCTAAGCTTCCTGGACTACTGAACACATTGTTGGCTCAGAAGGAGTGTGTTCAAAGTGCAGCCATTTTCAGTTGTGTTCAGCCCTTTATGACCCCTTTTGGGGGTTTCTTGGCCAGGCTCCTGGAGCCATTTGCCACTTCCTTCCCAGCAGCTTTTCAGATGAGGAAACGGAGGCCAGCAGGATGAAGTGACTTGCTCAGGGTCACAAAGCTAGGAAGTGACTGAAGCCAGATTTGAACTTGGGAAGAGGAGTCTTCCTGACTCCAGGCCCAGTGCTTTACCACCTAAGGAGTTTGGGGGTTCGCTAAACTCTCCCAAAGGTTTTTCACAGGGAGGTCCCTCTTCAGGGTGTCCTAAGAGTCTTGGTGCGGCTCAAACTCAAGTGCAGGTCCATAAGTGGATCTCTATGAAATGATCCCTCATCGGACGTGTATCAACATTCTGGCCTTTTGAAAGATTTTGGGCGTTCAGTTCTGTGATCCAGTTTGTCAGCTCTGCTCCCTCCCCCCAGGCTTATAGAAAGTTGTGGAGCATTCCAGCTGTGCCTTTATTGAAGCCTTCGGCCCAAATGTTTCCTAGTCCTGGCCGGTGCTGACCCAGTTCGGAACCTGTCTCATCAGCCCAGCATCCAGCCAGCTTTCTCGGTCTTTTCTGCAAGGTTAGATGAAGGGTCTTCACGAGAGAGTTGAATGCTCTTCTCAAATCTAGCTACAGTCTAGGTGTGACATTCCCATGACACCAAACCCCAAAGTAAAAGGGAATGAAGTCTGAGGAAACCAGGCTGTATCCTACAGGGATTGTGGGACTAGCAAAGGGTTATGATGAGGAGCCAGCATTGGGCAGTGAGAAGGAAGGACTGTTGTGTTGAGAGAAAAATGAGGCTTTGGAAAGTGGGCTCTGGCCTTCTCTGTTCTCCAGTCATAAAGCACAGCATATGAATGCTAGCTAGTACGTGGGGAGCTTGGGGTTCTGAGCTGAAGAAAACCTTAGAGATGTGGTGCAATTCCTCCCCTCAGTTTATAGATGAGGAAACTGGGCCCCCAAGAACAGTGACCTGCCCAAGGTCACATGGGAAGTAAGGGGCAGAGGTGGGGTTCGGACCGATGTCCTCCAGTTCCAAGTCCAGCCCATTTTTCAGGACATCCTGTTACCTCTCTGCGTCTTCATTTTATAGTTAGGAAACTGAGACTCGGTGACTTTAGGAAAGATATCTTGGCCTCAAGGGACCTCATCTGCCCTCTCTTTTTTGAGTGAAATAAAATCTAAGAATGGCTTTTGAGCCTTTGTAGTAAAAGATAATAATTTATTCTTTGAACTAGTGCTCCTACCTAGTAAGTTTTTTGGTGAACACAAGGAAAGGCAAGACTTCTCATGCTGTTGCTTTTTAAAAAATCCTTCATTTGTTTTATTTTGTCTCAGGACAAAAATACAGATCCTTCATACTAGTCAATACCTTCAAAGGTTCAGCCTTTGGGATTTTCTTTTTCCTTGATGCCTTCTCTGTCCCCATCCTCTTTAGCCGGTTACCAGTGGTCTCACCTTTCCCCATCTACTTTGTGTTAGATTTATTTGTGTCCACCTTTAGTTCCTCTAATGGAGTAAAAGTTCCTCGAGATCAGGGATTTGTGTGTTTTTGTCCTTGTACTCTGCTTGGATAGTGGATGACATGGCAGGTACTTAATAGTTCTTTGAATTAAATTTTCTGGATTGCTAATCAAGAACTTTACAGAATAAGCAGAAATGCCTCATTTTTCTGTCACTAATCAAAGAGTAAACTTTCTTTTGATGGCTTTATGAATTCCAAGGGCACCATATCGGTAGTAAATTTACTTTGGGGGGCTGGTTGAGAAATTTTCAGGGAGGTTACTAGTAGAGAATATATCTCTGTTCTTACAGGATCAGAGACTTTAGAGAGCCTCTGGTCAAACTCCTCATTTTACAAATACGGAAACTGAGGCCCAAGGAAGCTCTAACTTGTCGATGCCATATGTGTTAGAGGTGGGATTTGGACCCAGATCCTTTTACTCCAGAGTCAGCACTCTTGCTGTGATGAACACTTGAAAGACTAACAGTGCAGTAGAAATAGCCGGTTATCACAATATTGTGAGGGAAAATCAATTCATAAAAGAAACAGCTTTTGAGAGATCTTCTTCCAAAGTCCTTGAAGACTTTTTGGTTTCAGAGTCAAGGTACATACTGAGCTTCTCAATATAGCCTAAACCTACTGAAATTTAATTTCTTTCATTGGCATAAAGAGGTGCCCATTAGGCAAGTTCCTTTAGAAACAAGAATCAGTGTGTTCTTGCAGGGAATGGGCAAATTATACATGACCAGCAAATCCTCTACCCGCTTAGGAACTGAATATCTAGCTGAATTTCCAATTTAAAAAATCCTAATTTAGCCAATTATATGGACCAAATCATAGCTTTGGATGAGTTAATTGGGGAAGAAATTGTGACACGTGCTGCTGTTGTTGGGGGCAGGAGTGATGGCTCTTTATAAGGAGGGAGACATGATTTGGTGCTATTAAAAAACCCTCAGTGCCATTGACCTAGCTCAAACCAGTTGGTGACAGAGGGAATACATGGGTTTCATTGTGTTTTGTTGTTTTTTTTAATAACAGGCCATGTTTCTAATTTGCTTCTGAAATTAATCACAATTACAGTCTCTGGTTGACTTGGAATCCATAGTTTGTAGTGCATCGAAAGAAGTGGTAGGAATGGGAAGGTTGGTGCATCCTTAGTTGGTGAGACCTTTTCCAGTGAATTTTGCTTTTGTCCTATTTCAGATGACATGGATGCCACCCTCGTTCCCTTCATGAACTTCAGTTGTGGGATCTTTGCTGGCATCCTGGCATCATTGGCCACGCAACCTGCAGATGTTATCAAAACCTACATGCAGTCGTCACCGGAGAAATTCCGGAGGATTGACCAAACTGTCATTCTCATCCTCAAAGTAAGGCTGTTGTGGCTCGTCATTGGGCATTGCTTTGTGTCTCCATCTGACCTCCAATCTGGGGAAGTCTTGGTTTGCTCCTATAAAAAGGAGAAGAGGAATTCTTGTGTCCCACACCTCAAGAGCTATGAGAGGCAGGGCTTTGCAAACTAAAGTTCCCCAAAACGGGAAAAGCTATTTTTGCTTTAGGGTTTAGAATTCTGGTGAAGAGAATTGTTTGGGCCTATCTTAAGGTAATATCTATAATGTCTAGATGTCTGAGTAAGGATAATACGTGAAAATAGGGTGTCCAAGAAGCCTCAGCACTGAGACATCCGGGCCACCCTGTATAGTATAGACACCCAAGGCACAAAAGGACCCTAGTGCTGAAAAGGACCTTAAAGGTGCTCTAGTCTAATCCCTGCCTTTTACAGATGAGGAAATGGAGACTTGGGTTAAGGCTTACCCAGCATTTCATAGGTAGACAATGTCTGAGATGGCACTTGAACCCATCGCCCAGGCTCCCAAGTCTAGTATTCTCTTCATTGTAGCGTGCTGTAATCATGGTAGAATTTTGCTCTTAGTATCAATTCTTTCTTCTTTCAGGATTACGGGCCATTTGGATTATTCTCGGGTTGTATTCCTCGTGCCCTTAGACGAACTCTGATGGCAGCAATGTCATGGACAGTCTATGAAGAGATGATGGCCAAGATGGGTCTAAAGTCCTGAAAGAATGGAAGGAGAAAGGATGGAATGAGCCTATTTCCACGACCCCGTCCCCATTGAATGATGAGAGTTTGTTTTGGGGAGAGATGAGGTTTCTAATCCAAAGGTCCAGGCAGAATTGCTTCACCTTCTGCAGTCAGTATATAAAGGAAATGGAAGTGTTTGACCATTTGAAGCACTCCAAGGGGCCCATCTGTCAATAAACTGCCGTTAGGTTGGGAATGGGGTAAAGATTTGTGTATACCATGCCAATCTATCTGTTCAAGGCACCTGGTGTCCAGAAAACATTTATCTAGAGTAATTCTACTTTAGCCGCCTATGTGCATCAGGATAGGCTTTGGAGACGTTAGTGGGAGAAGCACTTGTGATATTCAAGACAGCCCCATCTCCTGTTTTCTTTGAATTATAATTTACTAATTTATTGAGGATCTGATGAGTGCAGTGATTATCTCTGCTTTTGTCCATAGATCTTTGCTATATAGCAAATTTTGGTTTTTGGCAAACTAAGATAGAAAAGAAATCCTTGATGTAATCGAGGGCTTAATACTCGTTCTGAAGGATGAGCAAACTTGGTTTCCTATTGAGTCAATTCACTTATGTTTTGGCTTAGAAAGAATATGTTATTTCTGCCTAATCTCCAAGCTAGTCTAATAAGCTGCTTTGATGTTTTCAGCAACCGAGGTTGGTATTTATACATTATAATCAAGCACTTTATCATTCATATTATTGAAAGCTGTTTTGACTATATGGCTAGCATCGCCTGCTTGTCTTAGAGTGATAAGAAGAGGCCTAGAATGTGGTGATGAAACTACCTTCTGACTCCCTTTCAAACTGGGAAAATTTTTTTGTGTTTGGTACTGTGAACTTGCCAAAGCAATAGATCCAAAGACCCCTTTCAAGAGGGAAGGCAGAAAGACTCAGTATTGTTATTCTAAAAGCATCTTGGGGAAGGCCCTTCACAGAAATGCTCCCTCTCTGCTCCCACTGGACCACTCGGCTGCTTTTGCAGGTTTGCTAAAGGCTTAACTCGGGTCATTTCCTAAATTTGGGGTTATTGAAGGACACACAAGACAACTGGATTTAATTCTTTAAAGATCTAACCCATAACTTTCTATTGTGTTTCTTGTTAAGTACCTTTCCCTGATGAATACCCAGTACTTTAGGGATGGAGGGGAAAGAAGTAGTAGCTTTTTCTACCTGAGGACACCAGTGTGTTATTTTGTCAAATCTCCTAATTTCAGAATATTGCACAAGTCTCTACAACCACATTCCTTTGTGTGTCATGTCATTAGGAGAGTAGCAGTAGGCCCGGCTCTGAAAATCATATTGTAATCAGAAAGGCAAAGGCTTGTGGTTTGTTTTGTTTTGGGGGCCTTTTTTAAAAAATCTTTGACTTTTATCTTGGAATCAATACTATATTGGTTCCCAGGCAGAAGAGAAGTAAGGGGTAGGCAGTGGGGGTTAAGTGGTTAAGTGACTTGCCCAGGGTCACACAGTGAAGAAGGATTTTGAGTTCAGGTTCTATCCATTGAGCCATTTAGCCACCCCCTACTCTAGGTGTTTAAATAAAAAGCAATTTGCTCTTATGATGCCATTTTAATTTTTTTCACTAATTTGGACAAAATCAGATTAAAGAAGACAGGATGTGCCATGATTCCAATTTTGACAAATGTCACGAGCCCTTTGGGCGACTAAGACTCCTCCAAGCCTACATTAAATGTACCTCCTGTGATCAAGCAGTTACTTAATGGGTCTCCCCTTCCTTTTCACTAAGGAGTGTTAGTATGTGCTTCAAAGCTAATTTGACCTGACCTATTGTGGTAAAGTTCTTCAAGGCTTGTATTAAATATTTTTAAGCCCTCCAGAGTTCATTTAACCTGGGAGAAGATGAAAGCTAGCTTGGGAATCTGATTTCTATTTCTTGAATATGCATGATTTCAAATCTGATAAAATGTTAAGGGGCTTTTTAAAAAGAGTCCCAACTCTTTGTGTTGCTCATGTTTCTGACATTACGGCAAAATATAACCTACTGGAAATAAGAGAGATAAGAAATGTAAGAATTTATACAATGTGAGAAAGAGCTAACATTGGGCAGGTGCTGAGATCGCTATTTCTCCTATCCACAAAACCCTAGCATGGGGAAATAAAGCTTTGAGTAGTCCATGATTTGACTATTAGAATTAGTTGGAGTTTTGTGATTTAAAATGATCCATCTCTTCCTTTCAGGAAACTCAGCAAGAGCAGGAATCTGTTAGGTTTGTTAATAGTTAGATTTCTCTAAAAAAACATCTAATTTTGAGAGTCTTACCAGGTTAAGGAAGGAAAAGAAGAAATTGACTTTTTAAACACTAAAAATGCCCCTTGCATATAGCTGGCACTATATTGAAAATAGCTAGGAGGAGTCGGCATTGTAGGAACTTCACAACACTGGAAGGATGACAGATACATGTGCCTTGCCCAGGCTATCGTCCTATTTTGGGGATAATTGACCTCAATTGTACCCCTTATCAAAGAGTTTAAGGGAACTGCCTTTGAGAACCATTGACATGAGGATATATAGAGATTTTTTAATCCTTACCCTCGTTAGTATCAGTTCTAAGAGAGAAGGGTGGTAAGGGCTAGACTTTGAGGGTTAGTGATTTGCCCAGGATCATACAACTAGGAAGTGTCTGAGATCAGATTTGAACCTAGTACCTCCAATACCAGGCCTGGCACTTTATCCTCTGTGCTACCTTTCTGCCCCTTGATGTCAGGATTTTAAAAAGAAGGGATTTAGGGGATCATTGATGGATTTTCCCTTTTGCTATACAAATTAAATATCTAATTGTAGATAAATGGTGAAAGAATTCCCTTAAGTGTTTATTTGGGTATTATAGACCAATTTGTCAGAAAGAGACATCTTCATTTCTAAACCTCCGCTCAGGCTGGATGAATTGATTTGCCCTTATGGGGACTTCTTGGACACATGGCTGGTAGCTTTGTCCTGAGCCCATCTAAGAGTGTAAGACTGAACCTGCCTCAAGAATGGGAAATGCTTGTTGTTTTTCCCTTTCAATTTCCTAGTTGTATTTTAGCATTAACATTTTGAGAGAGAAAACAGACTAGGTTAGGGAGAATTGGAAAAAATAAATTTTCACATGCTGGTATCTCTAATAAAAACATTGGTGAAATTGTACATGGGTATAAGAAAGGAACCATCAGTTTGGGGGGGGGGGGTGAGGTACAGGCTTCCTGCCAGACTATGACTTGGGTATTTAGATAACTTTGGGATTTGGGGAGAAATCCCAGGGGAGGGAGGAAAGCGAAAGGTCCCCAGCAGAATTGAGTGGAGTTGGCTTATCACTCCAGGAGGCCTTTTCTTTTGGCTGTAGCTGATCTCTGTAGGACATGCCAGAAGAAGAGTTCAGCCTTCCTTGTACACACTCCAGCTCTAGCTCTACTCGGCATCTTTCTTGAACTAATTGAAGTGGGAATTTTACTCTTAATGCAGGATAAACTCCTATATACGTTCCTCTCTTGTCACTGAAAAAGGTGATTTTTGAAGTTGTGTTTTTTTTTTTCTCTGATATTCTTCTGGCTCTGCATGGTGGTGGTGGTGAAATGGTCCAACATTTTACAAACCTTTTCATTTACTTCTCAGTGTTCAAATTAATCCAGGGTCAACACGTGTTCAGTCATAGTCTCTAAAGTCTCTGGCAGCAGGACTTAATAGTCTTGCTTCTGGTCTATTAGCCAGCCCAAATATTTAGGAATCAGCTTTTTTAAGTCAGAAAAGCAGCTTGCTGCCACAACTCCATGACCTGACCTTTCCTGTCCTGTCCAGCCCTTTCCCCAGGGGTCAAGCCTAAACCTCAGCAAGAGAGTTAATTGAGTACTAGAGGCCAAGAAGCCCACGTTGCTTGCTGATGATTTACAGTGTGAGAGACTTTTCATGTGATCACTATTATAATATGAGAACCTAAGTAATCAAGGGGGAAGGAAACATCCACTGGGATTTTGTGTAAAATGACTTGAGTATCTGCAGGCACTATGGTGAGGATGCTACGTGCTTTGGGTGGCCAGCCCAGCATAATAGGACAGAAATATTTGTTTTGTTGGCCTTGTTATATTTGTTGTCAGTTATAATGCTATACCAGTAGTGTATTTGCTATAGGAAAGGCCTTTCAGCTCCCATAGAATTTTGAAGTATTAGGAAATAACATGACGTAAGATGCTTCTGAATTTTACAGCCCAGCTTTTGGGTCTTTAGCACTACCCTACCAATTTCAGTAGCGTTTGTTTTAGTACTTCAGATGGGCATTTGCTGTTTGTCATCCAAAGTAAGCCTCAGGAATCACTAAAAGTTCAGATTTTAATTGGTGAATAGAAGAATCTTGCCATTGAAAGCAAGCTGATTTTTAGGGCCTACTTTGCTTTGAAAAAATGATAATCAAAATACACGAATACTTGAAAAAAGCAAGTCAGAACTTAAGTTTTCATTTTTCACAGATAATACGTACTTATGTATGTATACATAGCTACATATGAATGTCTTTGTATCCAGTAATAAAATGTTGGCATTATCATTTATGACCACAGTTTGCCCTTTGACTTTTAACATGCTGAATCTGCTTATATACAGGATGTATGTATGTGTGCAGCCACTTACAGACATGGGTGTATGTCTGAGGAAGTTACAGAAATGAAAAGAAAATAGGTTCACAGATGCCTGTATTTTTTCCAAAACTTTTTTTTTACTATTTAAATAAAAGTTTGTGAATTAAGAAGTGATAGCATTAAAAAAATGGTGCCTGTTTTCAAATTGAAAGCCTATTTTGAAGTTAAATTTAAATTTATTTTAGTTCTTGATATCTTTCTAGTTTTGAATAAATATACTTTTTTATTTGCTGTGTTGTGTCCTTCTTCCAATCTGAGAACTTCTCCCTTGCTTACAATATCCATGCCAATTTTTTTTTTTAAGTAAGAGGCATAATTAGGTAGATGAGATATGAGTAAAGTTCCTGATAAATAAGTTCTTCTGAAGTTTCTGGATTGTTGGAGGTCACAAATGCTCATTTTGATCCTGGTTTCATGGGTCTTTTAATATCCACATATTCAATCACAAAGGAAAAGTCTGGTAAGTTGTTTCTGCCATCGATTCTCTTCAATGTCCCTTACATCTCACAATATCAAAAACATTTTTCTCATTTAGAGACTTAGGATGCTTGTCCAGGCTGTCCTCGGGATCTGTGCTGAAGCCCTCTTCATCATAGGAAATTCCTATCTGGAAATGAATGTGCTCTAAGCTTCAAGGAGTTCATAATTCCAGTTTGGGCTTCCATGATCTTATTTGACCCTCAAAACAACCCTATAGAAAAGTAGAGCAAGTTTGATTCCCTGTTAAAGAAGAAAAAAAGTCAGGTCCCTTAAGACTAGAGCTGCACTGGGCCCCTTCACTCCCCCCAACTGAACTGTTCTCCCCAGAAAACAATTTGCTTTTATTGTGCCTGTTTCTACCTTATGGTCACGTATGGCTCAAACCCTCAGCAACTGGAGACCTCTCCAATTCCTCTCTTGCTTTTAGTCCTATCTTTCTAGCTTCTATCTTTCATTTCTTAAAACATTTATCGAACCCATCTTTTAAGAGGTAGTGGTGGGGACAACTAAGGTGATTCAGTGGATTGAGAGCTAGCCCTAGTGATGGGAAGTCGTGGGTTCAAGTGTGGCCTCAGATACTTTGTAGCTGTATGACCTGGGGCAAGTCACTTAACTCCCATTGCCCTGCCCTTATTGATCTTCAGCCTTGGAACCAGTACTCAGTGGTGTAATTTGACAGCAAAGAGTGAATGACCGGAAGTCAGGAGGAAGGCCCAAATTTGACTACAACCTCTTAGCACGTCTGTAAAATGGGAACAGTAATAGCTCTAACGCTTACAGAGTTGTCCGTGCTGATGGCCTTTGTCAGCTTTAAAGGAAGATGTCTGAAAATATTCCCACAGAGCTCACCCTAGTCTGGTCCCCTTCCCACCTCCCAATGATCACAATGGCCTTATTACTGCACTTCCTTTATTATTTATTCCCTGTCCCCCACCTTTTGGTCACAGTCCCACTGTCCAGCCACTCCCCCAGGGGATCCCCATTGCCCAAAGGATTCTAGGGGACCCACTCGAACTCAGTTTTTACGGAGGAGAAAACGGAGGCTCACGACCACTTGGCCAGCATGGCACAAGAAGTAATCCATCAAGCCGGGCGTTATCCTGGATCCTCCCTACAGGGAGGCGGCAGTAATAGGAAAGCCCAGAGATCAGCGCGGTCTAACTGCTTATAAAAAGAGGAGGCTGCACTGGGGCATCCGAAAGGCCCCTCCCTTCCATCTCGAATATTCCAAAGGAAGAGGGCAAAACGCCTCAGGCACCTGCCTGAACTGCCCCAACCCTCCGCGCGAAGTGGAGTAGGAAGATGGTACTCGAAAGAGAGAGGGAGGGAAGAGAGTGTGAGAGAGAGATGGAGGAGGAGGACTGGAGGGGGGGAATGAAGGGATGGAGAAATGGAGGCTGAGAGGAGAGGGTGGGGAGAAAAGACGAGAGATGGGGCCGAGGGAGATAGGAGAAAGGGAGGGAAAGACGGGCAGACAAACGGACACGCGGAGGGGAGGAGCGCGCCAATTCCCCCGCAGCCCAGCTTCACCCCGGGGGCGGGGTCCGCGCCGGCTCGCCCCTCCTCCCCGCGCGGACCGCCAGCCTCCGAAGCGGGGTCTCTTTCACTTTCGCTGCAGCTGCCGCTCCTGGCCCTGCCCCCTTTTCCGTCCCGCGCCCGATCCCCCCACCACCCTCTCCCCCGCCAGGCAGCCAGGCAGTATGCTGCAGCCCGACATGGAAACGTTCAAGGCCCAGGTGGTGAGCACGCTGACAAAGCTGAGCCCGGAGGAGCTGAGGCGCTTTGGGATCTACTTGAGGAACGTCGGGGAGGAGCCCCGAGTCTCCAGGCACGACCTGGAGATGGCCACAAAGCCGGAGGAGCTGGCCGATCTGCTCCTGAAGCGCTACGTTATGACCGGGACCCCCCGGGTCCTTGTCCAGGTGCTTGGGCAGGTGCCCCGTAAAGACCTGGCCCTCGAGTGGGGTAAGGGGGCGGCACGGCACGGGCTTGCCTCCGGGCGATGGGGGTGGGGCGGGGGCGGGGCTAGCACCATTAAAAGAATAATCTGGCCTGAACCACACTGAGCTCTTGAAGTCACCCTCTCTTGCGTGAGCCCGGTTAGACCCCTGCTAAACTAATGGGACTACTGCTCCACTTTAAGCTATTTAGCTCCGTTTTACAGACGAACAAACCGAGGCTTAGAGGTTAAGCCTATCCATGGTCACCCAGCTAGTCAGCTTCAGGGTCCGTAAGGATAAGGATCAGAGCCAAGACTTGAACCCCAAGTGCCTGGGATCCTGGCGCAATGAAGGGGATTGTTAAATTGTCAGTGTGAACATTTACACTGCCAAGCCAGATCTAATTTATTGTTTGTTGATTGGCGCAGCTTAAGAAAGCGATGGAGAAAATATTAGTAAGGCTGCTGAAACTTCAGTGTCCAGTTGATGTTTGCTCCTTCCCTCGAGGTGGCTGTTAAGCATACTGCTTGAACTCGGGTCTTTTATTTCCCAGATGTCCTTTCCATTTTAGATTTCCTGAGCTTTGAGACGCAGGAGCCCAAGTAGATGTAGTAAAGCCCACCGGGTCAGGATGGGTGTGGGAGAGCAGTCAGTTCTTGTGAGGCTTGGCCCAAAACAAGGACTGATGACGGGTGGAAGTCCCGAAAAGGCAGGTTTCCTACCCATCAGCTCTCCGGAGAGGCTTCTCTTCACTGGGGGTGGGGGGTGGGGCTTCAGTTATGACCTGCATCACGGATATTGTAGAAGAAGATTCTTGGTCGGTTTTGGATTTTACTAGAGGGCTTCGGAGAGGGTCTGTGAAGACACTCCCTCCATCCGGAAGCTGGCCAATGAGAAGAGAGTCAGCTGAACATTAGACGGGGAATTGAACATGGGGAACCAGTAGATTTATTATGGGAGTAGAAAATGAGAAAGATATAAATATAAAATGAAGGGAGCAGAAAACCTTTTGACATGAACCTTATTTTCCCTTTTACCACCTGTTTTCTCAATGTGTCTTCGTTCCGCCTTCCCACCGCACTTATTTTTCTGACCATACAGGGTGGAGGGGAGTGGGGTTGGCGGGATGGATAATCCTTGTAGATTCTTGCTACTCTGTAGCAGGAAACATTTTTCATCTTGAGGAACTCAACCAGCAAAGACAGTTGTGGGTGAGTATGGCTGAACTAGGTTTACAGCTCCTGTTCTCTTCATCTTCATCTCTTGGCTTGCCTGGCTTCCTTCAGAGATCAGCCAAAGGCACCCCTTCTAAAGGAAGTGGGCTCCAAGCCTCCTTCATCTTCGGGTCTTGTCTGATGTCATCTCCTATTTAGCCCGTTTCCATCTTGGACATTTCTGTTTGCATGTTGTCTCCTCCATTAGACCGTGATCTCACTGAGGGCAGGGATTGTCTTTCACTTTTGTATCCCCATTGCCTGGTACATAGTTGGCACTTAATAAATGATTCCAGGATTAACTATCCCATTACCAATTTAAAGAAAGATGGAGTTTGTAAGTAAGAAAATAGAAATTCTTTCTTTGAATTTTTCTTTCTTCATTTATTTATTTGTCCATTCATTAATTTGTGTAATCTGTCTACATCTATCTGTCTGTCTGCCTATCTGTCCATCAGCTATCTCTTTTTCCCATTATAAACCTGTATAGACAGCAAAGCTTTAGAACAAAAGGCCTTTTCTGACTTTATGAAATTCATTTCTTCTTGTAGCCTAATCCCTCTCCCCTTAGCCTCACCCACTCTCCCATTTACTTTCTGCATTTAAATCTGTGGTTTACTTCTGTCCTGCCTTTTGTCTCCTCCTTCCCTCCTCCCACTTAGCATCCAGCAAATAGACAAAAGCAATAAAACAGGCATGGAAATGAAAACAAACCAACAAACCAGATCTTAATCGATCAGTAAATATTGACTAAGTACCTGCTATTTGCCAGGTACTGTGCTAGAGGCTGGAGGCACAAAGACAAAAAGTGAAATAGTTCCTGCCTTCAGGGAGCTTGGCATATAGGCAGAGAAGTATAAACACGAAATAAAATCAGAATCTATGCACAGTGATTTTGGAGACCACCATAGTTGGTGGTGGGGGAGTCACGAAAGTCCTCATGTGAAGATGAAGCTTGAACTGAACCTTGCAGGAGACCCAGGATTCCAAGAGGCAGAGATGAAGATAGTATAGACCAGTACAAGGTGGAACATTATTATGGGTGAGAAGGTCCATGTAGCTGGACTAGAGGGAGCATGGAGGGAAATGGAGTGTAGTAGACCTAGAAAGATAGGTTGGGTCCAAAAAGTAAAGAGCTTTAAATAAAATAAATTGGATCCTAGAGGTAATAGGGAGCCACTGGACCTTACTGAGAAAGAGTGGAGCTGTACCTTAGGGAAATCCCTCTGGCTGGTATGTGAGCAATGGGTTGGAGTAGGAAGAGACTTAAGGAAGGGAGGCAATGGCTTATGTGGGACTAGAGGTGAGGAGAGAGACTAGAGCCAGATAGGGAATCTGGGACTTATCTGCACCAGGATAATGACTAAATCCTTGGAAACCAATGATGTTACTAATTAAGGGAATGGTAGCTGTACTCTGTGTCAATCCATCAATTAAAAAGAGAGGGGGAGAGAAGAGAAGAGGGACCAGGACAGAGCACTGGGATGTACCAACCATAAGGGAACATAATATAGATGGTGGTTAAGCAAAGGATGCTGATAAAGAACATTCAGATAGGAAAGAAGAGAATCAAGAAAGGCAGCTGTTTTTAGAGTGGTTAGTTCCCTGGGACTATTTAAAGTTCAAATCCAATTTCAGACACTTATTAGCTAAATCTCTCTTTGCCTCAGTTTCCTCAGGTGAAAAAAGGAGATAACATAGTACTGTTTTGCAGGTATGTTATGAGAATCCAAGGAGATAATACTTGTAAAAAGTGTCTGGCCCATAGTAGGCATTATATAAATACTTATTCACTTTCTCCAGAATCCCAAGATCCCTTAGAGGAGAAAGCATCTAGGAGGAAAAGATGGGGATCATTATTAAAGTCAAGTACTATAGAGTGGTGAATAAGGATAAGGGTTGAGAAGGGGTCCATCAGATTTGTCGATGAAATGGTCATTGGCAAATCTGCAGAAAGCAGTTTTTGTTGAGTGATGAGACCATAAGCTAGATTGCAACGGTTGAAGAATGAGAGGAGAGGAAGTAGAGGTAAGTAGAGTTCATGAAAGGAAGGAAACCAGCTTTTATTAAACATTTGCTTTGTGTTTGTGTGAAGCTGATTATTGATTACTGATTGATTAAGAGTTTTAGTAATCATTGTAGCTAAAGTCTAGCATTTAGGTTTGGGTTTATTTTTGGATCTGGGAAATTGGTTGAAGAGTTTGGAAGAGATTAGGTAGTAGACTGCATACAGCTGAGACTGGACCTCTAGGCTCTTGAAGGAGATAAAGAAGATGGTTGGAGGATGATTCAACTTGGTCAGGAGATGTTTTTCTTAGCACTAGTTTTCTCTGGGGTGGGGGTGAGGAGTGGGAATTGGACTGGACACTTTTTCAGAAGCTGTTCAATTCTGGGTTTCCCCTGTGGGTTCTAGAGATCCCCTGCCCCCCCTTTTGCAAATCAGCAAAATGATAGACCAGTCAGTCTTAGTTTAGTTGGTACCGGTGGACCTTATGTAATGAACTCAAGTAACCAAACTGTAAAAAAGGCTGTTCTGACTATCAAATGTGTCTTTGATCGTTGAGTGATCATTGACCTCTGCTATTGGTAATTGCTATCCTTGCTGATAAATAGATTGTGCTCTGACTTTTGTGTCTCATTTTCTCTCTTCATTACAGATTTTTATCGAGACACTGGGCACTGTTTTAAGCAGTTTACAAATAAGATCTCATTTGGTTGTCATAGCAACCCTGGGAGGTGGGTGCTATCGTGATCCCCTTTTTACAATTAAGGAAACTGATGCAGACAGAAATTAAGTTACCTGTACATGATCACACAGCTAGTAAGGGTCTGAAATTGGATTTGAATGCAGGTCTTCCTGACTACAGTTCTAACTCTGTCTTCTGTGCTTCCTAATGGGAGCGATTTTTAAAGTTAAATATGAGGCAGTTAAATATGAGAGAGGATAGGAGGAAAAATGATAGGGAAGGCTGGAGGAAAAAAGGAAAGCAGCCATTGTGGTGATTGGGGAGAGTAAAAAGATTACCTTGCTCTAGTGAGGGCCCTTTTGAGATTGGGAAGGTTAAATCTTTAGTGGATCCCATTAGTTCTGTTGGAAGACATCTCTCAGCTGCTTCCTGCTGCAGTTCCTGCTAAAGAGGGAGATGGGAAGAGTCATCCAGGTGGAATTTGGCTAGGTGGGAATGGTGATAGGACAAAGGGAGCAAAGGATCTGAGAGCAAACATGATTGATATGTTAAATTGACTCACACAAGAGCTGAGATTAGGAATGGAAGAAAAGTGAAGCCAATGCAGTGGCCATGGCCTGGGAAAGACCTATCTTGGATCCCAGTGGCAACAGAGATGTTTTTCAGGATATACTGACTGCTCAGACCTAGTTTGGGGTCTAGGTCAGACCTAGCTCAGGCTAGTTTGGGGGACCTTCTGTTAGGGACAGAGAGAAATAATTCATAGGAAAGCAATGAGTAACTTGATTCTTTGTTCTTTTTTTCCATCCATTTTTCCTGAAAATAGAAAGTATGTCAAGGATGAATTTGAAGAGACCATATGAAGATGACAGTTCTGAATTGGTAAATTCTAAATTTTTTTCTAGACCTGGAAAATGTGTCTTAACAGCCAATTGGCTTCTTATTTAGGCCACTGAACTAGCAACTTAACCTAGCTATAAAAGGGGAGATTTATATGTTATTTCCCTTCTTTATTCAAAAAACTCCATTGGTTCCCTAATCCTTCTGGGATAAAATATAGTCTCTTCTGTTTGGCATTTAGACTTTTTTCACAGTTTGGCTCCAACCTAGCTTTTCAAACTGATTTCATATTATTAAGGAATGCCAGAATTGCTTTCTTATTCACTCACACTGATTCTGTATCCTAGTGGTCATCAGACCCTGATCCTTTTGGTGGTGGCCACCTCTGGACTGACATGGGTAGAGGAAAGAATAAGGAAGGCCACTTCTGTCCAGAGACTTAAGTGACGTGTTCTTCTTGTTGGAATCATCAGGATCCATACCTCCAGAGTTGGGGAGATTTGGGGGACTACAAAGTACCTTAGTTCTCTGGTTTAATTCAATTAATTTTTCCAAAGTTTCTGATTTGTAGAAAGAATTAGAAATATCCAGCAAGTAAGGAATCCATAATATTCTATTTTCTGTTCCCTCAGAGGGTTACCTGGTTCCCAGATAGACCCCAAACAAACACCCACTTGGTTCAGAGTGGTATAAGGTTCATTGGTGGTGTGATTCTGGTGTTTTGCATGGGGTAGTTTGGTTAGAAATGACCCTCCCTGCCTTACTGGTTCTATGTACTTCAGAATGAGTGATTTGTACTCTTAGATCTAGTCTGACAGGGAACATATCAGAGACTTATAAATGAAACTAATTTGTTACAAGTACATACACCCCCTCCCCCCTACACCCCTGCCCCAAAGAGAGACGGTCAGTTTTGGGCTGACCTGAGAGTCCATCACTGACCAGGGCTAGATGGACCGCAGATGGGCCTGTGTGGCCAGGGTGTTGTGTTTCCTGCTACATGGACTGCATTATCATTATTAATTTTACTTACAAACAGGATCGCTATAACATGGACCGAACACGAAAGGCCTTTGTGATGTGTGTGAAGACTGGCAGACCAGGGGCTAAACAGGATATAAGTAGAATAAAAAACTGGCTTGAAAAGTGCAAGTTTGAATATACATATTGTGATGATCCTGATGAAGAGGTAAATGTTAAGACACAACCCTTAGGTTGGTAACTGATTTTTATGGCCTCTTTTCTTTTTTTTAAAGAGATAGCCATGAATACCACCCGACCCAGCCATGAATGGACTCTCCCTTTAAAAACCCCGACAAGAGAATCTTCTGAGAGGCAGGAATTACTAATGAATTTCATTTCATTCCTTTGGTTTATTTGGGGTTTAGCCTCATTTTGTTCCCTTTCACCCTACCCGATACTCTCTGCCTGGGAAAAACAGCTCAGGGAAGTCCTGTCCCCTTGCCCTAGAGACAATTGCTGGTCCTACTACTCCTCATAATAATTAATATTGAGTTTTTGTACATTTATCCAATTTTATTTTTGTAAACAAAACTTAGAGATTAGATTTCCCATATATAACTTGAAAATTCATGATGAAATTTATATTAGGTACTATTATATTGTTTTATTATTTTATTATTTATTTTTATTTTTATTTATTTTTTATTATATTAAATATATACATATATATACACACATATAATAATATAATATATTATATTAGGTGCTATATGCAATCCCCAAAATAATCCCAGAGTTCTGCAATTATAATAAAAAGGAAATATTTTTTCCTCCTGATTTTCTCTTGCATTTTAAGCTTATTCCTGACTGCCAGAGTCCTTTTCAAAACTGCCTACAAAGATGATGGCATCTTAGAAATTCACTTCTTTTTAAGGGTCTGTATTTTATGTTAGAAGATAAGCAATCAGTATCACCACTGGAGTAAAATGAGGGAACTCTGACAATTATGCACATGGTTTTAACTCTGTAATAAATGTATTTTGCAATGCTATTTGCCACAGGAGTTATTTGAGAAACTAACACAGTTTCGAGATGGAATAAATGGAATAAAAGAAGAAGTTAGCTGCTGCCTTGTTACTCTTATGGCCCATGGAGGAAAAGGCCATATAAAAACAAAATCTAATGAAAGAGTCAACTTATCAGACATTTTTGAAATGTTCAACAATGAAAACTGCCCAGCACTTCAAGAGAAACCAAAGATCTTTGTAATCCAGGCCTGTAGAGGAGGTAAGCAGAAGGACAAAGAAAATATCATAAGTGGTAGGGAATTCTTGGGCTTTCCTGTAAGCATTTTCTTCTTGTCCCTGAGAAATTCTGACCCTTTCCATCAGAGAATGACGTGATTCTTTCCCTGTTGCAGATCTTCATAGCTTAAGAAGAAATACTCATTAGCTGCACCTTTACCTCTATAAAAATGTTAAATTTTGGGGGGCAGCTGGGTATCTCAGTGGATTGAGAGCCAGGCCTAGAGACGGGAGGTCCTAGGTTCAAATCTGGCCTCAGACACTTCCCAGCTGGGTGACCCTGGGCAAGTCACTTGACCCCCATTGCCTAGCCCTTACCACTCTTCTGCCTTGGAGCCAATACACAGTATTGACTCCAAGACGGAAGGTAAGGGTTTAAAAAAAAATGTTAAATGTTTATATTTCTAGGCTCAAAGTACCATGATGTTATAATTCTACAAATTAAGAATGTCTTGGGCCTTTTAAGTAAATGGATTCAAGCTCCTATTATTTCTAATTCCAAGGCTTTACTGTTTTTCCACTGTCATACTCTCCCCTTCTCCTTTTTTATGTGTTTGCCAGTGGCCCTGTCCTCTTTGTCGTATCTGGGATAATTTTCTGTGGTTTCTCAGGGCCCAGTTAAATGCAGTGGAAAAGGCTCTGGATTTGGAAACAGAGGATCTGCATTTGAATCCTGGTTCTGTCATTTAAAATAATTACTAATAATAACTGACATTAAAATATGTTTATAGAGAGACTTACTGACTTCTTTGTGACACTGGACAAATCATGGAACCTCTCTAGGGCTTAGTTTCCTTATTTGTAAAATAAGGATTGTCCCTAAAGCCCCTCCTAGCTATGAATCTATGATGTTAGGAGCCGATTAGCCTCCAATATGATGACATGGCCTACCAATTCTGAGCACTGTGGCTGTTCCCACAGGTGAGGTTTGCGCCTAGGTTGGGATCTGGGTTGGATAGCTATTGTGGAACTGTTGGGAGCCCAGGATTGTGAACCACCCCCCTCTCCAGTGTATTTGCAGTGACATGGGCTTGTTTAGGATGTGTTTGTTTGGCATTCGTAGCCAATTACTAGATGATTGTTTGTTTCACTGTCCATTCACCTCTTCTCTCAAAAACAGATAAAAGAGATGGTGGCGTTGTTCAAGCCGATGATGAACCAATGGAACTGGATCTTTCAGAGAAAAAGCGACTCCCCACATCCAGTGATTACTACATCATCTATGCCACCCAAGATGGTAAGGCTATAAATGTACGTGTGGCTAAAGCAGATTAATTCAGCTAAGTGAAAGTTATCATGACTATTAAAAATCCATTTCTGGGCGGGAATATAGGTGGCTCAGTGGATTAAAAGCCAGACTCAGAAATGGGAAGTCCGGGGATCAATTTGGCCTCAGACACTTCCTAGTTGTGTGACCCTGGGCAAGTCACTTAATGCCCACTCTTGCCTTGGAACCCATACGCGGTATTGATTCTAAGACAAAAGGTAAGGGTTTTAATTTTTTTAATCCATTTCCGGTGATTTAGGTTTCACATTTATAGTAAAAACTTATCCTTGTTCATCACATATACACATAGATCACCAAGGACTAGAAATACTAATTTCATGGATTATCTTTCCTAATACATCATTGATTCAATCTACTAGGATTTTGGTCTTTTGGTCAATCATTTGTAGTTAGGTGGACTCCCACTGGCTCCATATTGTTTGACATCTCAGTCCCTCATTTGGATGAAGGCAAAGATGGCATGCTTATAAAATTTTCAGATGACACCCACTGAGAGGGCTAATCAATAAGTTTCACGTCGAATCATAACCCAAAAAGATCTCAAACAGGCTAGAATGTTCATCAGAATTTAGTAAAGCGTAATTTGACATTAAGTCAAAGTCTTAACTGAGCCTCCACACTTAAAATATAGGGGAGATTTGGCTGGAGAGAAATACAATTGCAAAAATATCTGGGGATTTCAATGAACTACAAGCCAAATAGGAATCAACACTGTGCTGTGGGAGACAGAAATTGCATTAAGAGAGGATGTCCAGAAATTGGCTAATGATCATCCCATTGTCCATTGCCAAAGTCAGACCACGCACAGCTGGAATGTTGGGTTCAATGTTGAGTACCTCATTTAGGAAAGACGTGGATAACCTGGGGAGATTAGGAGGAGAGCAACCAGAATGGTAATATAGCTTGAATATATCCTCTCTCTGAGCCAGCCCATTACATCTGCTGTCTCCCCCTGAACCCTGCTTTGAGGAGGGGGTTCTCCCTTTCCCCATCTCTCTCTACCTCGCAGTCCAAGCTTCCCTCATCCGGGGTACATTCCCTTCCCGCCTCTTTATATATTTTTTAAAACAGGATGTTTAGTTTGGCAAAAGAGAAGATTAGGGGTCACATGATAACTATTGTCAAGAATCTGAAGGACTATCATGTGGGAAGAATGATTAGATTTGTTAACCTTGGCTAAAGGGCAGAACTAGGAAGAGTGAGTGAAAGTTGCAAAGGAGTAGGTCTAGGCTTGATGATGGGGAAAGCTTCTAATATTTCGAATCAGTCTAAAGAAGACTGGTTTGGGAAGTGGTGGGTGCCTTTATGTTAGAGACCTTCAAGTAAAGCTTTGGTGAGCATTAATTTCTTGACCATATGGTAGAGTAAATTCTTATTTAGGAATGGGTTAGAGAGTGCGGCTCTTAAAATTCTGATAGTGTGGCGGGGCTCTAAGAAGGGTAGAAAATGCGGGGAGGCATATGTGGGTTACTGTTAGTAAGGCCTGCCTAACCGTTATTGCTGTCCAAGGGGAGAATTGGCTACCTTAGTAGTAGCTTTTCCCTTATTTGAAGTTTTTAGGTGAAGTCTAACTGCGCTTGAGGATGTCCTATAGGACATCCTTCTGACTGGGAGCAGGAGGAGGCTTTGAAGACTAGCCAGCTACTTTACAGGTCTATTTGAGACCCCGAAAGTTGCACGTTTTTGGCTGGAACATCATTGGCAAAACAGAGCCTAGGCTTTATTTAGATAGTATCCGGAGACCCCCAGACTGTTTTGCTGGATCCCAAGAAGCTTTTCCTGGTTCCTGGCCCAGTGTAAATTATTTACTGATCTCATCCTCCATGGATTCTTTATGGGTCAGGCATCGAGACCACCTGGCTAATGAGCTGGTAGGGCGAAGGGCCCAAGGAACATATTTGGGAGGCAGCAAAAGTGTAAATACTAGACACCTCAGTGAAAATGCAGAAATGGCCTTGTGTTTCCTAGAACAAGGGCATAGCTTGCTTAATAAATGGGTTTTCTAGATTTCAGATTGTGATTTTTTTAAAGGACACTTTAATAAAAAATATAAACAACATTCTCATTTCTCCACTGTTAGATCATGTTGCTTTCCGCCATCCACGTGATGGTTCTGTGATGATTCAAGCCATAGATGAAGTCTTTCGGCAACATGGCAAGAAGTGGCATATTGCAGATTTTTTTACTCAGGTGAGTATTCAACAAATGGATTCATGCTCCATGTTATGCTTTTTTCCCTCCACCATTTAACAAGTGTTTATTTCAATTCTGTTAGAACATTTCCTAGAATTCCCTAAGTAGGATGTGTGTGTGTGTGTGTGTGTGTGTGTGTGTGTGTGTGTAGGGGGCACATACATGTGCACTCTGACCTGAAGTCTTTTTCCCCCTGAGATGGTACCTTCTTTTTCCAAACTCTTTTCTCAAATTATTTTGTCTCTTTGGTAGATTTTAAACTACTTTGATTTCAGGGATTGTACAGCTATTGATACAGCTAGTAAACAAGGGGCTGGGCTGTTTATTAAAATAGTAATTTTTTAGTTTTTCATGCTCTCATCCTTCTGTATCCTATTGTTGTGGGGGGCTTAAGGTGAACCTCATGGGTTCAGGAAGGGTACCCTTTGCAAGAATGCAAGACTCCAAAACTTAGCTTAAAAATAAAAAGAGAAATTTATTATTTTAGAAGGTACTGTTGAATCTGATCAGGAGGACAGCCTAGGAGGGAAGCTGCCTCTCAGTCCAGTCCACATCAAGTGTGGGGTCTTTATTCCCTTTACTACAGTGAAGCCTTGATAGGGAGTGACCCTCATCCTTTAGGGGACAGATGGATGTCTGAGATCCAACCAGATGGTATCAAGGCATAGCCTGAAGGTGTATCTCTCTGTCCAACTCAAATCTAAAGGACAATGCAAGAATATTCCTCTTAGGGTCTTATCAGGAGTCACAAGAATATAAGGGAGCAAAGGAAGTTCCTGTTTACAGTTTGGCCTAAAATACTTCTAAAACTTGGGGTACAATGTCCCATGCCACTTTCAGCTTTGAATTTTTGCCCAGGAATGATAATAGATTAACCTGGAAGCAGGAGCTACGACTCAGCCCTCACATTTGGACTGGATGAAGAGAAAGCAGTGTCAAGTTTATTGAAATATCTTCATTATCATCATTTTTTTATTAGAATGATATTATACATTGCTATTATACTGTACTGGAACATTGTTCTCTCTCAGCCAATTCTAGAAAACTGTTCCAGGCTTCAAATCAAGATTGTGGGTTGGTAGAGATGACATCTCTGTTCCCTCCTCTCTGCTATGCTATAACATGTCTCTCTGTCTTCCCCCCCACCCTCCTCCTTCTCTCTCTCTCTCTGTGCTCTCTCTTTCTCTGTCTCTCTGTTTCTCTCTCTCCCCCTCTCTCTCTGTCTCTCTCCCTCTCTCTGTCTCTCTGTTTCTCTCTCTCCCCCTCTCTCTCTGTCCTCTCTCTCTCTGTCTCTCTCTCTCTCTCCCTCTCTCTCTGTCTCTCTCCCTCTCTCTGTCTCTCTGTTCTCTCTCTCTCTCCCTCTCTCTCTATCTCTCTCCCTCTCCCCCTCTCTCTGTCTCTCTGTCTCCCTCTCTCTCTGTCTCCCTCTCTCTCTCTGTCCTCCCTCTCTCTGTCCTCTCTCTGTGTCTCTCTCTTGTGTCTCTCTCTCCCTTTCTCTCTCTGTCCTCTCTCCCCCTCTCTGTCTCTCCCTCTCTGTCTCTGTCTCTCTCTCTGTGTCTCTCTCTCTGTCCTCTCTCTGTGTGTCTCTCTCTCTGTCCCTCTCTCTCTGTCCCTCTCTCTCTCTCTCTGTCCTCTCTCTGTCTCTCTCTCTCTGTCTCTCCCTCTCTGTCTCTCTGTCTCTCTGTCTCTGTCTCTGTCTCTGTCTCTGTCTCTGTCTCTCTCTCTCTCTCTCTCTCTCTCTCTCTCTCTCTCTGTGTCTCTCTGTCCTCTCTCTGTGTGTCTCTCTCTCTGTCTCTCCCTCTCTGTCTCTCTCTGTCTCTCCCTATCTCTCTCTGTCCCCTCTCTCTCCCTTTCTCTCTCTGTCCTCTCTCCCCCTCTCTGTTTCTCCCTCTCTCTCTGTCTCTCTCTCTTTCTCTGTCTCTCTGTCTCTCTCTGTCTCTTTGTCTCTGTCTCTCTCTCTGTCTCTTTGTCTCTCTCTCCCTCTCTCTCTCCCTCTCCCTTTCCCTCTCCCTCTTCCTTCCCCTCACCCCCCTTCATTCCAAAGTAGTCTCTTTTGCATTCCCTCCTCACCACTGCCTCTTGGAATATCTAGCACTTTCTAGGTTTAGATCTGATTTATCCCCTATACCCAGATCTTGGCTCACCTAGTTGTTAGGTGTTAGTACTCTCCCCTCCCTCTCACTTTGCATACCCTCTGTATATAGTTATTTGTGTACCTATTGTATCTCCCTTTAGTGTGTAAACTCCTTGGGGGCTGGCAGCCTGGGTTCTTTTTTTTAGCCTCCAGTTTCCTCCTGACTGAGCTGGTTTCCTGGAGCCCCCTGAGGTGAGGGCTTTGTGCTTGTTCTTTTTTAAGCACCTACTGAATGCTGATAGGCATGCTGATAAGCTTTGGGGATACCAAAAGAAGCCCCTCCTGGAGCCCAACTATGTAACTGCTAAATTGAATTTGACTCCTTTCTTTGAGTAATTGATGCTTTTTTCCTTGTAGGTGAACAATCTAGTGGTGCACACGGACTTTTACATAAATAGGAACCCTGCAAAAGTAGTCCTTGTCATGGAGTCTACTCTCACTAAAGCTGTATACTTTTGACCCTCGGAGGAGGAGGATCTTAATTACAGAATGACTTGCTTATGCGTTTACACGGTGCCTCCCACTTTATAAAACACTCACTGGAATCTGCTGCCCAGCCTTCGAGGATTGTGAGTGACAACAGGATTTGCAGTACAGACAAACCCCTCCCCTATTTTTAAAGTTTTTTTTTTAATGCCAAAACATGGACTTTCTGATTGTTTTTTTTTGTTGTTGTTGTTAAATAGTTGTCATGTTTCCAAGTTATTTTTTAAAATAATTACCTACTACTTGAATTTTTCATTTACTTTTATTTTTAAAAAATTCAAGCCATTATTTCCTCAGTCATTTCAGTTTCTACCTGTTACAAGCCCAGGAACTCATTGTCTAATGAGAGAGAATTAAATAAATCTGCGTGTTGTGTCTCTATATCTATATACACGTGTCAACATATACACACATGCATATATACACACGTACATATTTACACACACAAGGCATTTCTGCCATTAAGCCTTAAACCTACACAAAGATCTTTGGGATACCCTGCTACATAAACACAAATATGTGGAAAATGGAGGATAAGGAGAGAGGGAGAAATGAAAGGGGAAAGATATATATCTATATATCTTTATGGTATATGTCCAAGGCAGAATATTGGTAAGAGCTAGACCATTAGGGTTGTGACTTACTCAAGGTCCCATAGCTAGGAAGGGTCTTGAGACCTGATTTTAACCCAAGTTTTCCCAATTCCAGGCCTGGCTTTTTATCCACCGAGCCACCTAGCTGCCTTAATGGAATGTAATTTTTTTTTTCTGTGATGGTTCCTGCTTCCTTTAATTAATTTTGTTGGGAGTGTAATCTTAAAGGAAAGGCAGGCAAATTAACATTCATTTGGTATTTGGTTGGACTGCTAGGTGGAACAGTGGATAGAGTACCAGGTCTGGAGTCAGGAGAATCGATCTGGATTCAAATCTGGCCTCAGATATTTCCTGGTTGTATGATCATGGGCAAACCACTTAGTCTGCTTGTCTGTGTCCTCATCTATAAAATGGGGATAATAATAGCACCTTAACTCTTGGAGTTGCTGTGAAGCTCAAATGATCATATGAGTAAAGCACTTAGCACAGTTCCTGGCACATAACAAGCACTAGATAAATGTTAGCTGTTGCTATGGTTTGCAAAGCCCTCTCTATGCAGTGGCTCACTTGATCTTCATAACTAACCATCTTGTGAGTTAGGTTACTATTATCTGGAGGTTCACACACCTAGCAATTTTCTCACTCTTTTAAAAATCTAATTTTTACATTTTTTAATATTTCAAGTTGCAAATTTTTCCTTCTATCCCCTCCCCAGTCCATTGAGAAGATAAGCAATATATCAATTATGTGTGGAGTTATGCACATGAAATCATACAAAATATTTCCATATTAGTCATGTTGCTTAAAAAAAAAGATAAATAAAAGTTTAAAAAAATATATTAGTTACACTCCAAGTTCTTAGTTCTCTCTCTGGAGGTGGATAGCATTTTCCCATCATGGGTCCTTTGGAATTGTCTTAGATCAGTATCTTGATCAAGAGTAGCTAACTCTTCCACAGTTGATCATCATTGCAATATTGCTGTTACTGTGTACAATGTCCTGGTTCTGCTTACTTCACATTGCATCAGTTCATGTGAGTCTTCCCAGGTTTTTCTGAAACCATCTTCCTTATAATTTCTTATAGCATTCCATCACAATCATGTACCACGAGTTGTTCTTCCATCCCCCAATGGGCATTCCCTCTATTTCTAATTGTACTTAACTATTTTCTAAGGTCTTACTCAGGTCCCATTTCTTCCATGAAAGTTTTCTAGGCAGTTTTCTTTTGGGTCCTTATTAATACCAAGTATTGGTTCTTAAGAAAAGAGTGGTAAGGACTGGGCAATTGTAGTTGAGTGACTGGCCCAAGGTCTCAGATAGGAAGTTCCAGAGGACAAATTTGAACCCAGGACTTTATTCACTAAGCCACCAAGCTGCTTATTTCTTTAATTTCTGATAGCAAAATTTATTATTTCTTATATACTGTCTCTTACTCCCAAATTATTTTTTAGATCTTGGAAATAACTGAAGCCAAAGAATCATCTTGTTTAATCCCTTCATTTATATAGATTAGTATACTGAGACCTGGAGATCACAACTAGTTAGTGATGTAGTTAAGATTGGACATGAGTTCACAGGCTTTTAAGAGCTTTGAATTCTCCAAAGAATCTGCTGAAGTGTTAGGTAAGATATTCCAATTCTACTAGTAACAGACCTGCCAACTAATGTTTTTGATGAAATATTGACATATTTAGGGAGAAGAATGTGATGTAGCTAAGAGATGTATAAAATGGTCCACTGAACTCTGATTATTGTCATAAAAATGATTCTTTGGTTCTGCAACATGACATGAACCATTAGCCGTCTTTGTACTTTACTCTTTTATTTAAACAATATTGGGGGCAGTGGAAAGCCAGCCCTAGAGACAGGAGGTCTTGGTTTTAAATCTGGCCTTAGACACTTCCTAGCTGTGTAACTCTGGGCAAGTCCTTTAAACCTTAATCACTTATTCCTTACTCTTCTTTTGCCTTGGAACCTATACTTAGTATCAATTCTAAGTCAGAAAGTAAAGGTTTAAAAACAAAAACAAAAATCTCAATATTATGATTAATCAGGAGCATAAAATGTAAAAAATAAAATTTTATTGCTCCTCTAAACCTTAAATGATACAACTGACAAATATTAATCACAGAATTTCCTAGCAAGGTATTAGTGAGCCCTAATTCTTTCTTCATTTTTATTACCTTTTGATTGTATGTCACTTTTTTTCTGAATATATTTCTCTCCTGTAGTTAGTAGATTGCCCTTTGTAATAAAAAATAAAGAATAAAAAATTTAATCAAAATAACTAACCTATTATCCAAGTCTGAGATAATATTCAATGTTTCATATCCATTGGCCCTAAACTCTGCATAGAATAGAGGAAGTTATGTTTTTTCATCTCCTTTCCAGGTGCAAATTTTAGTCATCTTAGTTATACCCCATTTCTTTTTTTTTGTCCTTTCCTTTGCTTTTTGTAATGTGTATATTGTTTTTCTGGGTCTGCTTACTTCACTCTGCATCAATTCATATAACCCTTTTCATGCTTCTCTGAATCCTTCATGGTTATTATTTCTTATGGCTCAATATTCCATAACATTTAAGTACCATACATTGTTTAGTTCATCTAATCCCTTGGATAGCTGCCTTGTTTCTAGTTCTTTGTTTGTCCCCGATTTTCATAAAGTTTGGTAAAACTAGACTGAACTCTGGTGCTTTTTTCATTTCATTTTTTAATGTCTCTTCCTTTTTTTGCTTTAGCATCATGCAAAAGGGTAAAGATATGCTCCGATAGTTAAAAATTACACAGAAATTATATCCAAGCTTGAACTAAAGTGATAGTAATTGGGAAAAAAGGGTCTGATACAAGATTGAAAGGAACTAGTGTTGAATTAAATGTGGGATAAGGGTAGGAAGAGAAGCTTTTGATTTGTAAATCTTTATTTTCACATTTTATTTGTGCAATAATATTTGGTATTGAAATATAAAAGAGATGTTTCTATCTCCTTCAAGTACCCATTGTTGATTTATAATCATCAAAAATCATGGGTGGGCAAGCTTGTAATATACAAAGGTCTTTTCTCAAAATTACCTCCCCCATATATTCTAATAATCAATGATTCTTTTGGGTTAACTAGCTTTTCTAAAATGCAAATATCTCTCTTGATGCCTTTTTTTTTCTCAAGAAATGATGTAGGGAGATTTCTGTGTGGAACCTCCTTTAACTCAGATTAGTAATTTCTCAGATACTTAGTGTCTCAGAGAGTTTCCTGATACCATCAAGAATTACTCTAATGTAATTGCTAAGGAGGAGGCCCTGTAGAAATTCAATTTTTGGGAAAGAAGGCAGTTCCAGGATGGGAAAAATATAATTTTGGAGAGGACAGACAGAGGGTGTAGGAAAGAGCCAAATATGTTCACTGCATCAACACTGGGAATCCCAGCACTAGAAAAAATTTAAGCATTTTATTTAGTGCCTACTATGTGCCAAGCACTTTATAAATATCACTTCTGATCCTTAAAACAACGCTATGAGGAAGGTACTATATATATATATTCTTTTACAGATGATGAAAACTTAGAGATGGAATGATTTCCGAAGCTCATATAGTTGAATGCATCATTGGTGGGATTTGAAGATGAAGCTCTCCTTATTTTAAGTCCAACACTCCTTTGAACCACACTGACTCTGTATCACACTGCTCAATCATTGCTTGTTGAATGAATCTCTGCTGTGACAAAAATTCAATCTGTCTCTAACTGCTATTTGCAGGTTTTTCCTGTTAAGACATAACTGGAGTTATTAAACTGAAAAGTTGATGGGCAGCATTAGGGCTTTGTGATGTTACTTTCTCTATGAATGAGTTACAAGACTCCTTTCCCCCTCACCACCCCCCGCCCCAATTCTTCAAACATCTTCTCCTCTGGCCAATTGGTTGTCTGTGAACAAGACAGAATTTAAGTTCCTTGGGGGGCAAGGGCTGCTTTGTCGGTCTTTGGATTCCCAGAGTTGGCACACAGTAGAGCGTCATAATTTTTCTTTTTTCTTCCTCTCTCATCTTTCTTTCCTTTCCTCCCTCCCTTCCTTTTTCTTCCTTCCTTCTTCTTTCTCATATTTCTTTCCCTTTCTTCTTTTTCCCAGTTCCACCAGAGACTTAAATGAATTTAATTCTTAAATCAATCCTATGTCCCTCCCTCTACAGGACAGAATGCTGCGCATGCGCTCTGGCTGGTGCCCGTCTACTCAGATTCGTGTTTAGGAGGCGCACGCGCATACCCGGCGTCTTTCGGTGAGGAAGGGAGCAGGCGCGTCCCTTTCCCGTTGGCCACTTAACGAGAGTCGCTTTATCCCGGTCTTCCTCAGGACCTTCGCTCTGCTCTGCCCCGCCCCCTTGCGACTACAAGTGGCCAAAGAAGAGCTTGGCGACAAGGAAGTACTTCCTGCCCTTGCCCCGCCCCCTGGCTGACGGGGTTATATAAGGACGTCATTTCCGCCCGTGCTCCCTTTCCGCGGTCCCCAGAAGAGGGTTCCATACGGCGTTGTACTCGGTTAGTGTCCGCGGGTTCATCACCGCGTCCCTGCGGCTGCAACCGCTATGGGCCGAAGGAGGGGCGGGAGGCGGGAGGCAGGAGGCCGCGGGTTGGGGGGGTGCAGCGCGCTGGTCCGACCCTGACGGCGCGCGGGGCCACAGGCCTCTGGAGGGCCGGTGCACGTGGCGGCCTCCCCGGGCCTCGGCCCGCCAGGCCGCGCTCCTTCCTGCCTTCCGTGTGGAGGTTCCGGCGCTCGCGCCTCTGCGCGGAGGGAATGAAGGCTGGGCCTGACGAATAATCACGCTGCGTACATGGGACTCGTGCAGGAAAAAGGTCCCTCTCCCCCTATGTACGATCCGAGTATTCCCAAGGACCAGACATGGCATCCTCGGAGGAGGGAGAGGACTTGTCCAGGGTCCCAGAACAGGACGCAGGGCAGCAGGGGTCCCATGGTCTCCTCTGACACCCACACTCAGTGAATCTTCTGTGGACTAGCAGAGCAGCTACTGGTCCTCAACCAATAGCAAAGGAAGTTCACTGAAGCGTTAGGGATGAGCCTGGAGAACCTTCTAATTGACGTAGGTCCGTGTTTAGTGTCTTAATAGAAATTAAGTGGTCTTTTGTGTTAGGCAAATGGTTTTGACTTTGGGGTCCCCCTGGCATACCCGACGTGGAGAATCACCGAGAGTAACTGTCAGGAAACCTACCAGCCCTACCCTTTAAGCTGAGTTGCCGGGGCGAAGGCCATTGCCGGGGGCGAAGGCTGTTGCCGGGATGTGTCTGGAAGGATTTGAACCCCTGACCTCCTAGTTTGGAAGCTGCTTTCCAAGTTTATACTTTTTGGCTTATTTAGGAGTATGGCAATTGAACAGGAAGGATGGATTTTTCAAAAGGACACCCAAATGCCACAAATTCTGATTGTTTTCTGCCATTTCAGGTTTCCGTCGTAACTTTAAAAGGAAACTTCCACAATGTCCGGAGCCCTAGATGTCTTGCAGATGAAGGAGGAGGATGTCCTCAAATTCCTTGCTGCAGGGACCCATTTGGGTGGCACCAATTTGGACTTCCAAATGGAACAGTATATCTACAAAAGAAAGAGTGATGGTGGGTCTTTGACGTTAAAACAAGTGCTGGACAGGTTGGGAAGCCTACTTATTTCTAGTTGGTCGTGTGCCTGGGGACAAGTCAAGAAAGTGGCTGGGGGAATTGATGCTGGAGGATGATTTTGGGAGGGAGCAGTTCTGAGCCATTTAAGGATATTTAACAGGATCCTGAAAAGATAGGCATAATAAGCTCACATTTAATAGAGTGCTTTAAAGTTAACAAAGCACTTTGCTCACAACTTTGTGAGGTATGTGCACTTTCCCCATTTTGCAGATGAGGAAACTAAGACTTAGAGATCAAGTGACTTCTGATCACATGGTAAGTAACTATTTCCGAGTGAGGATTTTGGCCCAGGTTTTCTTGCTCCGAATCTGTCATTCATAGGCCAAACCACTTTTCATTCTGTGTATTGTATATATCTGGGAATTAGTGATTTAAGGATTCCCAGAATTTTCAGAATTAGACTGATAGGTCTAAGTGTATCACCATGTTGTGGAACTTATAAGAAAGATATGTTAAATGGGTTCACTTAACCTAACTATATATAATCACATGAAATCAATAGTAATTTTGTTGGTTACCCTCTGGACCATACTATCCATGGGGTTTCCTTTTTCTCCAGAATAATATAATTTAGCACTAAACAAAAGAAAAGGCATTGCAAATACTAAGTATCTTCATGTTTCATTCTTGACAGTATAATTTTACAATTGGTAAATTCATAGTCTGATAGTGAATCTTTCCCACCTTGCCTTTTAATTGTATTTATCTTTGCATTTGGGTTGTTGAGAACAAAGATTTAAGTTTCTACTATGGACCAATGCCTAATGTAATTGCTCTGCAAATAATCTGATCCTCACAACCCTGTGAGGTAGGAACTATTATGATCCCCATCCTACATTTGAGGAAACTTAGGCAGGTTAAGTAACTTTGGCCAGGGTCACATGAGACTTCCAGCCTGGTTCTTTCTAACTCCCTTCTGCATAAAGATACTCTACTAGCATTTTTAAAAATGGTGAACTTTTTCCTATTCTAATCCCTCGAGATGAAACAAATTATAAATATATAACTGGAATTAAGAGATTTGTAGATATTTAACGTAATAGAGGAAGCAACTTTAGAAGGCAAAAGTTTTGGTAATCTAGGTGATCAGAATTTGAGTCAAGTTGGTAGAAGTAGGAAGGGAAAGGAAGGAATGAATGCAGAAGATTCCATTGTTGGGTCAATTCTAATCTGCACATTATTAAAACCCAGAGTTTAGGCCAGTTTTGGGCCAATGAACTTCTGAGTGTCGGAAGTGTGCTACAGTATGTTGGGCAGGATTTTCGCTAACACCAGTAGAGCTTGTCTCTGTGACTGGAGTTTGATAGTAGTCACTGCCACATTTCTGATTTTAGGTGGTGTTCTTAGTGTTACATTTTAAGTTGGTTTTTAGAACTTTGTTCTGCCCGCTATAGGCATCTACATCATTAATTTGAAGAGAACTTGGGAAAAGCTTCTGCTGGCAGCTCGGGCCATTGTTGCCATTGAAAATCCAGCTGATGTGAGTGTCATCTCATCTAGGAATACTGGCCAGGTATGTGAATTGGGAAAATTTTTCATGTTGAGACTGATAAAGTCACATTTGTAACTCTTAAGGTATGCTCTCATTTGATCCTCCCAATTGTCCTAATAAAGTTGATGGTAAGAGGTCATTCAATTTTGCAGATGAAGTGATTGAAATTCAGACCGGAATCTGCCAGGTCTAAATGTAGAAATTCTTAAAAAGCATTTCCTGACAGTTATGTATCTGGGATTTTTATTGATAATTGGTTTAATTTAAAGTATTTTTAGAAGTTGGTTTGAATTTTATAAATTGAGTACAATCTTTGTATGGAATTACCTGCTACAGTGAATGAATTCATAAAAGTATAAAAAGGTAAGCAGAAACAAGCTACTTAAGGCATACATCTGTGATGTTTTCCAGTTTATATGGGAATTTCCAGAAAAATATTGTTAAACTTTTAACAGGAGCCAATTTCAAGGTATGGGCAGTATGATTTAAAAAATATTTTTTCAGTAATTTATAATGGCTTTGCAGTTTTGTATCAAATAAGAAAGAAGCACTGGAAAACTTTATACATGTATTATGAAATTTATTATAATATATTATATGAAATGTATTATGAAAGTTGTACAGATAGATATGTAATAATAAACATCTGTTATTAATATGCTAATGACTGCTCATTTAATGAGAAATAAAAGTAATTTATGAAAGAAAAAAAAGATCTCTGGGTGCAGGTCCAGCAGCAGTCTTTGCAGGACTAATGCCTTCTACAAATTTGGGTCTTTCATGTCTATCAAAGCTAGCTGGGAATCTGGTTGTGTACAAAGTCAATATGTCCATTGCCTGAACTTGCTGGACAGTTTTTGACTTCCATTATTTATAATTTTTAAGTCATCTAGATGGTGGTTTACTGTCACAGAACTGATTCTAGTGACATAGTAGTCAGTTCCTTTTTTTTTTAACCTATAATCTAACATTTTAGAATCAATACTGTGTATTGATTCCAAGGCAGAAAAGTGGTAAGGGCTAGGCAATGGGGTTTAAGTTGACTGCCCAGGGTCACACAGCTAGGAAGTGTCTGAGGTCAGATTTGAACCTAGGACCTCCTGTCTCTAGGCCTAGCTTTCAATTCACTGAGCCATCTCACTGCCTCCCTCCTAGTTATATGTTCATGATAGAATGAAACATCCATTTCAGCCAAATTTTATCTAGTTCTCAGAAAGCATGGAAAAGTTAAGAAATTTATCATTGCTTGTTTTTTTACTCAAAAGATATTCTCAGTGGAATATATTCTTTGATGTGAGGCTTAAAAAAATTTTTTTTTGGTGAGCATTCTCTAAACTTGCCTCCCTTTTCCAGTAGAACAATTTAGAAAATCATCCCAAAAAACATAGCCCTACAAAACATCTTATTGGATTTCCAGTCTATTTTAAGTGGCAGGATGGATAGTGTGATTAATCTTCAATCCTGGGGACTTAAAGATTTAACATTTCTTGCATTGATTAGTTTTAAAATTTAAAAAGTTGTTTTTCTCTAATTGTATACATTTTTCTTCTGCTTATATCACTGTCCCAGTTCATAGAAGTCTTTCAATTTCCTAGGAAATTGTCTACATTTTGTCACTTAGGGCACATAATGTGAGGCTTTCTACATGATAAAAAGAAATGGAGAAAAATAGGAGTATATTCAATACCAAAAACAACCTTGTTCATAGAATTGTTGGACACTTATCTGTCCTTACAGTGGAATATAGTCAATTTACTTGTAATCCTTTGGTTCATCACTTTTGTCCTCAGCGAGCTGTTTTGAAATTTGCTGCTGCCACTGGAGCCACACCTATTGCTGGACGCTTTACACCGGGCACCTTCACTAACCAGATCCAGGCAGCTTTCAGGGAGCCTCGCCTCTTGGTGGTCACTGATCCTCGGGCTGATCACCAGCCTCTTACTGAAGCATCGTATGTTAACCTCCCAACCATTGCCTTGTGCAACACAGACTCCCCACTCCGCTATGTGGACATTGCCATTCCATGTAACAATAAGGTATCATCAATAATCTCTCCATCACTTAGATTTTCCAGTGAGGTCTTAGAGAAGGGAGTACACATCCATATTGTGACTGCAGGCACTTTGCTAAATTGTCATTAGCATCTTAGGAGTACCAGAAATGAATTAGCTCTTGGGAAGAGCTCATTAGGTGTCACTTTGCACACTGTTAGAGCTTGGAGCTGAGGCCAGTTACTGGCTGATGAACTCACAAGTGTAGGTTGTGTGCTATATTAATGGCAGGTTTTTCGCTAACACCACAAGGGCCTTTGTGGTCCAATGAGTGGAGTTTGATAGTATTCCATGCAACATGTAATTACATTATTTCAAAGGAGATAGAGTAAAATAGGCACTAGAGAGGGTCTTGGGCAACCTGTGATACATCAAGACCTGAAGTGCCCAACTTTTGGGTATGTTATATAGTGAAGACTTTTTTTTTGCACTTTAAAATTATTTTATTAGTTTTTGCTCCTTTCTTATTAAAAAGGTTCCTTATCCCGACTATGAATTTGCAGATGGATAGCAGGTTGCTTTAAGGTTCAATGAGAGGTCCTTTCTGTACAACACTGAGCTTTGAAACAAACCACAGGTAGATGTTAATTTTTTTGTTTTGTTGTAGAAGCTAGAGAAAGTATGACAATAGGTAGTTATGAAGTGAGGGAGCTGTCATAATATTTGCATGATTATATTTGACTATGTGACTTTTGCAGGGAGCTCACTCGGTGGGTCTGATGTGGTGGATGTTGGCCCGTGAAGTCCTGCGAATGCGTGGTACTATCTCCCGTGAGCACCCATGGGAGGTTATGCCCGATCTCTACTTCTACAGGGATCCAGAGGAGGTATCTTTGGCCATTTTCAATGTGGAAATTGATGATGTGTATAGTATTTGGACATAATTAGGTCCTATAATTTACCCTGAACAAAAATGATTTTCTGAAATGCACATGCTGTGTTTCTGCACTATAAGGGGAGAATTGGTTAGCATAGTGAGCAGTTCTTTGGGAGGACAGCATGAAAGGAAAGGCTGTTCCTCCATGGGGGCAGCATGGGTGGAAAGGCTGTCCCTCAGACGACATCAGTGTATATATTCTTTAGATGCTATGTCCTGGTGTGGACGTGACCTAGAGTATTAGTCCCATAGGCATTTGGTGGGGTGAGGTGGTCATTGTGTTCCCTGTGATTTTTACTAGATTGAAAAGGAAGAGCAGGCCGCAGCTGAGAAAGCAGTGACAAAGGAGGAGTTCCAGGGTGAATGGACTGCACCTGCCCCAGAATTCACTGCTACTCAGCCAGAGGTGGCTGATTGGTCTGAGGGAGTACAGGTTCCATCTGTGCCCATTCAACAGTTCCCTACTGGTAAGTATGGGGTAAGAGGATATAGTTTGTATTAGAATATGGAGAATGGAGTACACATCCATATGTGCACCAACAAAGTGAAGTGTTATTTCCATGAGTTGGGGAGAGTGGTTATCTGTTTTAAGAGGCTTTGAAAATATGGCCATAGATATGTGGTTCACATATATGCTATTGTGCATATTTTTCTTTAGATAATATTTGTTGAACTAAAAGGTAAATGGCACAGAGCTCATGATTTTTTCTTTTCTATTTTTAGAAGATTGGAGTGCTCAGCCAGCTACTGAGGACTGGTCTGCAGCTCCTACTGCTCAGGCTACTGAGTGGGTAGGAACTACCACAGAGTGGTCCTAAGTTTTATCCCAGATGCTCTTAATAATGTTGAAAAAATTATGACTGAAAATAAACATCAGTTTCTTACATTCTTGGTCTCATTTCATCCTTTATATTGATTATTCCAATTTTTTGCCTCAGATTTTTATACTTTAGAATGCTGAAAGACTCTTGAACCTTTGTCCATCTGTCATAAACCTATAGAATCTCCTTGGTATTCCTTTGTCCAGGATTAACAGTAAGGTCAATTTAATGATTTGTGGAGAAGACAGTGCTAGAGAGATTTTGGATCTATCGTGGACACTGCAATATCTTAAATGTAATTGGGCTGTGGATTTCATCTTTTCTGGATTGATATGCTAGTACTATTGATTTGGACCATATATTGAATGAAGTTTTAGTGAATTTATACTGCTTTAGATCTGAAAAGGAATCCATTAGTCTACCTTATCTTAAGATCCTATTCACTTAGTGAAGGATTCAGTACAGTGTGTTTGAGTCCGTAGAAGCTACTTAGTGGTTTTTAGGAATATCAACCTGACTGCCCTTCAGGGAGCAGGATGTCAACAAGAAGATGCCTAGCCCTGAACTGTAAATTACCTTTCAATCCAATAATTCTTTGAACTTTTATTTTTTTAAATTAATTTTTAATTCAGTCTTATTCTTCAACTATTAAATCCATAGTTGTATGTAATGCTTTCTTGGTTCTACTCATTTCACTTCATTATCTCATGTAGTTTTTTAAAAACCTCATTACAGTGCAGTAGTAGTCTATCAAAATCGTATAACATTTTTTAGTCATTCCCCAATTGATGAACACCTCTATTTCCAGTTATAGCTCTGGGTTGTAATTCCAAATTGCCCTCCAAAATAGGTCAGTTCACAGTTCCACCAGCAGTGTATTATTAATCTCTACTTTTCCACATTTCCAACAACTGTTAATTTGTACCTTTGTCATTTTAGCCAATCTGGTATGAGATGATATCTCAATTATTTTGGTTTGTGTTTTCCTAATCAGTAGTGAGTTAGGGCATTTTTTCCAGATACCTATATTTTTGATTTATTCATCAGAAGACTTCATATCTTTTGCTCACTTATCAATCTGGGATGGCTCTTATTTTCATAAATTTGGCAAAGTTCCCATTTTAGGTATGAGGCCTTTGAAGAGACTGAAAATCATCCCCCAATTTTATGTTTTGGCAACAACTCTATTTGTATGAAAAACTCCAATTTAATGTCTTCAAAACTATGCATTTTAAATATTAAAATGCTTTTCATCTCTTGTTTACTTACTAAGACCTGTTCTACTCATAAATCTGATAGGGAATATGTTCCTTGTTCTAATTTGCTTTTAATTACCTTTTATGCCTAGATCCTGTATCCATTTTGATCTTAGTGAATGGTGGAAGTTTTAGCAATTTTTTGCCAATTTTACCAGTACTCTGGATCTATATTTTTGTCAAATACAAGGTTACTATAATTTTTTTATAATTGTCTCTTCTGTTCCACTGATCTACCTTTCTATTTTTTTAGCCGGTAACAATTTTGATTACTGCTTTATGATAGTTTAAAAAATGGCACTGCTAGACTTTCCTTTGCATTTCTTTTGTTATTTTTCATCTTCTGTTCCTCTAAGTGAATTTTGTTATATTTTTTAGCTCAAGATAATTTTTTGGCATTTTGATTGGGATAGCATTGAATAAGTGATTGGTTTAGGTAGGATTGTCATTTTAACCGTTCCTGAACAATTAATATTTATTTAAATCTATTTATGTAAAAAGTTTTATAATTTTTTTGTCAGTTTCTAGGTTTGTTTTGGCCGGTATACACCCAGGCATTTTATTCTGTATGGTTATTTTAAATGGAGTATCTGTCTTGTAGGATTTTGATAGTAATAGGGACTTTTGTAAGGGGGGATAGAATTAATAACTAGGAGATAAAGGGGGAAGGGACAAGGGAGGGACCCTTAGAAGGGGGGTGTTGGTATAGAACTAGAAGGATAAGGGGAGAGGATGAGAAAGAAGTCAAGATGAATAGAATTTTAGATGGTTAAATATGACATCTGTAGAGAAGTGAACACAAATTGAAAATATACTTCATGGTAGATGGTAACTTAAACTGCAGATCAACTTTTTCTGGAAAAGCAGAAATATTAAATGCATCTTTTTTAGGCTACAATGCAATAAAAATTGTATATAGTAAGGGACCATGGAAACAAAGCAAACTAGTTGGAGACTAAATCTTAAAGAATGAGTATGTTAAAGAACAAATCATAGAAACTTAAATAATTTCATTAAAGAGGATGATGAGACACCATACCAAAATCTATAGAATACAATATTTTTAAATGCTTATATTACTAAAATAGAGAAAGAACAGATCAGTGCACTGGAAATGCAGTTAGGAAAAGAACAAATTAAGGATCCCCATCTTAAATACTATATTAGAAATCCTAAAAATTAAAAAGTAAGATAATAAAACTGAATGTAAGAAAACCACTGAATTCTAGGAGGTGGTTATGTGAAAAAAGACCATTGGTTAATATGGTTTAAAAAAAGAAAACCAAATCACTAGCATTAAAAATGATGTGGATGAATATACTACCAGTGAAGATAAAATTAAGCAGGAGTTATTTTGCTTAATTATGTACCAAAAAAATTTGTAAGTGAAATGAAAGAACACTTAAAAGAAACTTCCTAGGTTATCAGAAGAAAAAATATAGTATCTAAATATTTTTTATAAAAGAAATTGAACGGGCCAGGAATGAACTTCCTAAAAAAGCATCAGGATCAGGTGGTTTCACAAATGAATTCTGTACATGTAAAAGTCAATTCCAACAATAATAAAAGTTATCAAAATACTTTTATGAAGCAAATATGGTACTGATTACCTAAACCAAGAAGAGCAAAAACAGGAAGAAATTTAAATAAATATGGATACATAAGTCCTAAATACATCACTAAGATTATACTTTGTAACCAAATAGTATTTATACCAGGAATACAGGAATGGTTTAATATAAGGAAAAGGACCAACATAATTGATTATATTAATAACAAAGGTAGTAACTGATTATATCAATAAATGCAGAAGATGCCATTGATAGAATATAACACTTATTAAAAGCACTGGAAAGCATAGGTATAAATGGAGTTTTGTCTTTTTTTTTTCTTTAGAATATTTTTCCAAGGTTACATGATTTATGATTCCCTCCCCTTCCTGAGCTGATGAAAAATCCCAGAGTTGTATGTGTTTCATTGTAGAAAAACCTATTTCCATGTTACTCATATTTGCAGTAGAGGGATTCTTTAACATCAAAACCCTAATCATATCCCTGTCTAACCACATGATTGATCTTGTGTTTTTCATTTGGTGTTTCTGCTCCCACATTTCTTTCCCTGGATGTGTGGATAGTTTTCTTTCTCCTACTTTCCTTTGAATTGTCCTGGGTCATTCATTGCATTGCTACTAGTAGAGAAGTCCATTACATTCGATTGTGCCACAACGTATCAGTCACTGTGTACAATGTTCTGATTCTGCTCCTTTCACTCTGCATCAATTCCTGGAGGTCCTTCCAGTTCACATGGAATACCTAAATGGAGTTTTTCGTAAAATTAAATGAAGCATTTACCTAAAACTGCCTGCAAATATTATTTGTAAAGTGGTGATAAGCCAAAAAGCCTCCCCAATAAGATTGAGAGTTTAACAAGGATGCTCATTATCAACAATATTATTTAACATAGTATTAGAAATGCTAGCAATATAAGAGGGGAAAAGAAATTGAAGGGATCAGAATGGGCAAAGAGGTAACAATACCTTTTTTTGCAGATTATATAATGGTATATATCAGTGGTTCTCAACCTTTCTAATGCCATGACCCCGCAATACCCCCAAACCAAAAAATCATTTTGGTGGCTACTTCAAAACTGTAATTTTGCTACAGTTATGATTCGGAATGTAAATACCTGATATGCATTATGTATTCTCATTGCTACAAATTGAGAAGTTGAGAACCACTGGTATATATGGAAAATCCTAGAGATTCAGTTTCATGAACCAATAGTTTTATTAAAGTAGCAAGATATAAAATAAACTCACATAAATCATTAGCATTTTTATATAGTACTCATAGACCTTTCATTTAAATATATATTTTCATGTCTTTACTTTTATTGTTTTAGTCAGTTCTTAGAATCAGGAGTTCTATGAATTTATAATTTAAAAAAATCACAATGTTAAATTTGTCAGCCTCCAAGTTTTAAAACTAGTGGCAATATAAAAATTACATTTAGCAAATCAATAATGTTAAGTTAATGATAAAATATTCAATAAAGGCAGAAATAACCCAGGAAGTAATAGTTACATGCAATTAATATATTTCACATACAAATAATATAGGTAAATTAAATATTAAAACTTAGAATGTGCCAGGCATTGTTCTAGGAGCTGACAATACAAATATAGTGAATGAAACAATCCCTGTTTGATGGGGGAATTGGAAAAGAAGGGGTTGAAAATGAAACACAGTGCCTATAGGAAAGAGAAATGCAAAACCCTTCATGGAAGTCCCTACTTGCAGTGAGTTTTAGTATTGACCTGCATGTATAGCCTATAGATCTTTCTCCCTACTACTAATACAGCCAAGGGGTATATTTTTATATTTCTTTTTAAATTAATTGTAACATATCTCATTAATCAACATGTTCTATGTCTGTACCCTAGTTTATTTCATAAAAATATTGGGAAAAGGTTACTTCGGAATAAAAAGAATAAACTGGAGAAATTTTCTATAGGATTTTACTTCTATATCATCTCTGTCTATCCATCTATCCATCCATCCATCACAATTCACTCCTCATCCATCCCCTAGCTTAAATAAACATCAAGTTTATTGACAATGCTATTTATTAACAAGTAACCAACAGTAAGGAAACACAGGATTATTTATAATATTGGTTATGAGAAATATACCCTAAATCATTTTTAACCATCATAATAATTGCTGACTTTTCAGTTGTTCAAACAGTCCTACCATTTTGTTTCAGATTTACCAAAGTCTTTTCTCGACAATTCTGTTTTTTTTTTTAAAATATGCACTAAACTTAATATTCTTAGGAAATAACTTCTCTTAGTATGTTTTCCCCCTGTATTTTCTTTGGACATTACAGTAATAGTACTCAGAACAAGTTAAACTCTTTCTTCTATAATAGACAGTTAAACACTGTCCAAGGTTCTGTGGCTTCTCAGTGTTCCATCAGACTAATAACAGTTATCATCTGTGGGAGAGGCTATTGAAATTGGTGTGAAGCATATGTGTTACACACATACATACAGACATACATGTATATGTGTATAATAGTCATTTTGGGGGGATGGGGAGTAGAATATACTATAAGGAAAACTTCAGTTAGATTGATCCTATAGGGAAATGACCTGCCTTGGAAGCAGTCAGAACAAGATGCCTACTATGAGAATTCCTCAAGCAGATGCTGAATTTGCATTTATCTGGGATGTGGTAATGTAGATTGTAGTTCAAGAAGAGGTTGTCTAGACAGTCTCTAAGGTCTCTAACTCATTGCTCAGAACTTCTGGTCTATGTTTATATGAATGGGGGACCTCTTAAAGACACGAATGAGCTACCCCTTAGGGAAATGCTGAACTTGGCTTGATCCTGACTCTTCTGGAGAGGATCTTCAGTTCTTTTGAAATCATTAAACCAGCAATAAACATCTAAAGACAAAACAGGGTTATCATATAAAGGAACTTGTTATCATATAAAGGAACTCAAGACTAGCAAGGAATAATTATAGCCCATCTTCCAGTGACTGCCATTCCATCCCTCACCCTCTGCCCCTCTCCCCTTACAAAGATTCAGTTACAGTGCAGACAAAAAACCAAACCCAAACAAGAGTCCAAACCAACTCATGACACAATCTAGGCAAATTCCTGCCACATATACCAGGGTCCTGAGTCCTGAGGGATCCCAGGGTCCTGAGATCCATGGCAGCTTCAGTTCTTGTTCCACAGGAATAAAGATGGGGTTGGAGTGAGGTGTCTTGGAGAATGAGTTTAGGTCTTAGTGAGGTGACACATAGACAGGCTCCTTAAAATGATGGTCTCAGAGAGAAAGTCTCCCATCAGGAGGGCAGGAACAAAGGTTAATCCTCCTTGTTTGGATAGTAATTTCTCTATCCTGGAGTGCTTAAGTAAAAGGTAAGGCTGATTACTTGTCAGAGATGCTTGGAGGTAGGTGAGGGAGAGGGGGATTGGACTAACGACCTCTATGGTTTTTATGGTGCCATGATTATATGTCTACAACTTGAGGCAGAGGAGAGGGAAACATGTGCCTTGAAGGAAGGTCATGGTTTGTAGCAGTCCCTTGATTGGAATACTTAGCGAATCAGGACAGTAGCCCAGAGAAATGCAATTGGATGTCTCTCCTTTGTGTTAATCTTTTGGGTAGACAGTTTAAAGGATTGCTCTGTAGAAGGAGAGTCCTACTGTGTGTTTCTCTTGTATTTCACTCATGGATTGATCTGTACAGATGCCACCATGGAAGATGTCTTTGGACCTGAAAGGGGAAACTTGTAGAAATCCTCTCTCCAAAAATCGAGAGGCAAAGTAGTAGTAGTAATAGGAGGAGGAATAGTAAAGATGATAACAATTCACATTTATGGAGTACTTTAAGGTTTGCAAAAAACACTAATTCATTATTGCATTTAATTCTTCCAACACACCAATGGGCAAGTTGCTATTATCCCCATTTATAGGTGAGTAAAGTGAGGCTGAGTGAGAATAAGTGATTTGCCTAGTATAGAAGATCAGATTTGAACTCAAGACGTCCTCCCTCTAAATCTAGGACCTTGTCTTTCTTTTCCTTCCTTCCTTCCTTCCTTCCTTCCTTCCTTCCTTCCTTCCTTCCTTCCTTCCTTCCTTCCTTCCTTCCTTCCTTCCTTCCTTCCTTCCTTCCTTCCTTCCTTCCTTCCTTCCTTGCTTCCTTCCTTGCTTCCTTCCTTTCTTCCTTCCTTGCTTCCTTCCTTGCTTCCTTGCTTCCTTGCTTCCTTCCTTGCTTCCTTGCTTCCTTCCTTGCTTCGTTGCTTCGTTGCTTCCTTGCTTCCTTGCTTCCTTCCTTCCTTCCTTGCTTCCTTGCTTCCTTGCTTCCTTCCTTCCTTCCTTCCTTCCTTCCTTCCTTCCTTCCTTCCTTCCTTTGTAAAAATTTAATTAATTTAGAAGATTTTCCCATAGTAACATGACTAATGTTCTTTCCCTCTCCTCCTCCCATCCTCTTCCCATAGCCAACGAGTAAATCCACTGGGTTTACATGTGTCATTGATCAAGAACTATTTCCATATTATTAATATTTGTACTAGGGTGATCATTTAGAGCAGTGGTTCTCAACCTTTCTAATGCCGTGACCCCGCAATACAGTTCCTCATGTTGCAGTGACCCCAAACCAAAAAATTATCTTGGTGGCTACTTCAAAACTGTCATTTTGCTACAGTTATGATTCAGTATGTAAATACCTGATATTCATTATGTATTCTCATTGCTACAAATTGAGAGGTTGAGAACCGCTGGTTTAGAGTCTACATCCCCAATCATATTCCCATTGAACCATGTGATTAGGCAGTTGTTTTTCTCCTGGGTTTCTACTCCCACAGTTCTTTCTTTGGATGTTTTCTCATAAGTAGGACCTTATCTTTCCATTATGCCATCCTTTTTCTCCCCAAATTCAATACTTTGTCTAGTACACTATTCTGTTGTGTCTAAAGATGATCAGCCTCTCTTCTGATTTTCAAGAAAGGATAATGAGATTGGTATATGGGGTCCCTTTCTCAGGAGACTTAATTTTCACGTGTGTGAGATTTTATATATAATATAAATTATATAAATGTGTCTTAAGAGGAATTAATTTGGACTATACATTCATTGATTTCCACAAACTACAAACCTCTTTTTTGAGGTTTTTCTTTCCAGAATTGAACCTTAAACCATAGAGTTTTTTCTGTTTATAAATTCCTTGGGAGCTATGAATATAAGGTTTCTCCAAAGCTGTTTTTATTCCAGATTCCATTTTTCCCCCTAGATGGCAATCATATACCTTAATATAAAAAATAAATGTATAGGTAGCATAGATATTTGCCAAAAGGGTATGGATTTGAAAGGATATAAGAAGCTTTCTCTTTTTCCCACTTCCACAAAATCCCTCATTGCTTAAGATTCCATCCTTAGATCTTAATTCCTAGAGCTGTAAGTTTTAATACTTTTAAGAATTAAGTTTTGTGCAGGATGGAGAGAGCATGGTGGGAACACAAACCTTGCCTAATTCACAGTGTTTTGTCTTTTTTAGAAGCTGGTGGGGGTTTCAGGCAATGTGGTACAATGGTTAGAGTGCTGTATTTGTAGTCGGAGGACTGCCTTGAATCTCTTACTAGCTGTGTGAGCTCTGGCAAATTCCTTAATCTCTCTGGGCCTTTATTCCCCCATCTGTGAAATGAGGGGGTTCAATTAGGTCAGAATCATCCCTCTCATTACCTGCTGAGTCAAGGTCTCCAGTAAGGTCTGAACCAGGTTAAAATGGAATCGGAAAATATTTAAGAAAATAAATAGAAGTATAATGCAACAAAAATAGTGTGAATTTGTGGCTTTAAAAGTCAACATGCAGCTAAGAATTTGACATCCGGGGATCAGGTCATTTCCAAGGCAGCTTCCAGCAGCTCTCTAATTCTATGATTCCTCGAGCCCTACCTCTAGGAACTGGAAATCGAGTTTGCATCATCTTGTAATGCTGGATCCTGATCAGCAGAGGGCGCTGCGAGCACACTTTTAATCTCTGGCGTGCACCCTGTGGGCAGAAACAACCTGACACAAGACATCCTGATAGCAACGCTGGTAAGGATTGGTAGTTATACTGTCTATCTGCATGTCACTTTTCAAAGCACAGTTATCTCATTTGGTCTGCACATTACTCCTCTGAGGCAAGGCACAGAAGCTTGGGTTCTTTTCAGTTTTACCAATGGAGAAACTGAGGCACAGAGAAATCGAGTGGCTTGCTCGAGGCATCACAGAATGTGGTGGAGTTGGGATAGGACCTGAGGTCTTCTGATGCCAGTGTCCTTCCTACCATTTTTTTTTAAACCCTTACCTTCCTGTCTATGTATTGATTCCAAGGCAGAAGAGTGGTAAGGGCTAGGCCATGGGGGTCAAGTGACTTGCCCAGGGTCACACAGTTGGGAAGTGTCTGAGGCCAGATTTGAACCCAGGACCTCCCGTCTCTAGGCCTGGCTCTCCATCCCCTGAGCCACCCAGCTGCCCCTGACAATGGCTTCTTAACAGTGAAACGGGCATCGGATAGGACACTTGTAGGCTTTCACATGCCATGAGTAAATCAGTTGTCCAGCTCTCCGGATACATGCTAAGTAAATTAAATATCTGGCCCTTGACACGGCAAAGACTATAAACGTCTCTTTAAGCCTCCGAGTTACAAACCGTGGAAATGATCTCCTGTAGGGACGTTCTTTAATTAGAGAAACGACATTTTATTTCCAGGTTTGCATCCTGCGGCAGTGACAGGAATCGCCATCGCGGCGACACTCTTAGGAGGCGTAGCCGCACGAACCGTGCCTGCCGAGGACCTAAGCAGCTCTCATTCCAGGAGAAACGAATTCACATCTTATTAAGGCCCAATTGGATTGTGCCCGTCTCCTGCCTCCCTGAGCTTGGCTCTGCTCCTGACCTTTGGCTGCTTTGCCAGGCTTCACTAGCTCTGAGCCAGGCCAAGCTGCCTTTGCTTGGGAGCTTGGGCCCTGGGCCTCCAGCCACTGGCCCAGGGGCCCAGCGGGACCCGCAAGGCGGGGCTTCTTCTGCAAGAGTGTTTTTTTCTAGCTTGGGATCAGTTTCCTGTCGAGTTAGTGTGGACAGCCAACTGCAGCCATCCGAGGCAGAAGAGCCACAATGAACTAATCATGCGAAAAAGAGGCTCTTATAAAAGGAAGACGAAGGTAAATGTGAAGAAAAACAAATCATATCCTTAATGGAATTTCCTCGGTGCCTTTCCTCTGACCGTCTGTCTTAGAATCAATAAAAGGATTGAGTCCACGACAGAGAAGTGGTAAGGGCCAGGCAATTGGGGTTAAGTGACCTGTGCAGGGGCACACAACTAGGAAGTGTCTGAGGCCAGATTTGAACCCAAGACTTCCAGCCTCCAGGCTTGGCTCTCCATCCACAAGGCCACCTAATTGCCCCCCATGATATTTTTAACATTCCTTCCTCATTAAGTCATTGTTGGCAATTTGCTAGAACTTACTTGTTAGCACCCTCCTTGTATCTCTCCATGGCCCTTTGGGTAACCCAAGATTCCTAGGAAAGGTGTAAAGATGAAATAAAGCACAATTACTGCCTTTATGGAGCATGTAAACTAACAATACACATACAGAAAACTACAATTAAAAAAAAGATCTAGAAAAGGTACAAATTAAAACATTTATTCTATTTTTGTTGATTGTTTTAATTAATTAATTGATTAATTAAGTAATTTTAAAATTAATTGGTTCTCCATCCACAGAGCCACCTAATTGCCCCCCATGATATTTTTAACATTCCTTCCTCATTAAGTCATTGTTGGCAATTTGCTAGAACTTACTTGTTAGCACCCTCCTTGTATCTCTCCATGGCCCTTTGGGTAACCCAAGATTCCTAGGAGAGGTGTAAAGATGAAATAAAGCACAATTACTGCCTTTATGGAGCATGTAAACTAACAATACACATACAGATAACTACAATTAAAAAAAAGATCTAGAAAGGGTACAAATTAAAACATTTATTCTATTTTTGTTGATTGTTTTAATTAATTAATTGATTAATTAAGTAATTTTAAAATTAATTGGTTCTCCATCCACAGAGCCACCTAATTGCCCCCCCCCCCATGATATTTTTAACATTCCTTCCTCATTAAGTCATTGTTGGCAATTTGATAGAACTTACTTGTTAGCACCCTCATATCTCTCCATGGCCCTTTGGGTAACCCAAGATTCCTAGGAGAGGTGTAAAGATGAAATAAAGCACAATTACTGCCTTTATGGAGCATGTAAACTAACAATACACATACAGATAACTACAATTAAAAAAAAGATGTAGAAAGGGTACAAATCAAAACATTTATTCTTTTTTTGTTGATTGTTTTAATTAATTAAATTTTTTTTTTAACCCTTACATTCTGTCTTGGAGTCAATACTGTGTACTGGCTCCAAGGCAGAAGAGTGGGAAGGGCTAGGCAATGGGGGTCAAGTGACTTGCCCAGGGTCACACAGCTGGGAAGTGTCTGAGGCCAGATTTGAACCTAGGACCTCCCATCTCTAGGCCTGGCTCTCAATCCACTGAGCTACCCAGTTGCCCCCTGATTTATTTACTTTTAAAATTGATTGATTGATTTTCCATGGTTACATGATTCTTGTTGTCTCCCTGCCTCCTTCCCTCCCCTCTCCTGGAGTTGACAAGCATTTCCACTGGGTAATACATATATTGGATTGATTTAATTTAAAGATTTAAACATCTGACCTGGAATCAGGAGGGTTCAAACCTGGCCTCTGTCCCTTCCTAGCTGTGCAATCCTGGGTAATTTACTTAATCTCATTTCCTAGAAGGGAGAAAAAAGATTTAACTATCAATAATCACAAACATGTCGCTGAAGTCTATGTAAACTTCTACCACATATCAGAAAGATCCCGAAAATCTTACCGGCAGCTTGTCGTATTAGGACTTAGAGCTGCAGTTGGGACCTCTTGTATATAGCGATGGGTACACTCCATCCCTACAGTTGCACTCCTCATACAGTGTCTGCACCGCACTGGTCCATGAAGCTTCTCTCCATCTACAGTCACATGATGAGTCTTTGGGGGCAGCTGGGCACCACACACCCTGGAGTGGTGAGTTTCAGTCTCAGCCCGACTTCTCATTTGCTGTATAGCAGCTGTCTCTGTGACGCGGAGATAACAGGACACTCCGTCCCACTTCACAGGAACGCTGGGAGACATTCAGAGCAAAACTGGCAGCTTCTTAAGGCAAAGTCCACTGACAAAGGCCAAGCCATAATTAGTTTGAGTTCAAGCCAGATTGTGGACCCAGTTTTCTCCCAAGGACACAAGAACACACCTGCCTCGTTGGTAGTCCCCATTCAGCCTTTTGTCTCCTTTTTGGTGGCATAATAGACGTGCTGTTCTGCTTTTCTAGGTGAGTTGGAGGTCTCCCTCATCATGGCGGGGTGCTATATCTTTTTCTGCTATTAATCATTTTAAAATAAGATTTTATTTGTGGAGCTAGGTGGTGCAGGGGAGAGAATATTAGGCTTGAAGACTCATCTTCCTGAATTCAAATTTGACCTCAGACACTAGCTGTGTGCCTCTACGCAAGTCACTGCTGGTCTCAGTTTCCTCATCTGTAAAAATGAGCTGGAGAAGGAAACAGCAAACCATTTTAGTATCTTTGCCAAGAAAATCCCAAATGGGGTCATGAAGAGTTGGACATGACTCAAATGACTGAACAACAGCAAGTAAATAGAAACCTCATCCCTACGCTATACATTGAACCCTTCCTTAAAATCAACAAATCCCAACATATACAAATCCAAACAAATCCCAAAATAAAAACTCTTGGTACAATGACTACATCTGAGGAGGTGCCCCATTCTGTCCTACTATCTCCTGCCTCCTTCTCTTCTTTAAAAAACAAACATTGGGGGCAGCTGGATAGCTCAGTAGATTGAGAGTCAGGCTTAGAGACAGGAGATCCTAGGTTCAAATCTGGCCTCAGACACTTCCCAGCTGTGTGACCCTGGGCAAGTCACTTGACCCCCACAATGTGTAGTATTGACTCTAAGATGGAAGGTGAGGGTTTAAAAAAAATAAACACTGCTCCCTCTTAAAAACAAAACAAAACAAAAAAACCAACAAACCCAAAAGAAACTTTACTTTCTGTCTTAGAATCTATTCTGTGTGTTGGGTCCAAGAAAGAAGAACAGTAACAGTAAGTAAGAACAGTAGGCAGTAGAGTTGAATGACTTGCCCAGGGTCTTATAGGTAGGAACCTGTCTCGCTTCTTTGAGGAAGAAGGTAAGATATATTATGTGGTCTCTGGGACCATCATTGGTTTTTCAGTGACTCAGAATTTGATGTTTCTTGATCTTTTCTCTTTTATTGTTGTAATCAATTGTAATATTGTTCTTCCTTCTGCCTATTCTGCCCTTTACCAGCTCATATAAAATCTTGTTTTGTTCCTCTGGATTTCTTATATTCCACAACTGATCTCCAAACAAGTTCTTCTATAATAAATTCCTCAACAGCCAAAGAGATGCTGGACACAATGGCGTCAATGCCAACCAGTGTTTTATTAAATTATAATTTATTTATTATTTATATATATTATATATATAATTATATATAATAAAAATAATAAATAATTATAATTATATTTATATATAAATATTATATAGATAATTAATTAATGTTAATTAAGAGAGAGCAAAGTCTCTGCTGAAGAGAGTAGTTAAAGATGATCAAAACCTTGACCCTAAAGATCTTCTCCCAAGGATGAGAGACAGTCTGAAATGAAAGAAAATATATTCCTCAATATGTGTGATCGGATTGCTCTTTTGTTGGTCATTGAGATAAATGGCACATGCTTGATATCTACAAAGCTTGATGCTTTGTAGAGAAAGGGGTTTCCATCAGGATGAACACTAGGTATGTGAGGGAAGGGAAGAAAATAAACATTTATACGTAGTGCCTACTCTGTGCCAGGCACCATGCCATTGCTGTCGTATCCAACTGGGGCTTTCTTTTCTCACCCTTACTTTCTGTCTTAAAAACAACTCTAAAACAGAAAGGCAAAGAAAGGGTAGACAAATGGGGGTTAAAGGACTTGCCTAGGGTCACACAACGAGGAAGGGTCTGCAGCCAGATTTGAACAGATGTACCTTAGTGAAGACATACCAGGACGATAAAGAACACAACCAAACCTTCACTCTACCCATTAGGAATTTCAGTTAATTCGTTCTACCTCCGCCATTTGCATCATCAATTACACACAAAACATGGGAATGATACTGTCCTCTATCCCTGTCTTGTAAGAGGTTTTTTATGTAACCGATTGGGAAATCCTTTTGTTACAAAGGAAACTGTGCCTTTCAGATGCTAGGTGGCATCTATGATATCACAGCCTACTATATCTCGTTCTGTTTGGGCGGAGAGTCTCAGGCCAGACGCTTAGAGGGGGAATTAGGACTTGTTAATGGGAAGACAACCTTATGGAGCCCAATTAGGAAGACCCTGGAGGGAACTGCAGGGAACTGTTTTTAGCAATCTTGCAGGGAGGACATTTGAAATGACTCAGCTGGAGGGGAAGATTGTTGGAGCTCTAGCACATGATGCTGGTGCAGCTGATTAGAAATTGGTGATGCAAATGGGGGAGGGAGAGCAAGTTAACTAAAATTCCTCATGGATAGAGTGAAGAATTAATTGTATTCTTTATCATTTTGGTATGTCTTCTCTAAGGTACCCGGGTTCAAATGTGGCCTTGGACACTTCCCAGCTGTTGAGCTCTGGGCAAGTCACTCAATCCCATTTGCCTGGCCTTTGCTTTTCTGTCTGAGAGTTGTTTCTAAGACAGTGTTGTTCCCTTGTGCTTGACTTTTCATGATCCCATTTAGGGTTTTCTTGGCAAAGATACTAAAGCAGTGTGCCATTTCCTTTTCTAGATGAGAAACTGAGGCACAAAGGGTTAAGTGGTTTGCTTAGGGTCATTCATAGTAAATGTCTGAGGCCAGATATGGACACAGAAAGCTGAGTTTCCCTGACTCCAGGTCTGGCTCTTCTCACCCCCTAGCCGTCCAGATTACAGAAAAAGTATTCCAAACTCCCAATTAAAGAGAATGTTTGGGGGAATGAGAAGGGAAATTCTGAGTAACTAAATTTTCTGGTTAACCATTCATTAGAAAACTGTAGTTGAAATTCTTTCTAAAGTATATTAATCTGTTTTCCTGCCTGAGTAAATTCAGTACATTGAATTTAATCTTACTGATTGAAGATTCCCTTCATGAGCCAATGTATAGTAGTGGCTAGACACTATATTTGGATGGGTTCATGACCCATCTTTGATATTTACTACCTGTGTGCTCTTGGAGCAATAATTTATAATATTTGGGCTTTAATTTGCTTTTTTTTTTTTAAATTAAACCCTACCTTCCATCTAGGAATCAATACTGTGTATTGGTTCCAAGGTAAGGGCTAGGCAATGGGGGTTAAGTGACTTGCCCAGGGTCACACAGCTGGGAAGTGTCTGAGTAATTTGCTCATTTATAAGAGGAATAGGGTAGAGGAAATGTCCCTGAATCTGTTATCCTATGAACAGCCTTATTTCATTGTAGATATCAAAGGTACAAAAAGCTGGACTGAAGTACTACTTCTGTGACAAAGATGAACATTCTTTTAAAATTGAATCTTGGGAATTATTTTTTAAATTTGTTCCCTTTTCTTAAAACTCATGGACAATAAAATTCCCATTTATTGACGGCGTAGCAGCAGTTGAGGTTTTGGTTAATTGAAGATTCACTGCAGTGAGGCTACCTAAAGCTTTTGCCTCTGAAACCTTTGATAACCTTATTTTTTAAGCATCAAAATAGGAATAAGGAAGCTGCACTGAGCTAGTAGAATGAAAAGCCTGGGATGAGAGAAGAATAAAGAGTTGGAAAATCCATGCTCCAACCCATTTGGAATCTCGAGAAGTAGAATAAGGAGCAGGTAGGAATAGAGGGTGCCTTTGTGAATTCTCACTGCTTGCAGTTCTGGGTGAGGCTTCATGCCTTAGAGACTCCTGGATGGTTCAATCATTTTTGTGTCGATGTGAAAAGCAAGGCTTTTGAGTACGCAAAGCTTGATGGATGGTAATAGGAAAGCAGAAGGATTGAGATCTGGCCAGTTCCTTCTGACTGACAACAGACTCTTGGCTTGGATCAGTGATATGGAACCCAAGAAGAAATGGGGTCCACTAATCTGTATATGAGGTTCCCTGCAAGGGGATCCATTGACCTAGTTTGGAAATCTAAGGTTATCCATGTTTTATTTACTTTGTTGAATTTCCCAATGATAATTTTACTTTGTCATATCCCAATAACATTTTAATCTGCTCCCAACATTTGGAAGTGTTGCCCACAGAGAGTTTGACACCTGTGGCTTAGATGACAGGAAAGCCTGCTAGAATGGGTCAGGTAGCCCTAAAAAGTTTATACGCATGAAGATCAGGAAGAAGAGATTGTGGGCCTATATGGAGGCTGGTTTCTTTGAATTTTCACTCATTCATTCATCAAATATTTACTAAGTGACTACTGTAGGAAGAGATATTTCCACGGAGTAAGAAAAATATACACTTATCAGAAAACTTGGTTTCAAGCTCTAGCTTTTTGCATTTACTAGCTATGTGAACTTGAGAAAAAAATCCCCAATATCTCTGTGCCTCAGTTTTCCTCTCAGATCAATCAAATGTTTTAAGTTGTCCCTATTTCACATAGTTTGCAAGATCAGTTGAGAAGTTGTTTAGAAGAATATTTTTTTTACCACAAAATGGGGACAACTTAAAACATTTGATTGTCATGTAAAACACATGTAAAAATAATTGGTCATTGTTGTAAGAGCACATTCACACAAAACCAAACCCCCCAAATAGAAACCTAAATACACTGATGTGAAAGATAGTCTGCTTTGATCCATATCTATCCAATTCCAATGATTCTTTCTCTAGAGACCATCAACTCTTAGGATCAGGAAAAACCCTGTTTTTAAAGAGTTAAAACTCTAATGGGGGTGGGAAGTAGGGATATAGCATTTATATAGATGAATTATAAAAAAAGATAATCTGAAGAGGGGGTGAGTGTTAAGTACTTGGGGAACCCAACTACAGTATATTTTGGCATAGGAAAGGAATCTTGAAGGAACCTACGAACTCTTAAGGGAAGGGAGTTTAGGAAGGGATACATTGCAGTTATAGAGGAGACAGTTTCTCAAAAATGCAAAGAGATGGGAGATGAAATTTAGGGATCCCTAAGTTTAGGGAATCAATTTGGCTGGAGAATAGAGTGTTACAAGGGGAGTCACATGCAAAAAGTCTGGAAAGGGAGACTGGAGCCACAGATTTTAAATGCTTTTTATATTGAGGAGTTTGTATTTGATTCCAAAGGCAATGGGGAGCCACTGACAATTTATGAGTAGTTCAGGGACATAGTCAGACCTGTATTTTAGGAATACTTATTTGTAATCATTCAAGAGGATGGATTAGAGAAGGGACATGGAAATCAATTAGAAACCTTTTGTAATAGTATAGCCAAAAGATGTTAAGAGCCTGATCTAGGATGATGATCATATAAGTGGAAAGAAGGGAACAGAGATGGAAGAGATTATGGTGTAGAATTAATAAAACTAATTAGATATGAATGAAATAAATGAAAAAGTGTTTGATAAATGCTTACTTTGTGCCAAGCATGTGCTGACCTTTGTTTTAAAGATTCTTCCAAGGACAAAAGTCTTAATTTTTTTATTGTTTTTATTCTGAATTTAATGAACACCAAAAAAAAGAGAGAACATTTCTCTATATGAAGTAGAGTAGAAATAGAGGGTGTTATATGACACCAAGAATCTTTATTATGTACAGTTTTTAAAGTATATAATCAATTTGCTATATTAATTTAAAAGTTATTTTGGTGGTCATTTCTGAAATACTCTTTTCTATGCATTTTAAAATTTAATAGCTTTCAAAAATGACAATGTGGAGATAACATATCCAAATTTATGGAATGTAGCCAAAGTAGTACCTACAGGGAAATGTATTTCTCTAAATGCTTGCAGCAATAAAATAGAGAAAGAGCAAGTTAATGAACTGGATATGCAACTAAAAAAATAGAAAAAGGGCAAAGTAAAAATCCCACCAAATTGGAAATCATCAAAACCAGAGGAAAGATTAATAAAACTTAAAGTAAGGAAACTAATGAACTAATAAAAAAGAAACAGTTGGTTTTATGAAAAAATAAGTAAAATAAACTTAGTTAACTTGATTTAATAAAAGAAGAAAACCCAATTATCAGTATCAAAAATGGAAAAGGTGAAATTACAACCAAATGAAGAATAAATTAAAGCAATTATTGGAGGTCATTTTGCCCAACTATACGCCAATAAATCTGACAATCTAAGTGAAATAGATGAAGTTACAAAAATATAAACGACCCAGATTAACAAGAGAAGAAATAGAATACTTAAACAACTCTATCACAGAAAAAGAAATTGAATAAACCATAAAAGAACTCCCTAAGAAAGAGGTCTCAAAACCAAATGTATTCACAAGGAAATTCTATAAACATTCAAAGAACAACTACCTCTGATACTATGTAAACTATTAGGAAAAATAGGGGAAGAAGGAATCCTTCCAAAATCTTTTTCATGACACAAATATGGTACTGAAACCCAAACCAGGAGGAGCTTAAACAGAGAAAGAAAACTATAGACCAATCTCCCTAAAGAACATTGCTGTAAAAATTTTAAATAAAATACTGCAAAGGAGATTATAGTATTATATCACAAGAATCATACATCACTATCATTTGGGTTTTATATTGTGAATGCAGGTATGGTTGAATATTAGGAGAACCATTAGCATAATTGGCCTTGTCAGTAACAAAAGCAATAGGAACTATAGGATTATTTCAATAAATGCAGAAAAAGCATTGACAATATAAAATTCCTATTCCTTATAAAAACATTAGAAGGCATTGGAATAAATAGAACCTTTCTTAAAATAAGAAATGGCATCTATCTCAAACCATCAGCAGGCATTACCTGTATCAGGGATAAACCAACACACTTCCCAATAAGATCAAGGGTAAATCAAGGATGCCCATTATCATTACTGTTATTTAGTATTGTACTAGAAATGCTTGTGATAGCAATGAGTAGAAAAAGAAACTAAAGTAATTAGAAAATTCAATGAAGGAAAAGTTATCACCCTTTGCTAATGATATGATGGTAGCCTTAGAGAATCAGCCAAAAACCTAATAAAATATTTTATAACTTAAGCAAAGTTGCAGGATACAAAATAAACCCACCTAAATCATCAGCATTTCTTTTTATCATCAACAAAGTCCAACAGCAAGAGATAGAAAAAGAAATTCCATTCCATTTAATTCCATTTCCATTTTAAATAACATTAGACAATATGAAATACCTGGGAGTATACCTTCCAAAAGAAACCAGCAACTATATAAACACAATTACAAAACACTCTTCACACAAATAAAATCTTATCTAAACAACTGAAAAAATATTAACTGCTAATGGCTAAGCCACCATAATAAAAATGACAGTTCTACCTATATTAATTTATCTATTCAGTGCTATTCTAAATACAAAATTCAAGAGAAACATAAAAACTTAAATAAGAAAGAGAAAAAATTTAAAGGATTAAATAAAACCAAATTGTTTATATTCCTATATGGAAAGAAGATATCTTGAATTCTTAAAAATGTTATATATATATATATATATATATTATAATATGATGTATATATATATACATATATATACATAGAGGTTGTGGTAGTAAGCTTTATAGGATGATACATTAAAGAAAAATCTAGGGGTGAAAAAGTGGATTTTACTAAGAGAAATGAGAAGGGAAAAGCAAAATCAGATAAATTACATCACATAAAGGGGTATGGGGGGACAGTGGAGGGGAGGATTAAGGTGGTGATGGGTAATACTTAAAGCTTACTCTCATTGGAATTGGCTGAGAGAGAGAAGAATAACCAGACTTATTGGGGGTACAGAATACAATCTTACCCTGTAAAGAAGTAGAAGGGGAATAAGAAAAGGGTGGCGGGAAGGGGAATAATATACAGGAAGGCAAAGAGGAGGAGTGATTAAAAGCAAAATACTGGTGTGGAGGGAAAGAGTGAAAGGAGAAAGGACAGGATTAAAAGAGGAAATCAAGATGGAGGGGAATATACAGATGGTAATCATAATTGAATGTAAATAGGATGAACTCACCCATAAAACAGAAGCAAATAGCAGAGCAGATTAAAAACCAGATTCCTACCATATATTTACAAGAAACACATTTGAGGCATATAGACATACACAAAGTAAAAGTAAGATGCTGGACAAAATCTATTGGGCTTCAACTGAGACAAAGCAGGAGTAGCAATCATGATCTCAGACAAGCTAAAGCAAAAAATAGATCTGATCAAAAAAGATAAGGAAGCTACTTACAGCTTGATAAAAGTTAGTACAGACAATGAAGTAATACCAATACTTAATATATATGTACAAAATGATATAGCATCCAAAGTTGTTTTTTTTAAATCCTTACTTTCTGTCTTAGAATCAATACTGTATATTGGTTCTAAGGCAGAGGAGTGGTAAGGGTTAGGCAATGGGGGTCAAGTGACCTGTCCAGTGTTACACATCCAGGAAGTGTCTGAGGACAGATTTGAATCCAGGACCTCCCATCTCTGGGCCTGGCTCTCAATTCACTGAGCCACCTAGCTGCCTTCTAGCACCCAAATTTTTAAAGGAGAAACTAAAGGACCTTGAGGAGAAAAATAGATAATAAAACTATACTAGTGGGGGACCTTAACCTTCCCCTATCAGAACTAGACAAATCTAAGCAAAAAATAAATAAAAAGTAAAGGAAGTGAATGAAATTTTAGAAAATTTTGACTTAATAGATATCTGGAAAAAAATGAATAAGGATAAAAAGGAATATACCTTCTTTTCATAAACACATGGTACATTTACAAAAATTGACCATGTACTAGGGCATAAAAGCTTTACAACCCATAGAAGAAAAGCAGAAATAATAAATGCAACTTTTCCAGATCATAATGTAATAAAAATTATAATCAATAAGGGTTCATGGAAAGTCAAATTAAACCCATATAAATCACCAACATTTCTATAGATTTCCAACAAAACTCAGGAACAAGACTGAGAAAGAGAAACTCCATTTAAAATCACTCTAGACGATATAAAATATCTGGGAATCTATTGGCCAAGACAAACACAGGAATTATAGGAACACAATTACAATTTCCACACAAAGTTAGATCTAAATAATTGGAAAAACATTAATTGCCTATGGTCAGGCTGAGCTAATATAATAAAAATTACAATCCTATGTAAATTAATTTATTTATCAGTGCCATATCAATCAAACAAAACAAAACAAAACAAAACAAAAACAAAACTATTTTACAGAACTAGGAAAAATTATAACAAATTTCATCTGGGAGAAAAATAGGTCAAGAATATCAAGGGAATTAATGAAAAAAAAAGTGAAGGATGGTGGCCTAGCCATACCATATCTTTAACTGTACTATAAAACAGTAATCATCAAAACAATCTGGTATTGGCTAGGAAATAGAAGGGTGGATCAATGGAATAGATTAGGGGTAAATGACCTCAGCAATCTAGTTTTTGATAAATCCAAAGATTTCAGCTTTTGGCATAAGAACTTATTATTTGACAAAAACTTCTGGGAAAATGTGGAAACAGTATGACAAAAATTAGGTTTAGATCAATATTTAACACCCTATACCTATGATGGTGAACCTATGCATGCATGCCAAAGATGGCATGCAGCGACTTCTTTGTGAGTACACACCTTAGCCCACCAGAGTTAGTTACTAGAAAGGCAGAGGGACTCAGGTGGAGCTTCTCCCTGCCCTGTACCATACCTCCTTGTCCCTCTTCCCAGCAGCCCAATGGCTGCTTCCTCCCTCCCCTGAGTAGAACATCTGGGCCACTCCCATCCCTTTCTCCCTCCCCTGTCTAGGGTAAAGTGGTGGTAGTGGTGGTGATGGCACTTGATCTTGGTGGGGGGAGGGATGGCAGCACAAAGTCTATGGGGATGGGGCCTGGCACACAGTCTTTAAGAAGTTCACCATCACTGCCTTCTACCAAGATAAGATCAAAATGCACATATGATTTAAACATAAAGAGCGATATTGTAAGTAAATTAGAGGAACATACTTGTCATATCTTTGGAGAAGGGAAGAATTTATGACCAAACAAGTGACAGAGAACATTATAAGATATAAAATGAATAAATCTTATTATGTTAAATTTAAAAGTTTTTGTATAAACAAAAACAATGCCACCAAGATTAGAAGGAAAGCAACAAAGTAGGAAAATTTTTTATCACAAATTTCTCTGATAAAGATCTCATTTCTCAAATATATAAAAAACTAAGTCAAATTTCTAAGAATTCAAATCATTCCCCAATTGAAAAATGGTCAAAGGACATTATGAATAGGCAGTTTTCAGATGAAGAAATCAAATTGATCATAATCATAAGAAAAAGTGTTCTAAATCCCTCTTGATTAGAAATATGCAAAATAAAACAACTCTGAGATATCACCTCACCCCTATCAGAATAGCCAATATGACAGTAAAGGAAAATGATAAATGTTGCAGAGGAAGTGGCATAATTGGTACACTAATGCATTACTGATAGAGTTATGAACTGATCCACTCATTCTGGAGGGAAAATTGGAATTATGCCCAAAAGAGCTATAAAAGAATTGATCCAGCAATACCACTACTAGGTAAAAAAAAATGGGAAAGGATCTGTTTGTACTAAAATATTTATAACTGCTCTTTTTGTGTTGGTAAAGATTTGGAAACTAAATGGATATCCTTCTATTGGGGAATGGCTGAACAAATTGTGGTATATGCTTGTGATAGAATATTATTGTGCTATAAGGAATGATGAATGGGATGATTTCAGAGAGAGCTGGAAAGACCTCCATGAACTGATGCAGAGTGAAATAAGCAGAACCAGGAAAGCATTATACACAGTAACTATAATATTGTGGAATGATCAAATGTGATAGACTTTGCTACTAATACAATGATCCAGGACTATTCTGAGGGATTTATGAAAAAGAAAGCCATACACCTCCAGAGAAAGACCTGTGTGTTGTAGTAAGAATGCAGATGAAAACATATAATTTATCACTTGTATATTTAGGTATATGTTTTTGGGTTTTGGTTTTATAAGATTATTCACTTAAAAATGAAAAATATGGAAATAAGTTTTGCATGATAATACATGTATAACCTAGAAAAAAATTTAGGGTTTTGGGAGACAGCACATTGTAGTGGAAAGCGCATTGCCTATGGACTTAGGTACAAATTTCAACTCTAATGCTTATTCCTTTTATGACCCCAGGCAAATTGATTGGTTTTCTTGATTTTCTCATCTGTAAAATGAGTGGAGTTGGATTAGGTCATCTCTGAAGTACCTTCCATCTTTGAATCTGTGATTCCCATAACCCTTGACTTCTAGTATTTTTTCAAATGATCAAAAACAAACAAACAAACCCAAACCCTTACCTTCTTTCTTAGAATCAATACCATCAATATCAGTTCCAAGACAGAAGACAGGTAAGGAGAAAGTGATGGGGGTTTACTTGACTTGCTCAGGATCACACAACTAGGAAGTGTCTGAGGACAGATTTAATTGATTTCTAGTATTGATAAAGAACTCTATGCATTTCTAATAAAGTATTTAATGGTTTATTAAAATTGAGCATTAATATCAGCATCAGTCACATATTTTGAAATTATTTACATTTAATTAATTAATTTCAATGCATTAAAACCTTAATTTTTCAGTCACTTCATCTGTTTTCAAAAAGATTCTTTACATCCATTCTCATTTTGTCTTACATAGTTATGGTTAGACTCTACTGTTCCCCCATCTCTGCTCTTTTTCTTTCCTTTCCTTTCCTTTCCTTTCCTTTCCTTTCCTTTCCTTTCCTTTCCTTTCCTTTCCTTTCCTTTCCTTTCCTTTCCTTTCCTTTCCTTTTCCTCTTTTCTTTTCTTTTCTTTTCTTTTCTTTTCTTTTCTTTTCTTTTCTTTTCTTTTCTTTTCTTTTCTTTTCTTTTCTTTTCTTTCCTTTTCTTTTCTTTCCTTTTCTTTCCTTTTCTTTTCTTTCCTTTCCTTTCCTTTTCTTTCCTTTTCTTTTCTTTCCTTTTCTTTTCTTTCCTTTCCTTTTCTTTCCTTTTCTTTTCTTTCCTTTCCTTTCCTTTCCTTTCCTTTCCTTTCCTTTCCTTTCCTTTCCTTTCCTTTCCTTTCCTTTCCTTTCCTTTCCTTTCCTTTCCTTTCCTTTCCTTTCCTTTCCTTTCCTTTCCTTTCCTTTCCTTTCCTTTTTAAAACCCTTACTTTTCATTTTAGAATCAATATTGTATATTGGTTCTAAGGCAGAAGATCAGCAAGGGCTAGACAATGGGCGTTAAATGACTTGCCTAGGATCACACAGCTAGGAAGTATCTGAGGTCAAATTTGAACACAGGACCTCCTGCCTTTGGACCTGGCTCTCTATCTATCCACTGAGCCACTTAACTGCTCCCTATTTTTGCTTTTTTTCACTCTGCATTATTTCAGAGAGGTCTTGCCAGATTTCTCCATTTTCTTTGTACTTCTCAGCTTAAATTGCTTTATCATATCCAATACAATCTATTTAACCACTTCCTTTTAATGTTGGATAGTGCTTCATGTTTTACAGACTTCAGTTATATTCCTTTTGCCTTTCTAGATTGTGATCCAAATGTTTTTAGCCTCGTCTTTTTTTAGCTGTTTGGTTCATTTTGAACTGTCGTTCTCTGTCATATGTTCTATTAGTACCAGGTCTGACCTTTTTTCTCACTGGCTGTTTCTGCAGCAGAGGACTCTGTGGGACCAATGTGTCCACCTTTGTTCATGTAATGAGTCCAACTTAGGGCTCTAATGTCAAACTCGTGAATCAGAACCTAATGATGATTCATTCTTCTTCTTTTTTAAAAAAATATAATGAAAAAATCCCTTCTCATAGATATAACTCTCATTCCAAAAACTTAAAAAAAATCAATGTAGGTTTTATTTGTGAAAGGAAAAGTACATATTGAAGCTGGAAAATAGGAAATCAAGAATTTATTAAGCAAAAGTGAGAAAAGTGAATGAATCCAGGCAAATACATTAATTTTGGAGGTCAAGCCCAAATGACTCCATTTCCCTGTAAATGACTTCAGTGACAGTGAGTTATTGACTTTAAAATATAGTTGGATGGCAAGGATGAGGTAGGGGGAAGAGAGGCTAGACATCTCAGTAGATAGACAGCCAGGTCTAGAGGTAGAAGATCCTGGGTTCAAATTTGACCTCAGATACTTCCTACCTGTGTAATCCTGGTCAAGTTACTTAGCCTGCATTGCCTGGCCCTTACTACTCTTCTGCCTTGGAACCAGTACATAGTATCAACTCCAAGATGGAAGGTAAGGGCTTAAAAAGGATATAATTGGATCCTGTGAAAATAGGTAAAAACTCTCTGAATGGGAGATTGATCCCTCGCTCACTAATATGAATACCAGTCAAGGTGAACCCTCAGCTACATGCCTTCACTGCAAACCATTTTCTTGGGCCTCGTTTTGCTTAAGAGCAAAATAATTTCTATATTTTTTAAGGTCGCTAGATCTTCATTTAATAAACACATACATGTGTTCAGCACTGTGCTAGTGCACTGATGGAAATAATGAGCAAAAATGGAGATGAGAAAGAAAATATTGAGCTGAATATGGTCAAGAATATGAAGTTAAATCAATGACTCTGATCAAGCTTAAAACTTCTTATTTTTTAATAATTTTATTTTTTATTTATTTTATTTTTATTTATTTTATTTTTAATTTTTAAATTAAAAATTTATTTTAAATTTTAAATTAAAAAAAGGGATTTTTAGTTGCCAAATTTTTTAGGAACTTGGAAATGTAAGTGAGCTTGGTCTCTAATAGGTGCTGTGTGATGGACTTAGTAGCATCCCATTTAAAACTTGCTGGTTATGCTCCCTACATATCAGGGCTCCTGGACCATGCCCTGCAGTAGGGAGATCCTTAGAACCTTTCTTGGTCCTCTCATCTTTCTAATTTGGCTTTGCAGTGCCAGCAGCCTTGCATCCTTCCTGCTCTTCATCCCTTGATAGAAATGAGTGGGTAAATCATAATCTTGCTGGACTTTAGTTTCTTCACCCACAAAATGAGAGATCGTACTAACTGATCTTTACGGTCTCAAGTCTGTGAATTATGACCAGTTGATGTTACTCTAAGGCAAATTTGATGTGTTTTTTTTTTAAACTACCATAAGATTTTGGAAGTCTGCTACTCTGGGGATTGGGGGAAGGACAGCGTAGCTCATTTAAGTGATGATTTAAGAGAGAGACCTTGGGGAAATGGGTAGAGTTCATGACAAGCAGGGAAAGGCTTGATCATTTGTTGAGCTCAGCCCATGCTAGTCATCTTTGCTTGGGAAATGAGCTGAGAACTGAAGGTGTCTGTCCCTCTGAGAGTAAACAGGAACTTGAGTCAACAGTCCTAAAGGTGACACTCACACACACACACACACACAATATTAGAAACCTTGTTAGGAAAAATTATGTTTACTCAAGCTCTGAGTACTTATGAGGACGATAGTTCAGCTTGCCAAATAGAAGGTATTGCTTATTGCTAGGTTAGGACTCAAAGTTAGAAAAGAAGGATGCCATCCAAAAGGTAGCTTGGACCTTTTTCTGTCCCCTTACCTCTGGCATAAGGGTTACATTTGCCTTACAGCATTCAACACATTGAAGGAATAATTTTTGAATGCAGGAAAAATTGGGAAAAAAATTGCAATGGTGGGGGTGAACTCTTAGGTCATTCCAGTCACCTCCTATTCTTCCTGACCACATTTGGGATGTTTCTTGGTAAAGATATTGGAGCGGTTTGCCACTTCTTTCTCCAGTTCATTTGACAAACGAGGAAACCAAGGCCAATGGAGTTAAGCAACATGCCAAGAGTCACACAGCTAGGAAGTGTCTGATGAGGTCTGATTTGAACTCAGGTTTCCTTGACTCCACTGGTCCACTGTACCCCCTGCTCTACTTAGCATTATCCAATTTATTTCAAAGAGCCAGCCTCAGGCATATTTATGAAGTAAGTCGATGAATATTTATTAAGCATCTACTATATGTAAGATATTTGAGACAAAAATGAAATGATTCCTGCCCTCAATCAGCTTATGTTCTGCTGTTGACATGTTGACATGCAACATATGCAGAAATGAATATAGTTTGATGAAAATTAAAGGAGAGAATACTAGTGACTGCTGGGGTAGGGTTGTGGAGAGAAGTAGAAACCAGGGAAATATTCCTGAAGGAAGTGACCCCTGAAGGAAGAGAAAGATCAGAAGGAATAGGCACTTTTCTGGCATGGGAGATGGCTAATGTTTATACATGGAAGCAGGACATGGAGTGCTGAGCTCTCAAAATTTTAACTCAGCCTCTCTTCTTGGGGCAAAGGCTTAGTGCTCTATATTTTGTCCATCTCCTCTCTGTCCCCCTTTTCTCTCCCTCTCATCTTCCTTAATTTCCATTCTAGCCCTTCTGGACAAATAGAAAGGTATCTGATAAAATAATTTGCACTAGTGTTAAGGACATAGTGGTACCCATCCCAGGGAAGAGGACCCAAGGAGAAGTCTGTCCTGAGACCAAAATGGTAGGATTTGGAGTCAGTAAGACTCAGCTTTGTATCCCACCTCTGAAGCTTATTTTTGGGTAAATCACTTGTACATTTAACCTCAATGAGTCTCAGTTTCTTCCCTTGTAAAATGTAGATGATAATACCTCTAGTAGTCACATCAGAGGACTAAAGGGCAGCATCAGTCTGTAAATGTCATTGTCAATGCTATAGTTTCCCTGGTTCTACCAAGTCATGAACTTCAGAGAAACCACATTACACTGATTGAAGGTTGACTTTTTTCCTTGGGAATGAGGCATGATTGAGGGAAAGGCAGTGACTGATGGGAAGTTCCTGCATTGGTAGTGGGAAGAATCATTGTACAAACAAAAATCAGAATGAGGAAGACAGGTCTAAAGTAGAAACACAATTATAATAAAGAATACAGTAAAAGCTATGGAAGATAGAGAGATGCCACATGTAGCTTGGCTCTAATAGATTGTGATGGAGGTAAGTGATGAGCTATTGAGCTAAAGAAAGGACCCTCAATTTGGTGTATTCATAGCCATAGTTTTTGTTTATTTATTTATTTGTTCATTTATTCATTCATTCATTCATTCTTTTATTTATTTATTTATCTATTCATTCATTCATTCATTTATTTATTTGTTTATTTATTTAAACCCTTACCTTCCATCTTGGAGTCAATACTGTGTATTGGCTCCAAGGCAGAAGAGTGATAAGGGCTAGGCAATGGAGGTTAAGTGACTTACCCAGGGTCACATAGCTAGGAAGTGTCTGAGGCCAGATTTGAACCTAGAACCTTCCATCTCTAGACCTGGCTCTCAATCTACTGAGCTACCCAGTTGGCCTCTCATAGCCATAATTTTTAAAGTTGGGAGGGACTTCAGAGATCTCCCACTCCTACTCCTTCCCCATTGTTACACAGATGAGAAAATGGAGGTTGAAGACATTTAATGACTTGCCTAAGGACATACAAAAATTAACTGGTACACCTAGGATTTGGATCCAAATGTTCTGGTGCCAACCTAGTGTTTTTTTTTTTCCATTGTATTCTACTTCAGAATTCTTTGGGCATGCAGAGAATTTTATTCTAGCCATGTTTATTCTGCTTTTCCCTTTAGCTTTTTCTGAGCTCCATTCACCTGGAAAATTCTTGATGCTGCTATGATTTTCCACAGCAATGACTGACTTTAAGTGTCAAAGGGGGAGATATTTTGGTGTCCCCTCACACTTATTGCATCAGTACTTATCTATTCTATTTAGACATCAAGCCTTTCCTAGACCCACAATGGATGAGAAACTTCTAGAAGGCAGGGTCTGGGTCTTCATTCACTCTCATCTAACACAGGGTGGAGACTTGGTCAATATTTGTTGAATGTTCGTCTTAAACAACGGTCATCAAGGTGCCCATGGAAAAATGTTTTCATTAGTCCATCCTGGGGATACTAGCTGGTCAGACCTATTGCTATGTTTCCGATATTGTGAGTGGGAAAAATGTTTTCTTCGAAGTCAGAGAACCCAGCAATCAATCCTAGCTTTGCTGGTTACTCCCTGGGTCATCTGGGGCCAACTCCTTGCTTTCCAAGAGCCTCAGCTCAGCTGTAGAATGGGGATGCTGGAAGAGATGACCTCAGATGTTCCCTCCAGCTCTAAATCTGTGGTCCTGTGATAGCAAATGGATAGCCGAAGGCAGTCAGTAGCAGAGGGACATAGAAATGGGGAGAGAAGGCATTTTATGGAGCAGAATGGTGCCAGTCTCATACCACTGAGCTTTTTCTTCTTTAGCCTCAGGAGAAATGAGATGGATTTAATCTTTCCGCTGATGCCAGAAAAAATTTAACAAAAAAAAAGGTTTTTGAAGTCAGTTCACAAAATGGTCCTTATCACCATCCCTAGGTTTATTTATTTATTTATTTCTTAAAAAGAAGCACTCTGACTGGCAGCTTTGCAAATTGATATGAATTTAACCTTCAGGCAATAAGATAGTGAGTGGCTAAAGGGTTTGGAAATTCCTTAAGATAGAGACAATCCTAATCTTTGTTTAACAAACAGGGTGAATTAATATAGAGGAAAGGGATGTGGTTTTGGAATTTTGATGATTATTTTTGTTATTCTGTCCTTTTTCATCTTATCTGTGTCACTCCTATGATCTTGGGTAAGTCACTTGCCCTCTGTGGGTTTCAGTTTCCTTCTCTGTAAAATGAGGCAGTTTAAGGCTAAATTATACCTAAAATCCTTTCCACTTGCACATTCATTGATTAAATGATTCTGATATTTTGTGAATATATTATTCCATTATATGGGTCTGAACTTGGTCCCTTACTAGTTAGTAAGGATGTGATGTTAGACAAGTCACTCCCCCTCTTTGTTTCTTACTTTTCTCATCTAATAATGACATCTATAATGATTAGCATTTTATAGTGCCTACTGTGTTCCAGGCATTGTGCTATGTGCTTTACATGTACTTTATCATTTGATCCTCACAACAGCCCAGGTTAGATAGGTAGGTACTATTATTATCCCCATTTTATAAATGAGAAAACTGAGGTTAAATGATTTGCCCAGAGACAGACAGCCAGGAATAATAGCTAATATTTAGACAATGCTTACTACATGCCAAACACTTGACATTTATTATCTTGTTTAATCCTCACAATAACACTAAAGTAGGTGCTTTTATTCCCATTTTAAAGACGAGGAAACTAAAGCATCAGATTAAGTGACTTGCCCAGAGTCACACAGATAGTGTCTGAAGCCAGATTTAAATTCCACCTCTTTGTCTATAAAATGAAAGAATAGGGCCAGAGGACCTCTGAGGATGATTCCAGTTCTAAATCTGTAATTATAGGAACCTATGAGCAGATGACAGCAGCTTGACTCATCTTGAATTCAAATCTGGCCTCAAACACTTACTAGCGATGTGACCCTGGGCAAGTCACTTAATCTTATTTACCTTAATTTCCTCATCTGTAAAATGAGCTGAATCTCAAGGAAAAGGCAAACCACTTTAGTGTCTTTGCCAAGAAAGCTCCAAATTGGTCATAAAGAGTTGGGCATGACTAAAAAATGACTGTCAACAAGAAAATGAGAAGATGAACTTAAAAGTCCCTTTGAGTGCTAGCATTTTGTGGTCTATGACTCCTTTATTTCACGGGGATGCAATTTTAGGATTTTGTGATTCTCTGATTTTTTTGATTCTGTGACTCTAGGTCTGGACCTTTTGGCTCTGTGACTGGTCCTTTGCATTCTGTCTCTCAGCCTTGGACAGTCTGATTGCACGTTTCTGTAATTTTGTTTCTTTTGTTTCTGTGATGCTTGTCCTGGCTCCATCTCTGACATGCTTTCAGGATTTCAGTTTCTTCAGGGGAAAAATAAGATGAGGTTGGGGCTAGCCTTAAGAGTCTTGAGTTTATGACTCAGAAATCAAATGAGTTCTGTCCATTCTGGAGGGTGGAATATCTATTCTATTTACTTCTTATCTTATCAAGTCAAGCATTGACCCAACCAAAGTCTTTAGAAACTAAATTCAAGAAAGAAATCTCGTGAGTCTATAAATGTGAGGATGATATCTTAGCTGATTTGCTTATTGGTCATAAAACTTGGATGAATCACTTTCTTTTCTTCACCTTTTATTAAGTAGCTTACATTTATAAAGCATAGGTAAATTACAAAGTGATATATACATGTACGTGTGCATATATTATTATTATTTCAAACTTTACTTTAGAATCAGTATTAAGTATTGATTCTAAGCCAGAAAAGTGGTAAGGGTTAGATGATGGGGGTTAAGTGACTTGCCCAGGGTCATGCAGCTAGGAGGGGGAAAGGTTTCATGGTGCCCAGTCTAGCATTTTTCTTGAAGCTTTCTGGCTTCTCTCTTCCTTCTTCACAGTGATGCTCCTTTGTCTTTCTGTCTCATTCACCATCTGTGATATGTATAGTTGGAAAATCTTGAAAACCAGGACTACATTTCCCAGAAATCTTTTCCCTCTCCCAGCATCCTTTTCCCTGCATCCTCACATTTGCACGGTTACATGATTGGTCCTCCCTCTCTCTCTTCTTTCTCGAGATCCTGGTAGAGCTAGGCAGGTTTTTACACTAGCTTTTCATTTCAAGTTGTTCTCAATAAATCTTATAAATATAATACTTCAGTTATTATATATTAATTTAATTCTCACAGATATGAGAACTTAGCCCACCAGCACTAATGTCCTGTGTTTTTGTGATTCTGTGGATGCTGGCTTGAAGGCACCTGGAGATGCCCAATTCGAAGTCCATTGGGTTTCCAGAGATTAGTCTTGGGGCTGGCCTAGGAGATGCTATAGTCAGAGCAGATGAAAGAGACTGAATCCTCTACCCTACATCGCTTGGGTGCTTCAGGTTACAACTCAGATGGCTACTTGGTGTCCCTGAGCTACTGGTGCTCCTATTGGACCGCTTCCTTCTGCTCCCTGACCTCCCACATCCGGGGCTGTTGTAACCCTGTAGTAGACTCTAAAGCAAACTCTAAAGCAGAGATGATTTTGTTTTCTTGGATTTCACAGACCCAGAATGAGCACAATGCCTGGCACGTTGTAGGAACTGAATAAACGTTGATTGATGGATGGATGGAGGAGGCAGAATGGTGTGATATCTGCGTGGGAAGGGCAGTACCTTTGGACTCCCTCCTTTCCTCTGTGACCGTTGGTCACTGTTGGGGTTTTTTAGGTAGCCAAAATGTGCATCTTCCACGAGCAAAGACACGAAGAGAGCCAGGAATGGTGAGTCCTGTTCCCGTTTCCGAAGGATGGGTAGCTCAAGAAATCCTAGAGGTGTGAGCATTCCCTTTAAACTTAGAGCAAGAGAACCTAAGGGAGCTGAGAAGCAGACACCAGGAGAGGGCCAGAGGGAGAGGCTGAAGGCATCATGGCTGAGTGTTAAAATTAAAAGTGAATCGTTGTCCCGCCCCATTTCACACCTTGCTGCCCTCTGGACTGGGGAATAACAAAGCAAACCCTTTATAAGAAAATGGGAGGAACTGTGAAGGAAGAGTGATGGGAGGGCAGAAAGAGGAGGGATTCAACCTCTAAAACACTGTTCTCCTCTTCAGCATTCCCTTCATGTCATTGAATGGGGTTCTCCTATCCCTTTCCAAGGGATGAGCCCAGTGTCTGGAGTTGGGGCTGAGGCTGCCCAGGTGGGGGTGCTCCGGACCTTGAGCCAGGGGGTCGGGTAACTGCCAGGCGCAGAGTGGCTGGTAGCATCATTCCTCTTCCAGAGCTAATATTCCTGCTATCCCCCTCTTCCTTCTTCTTAGGATGGTTTTGATGATCAGAGTTTGGCTTGTTTCCTTGAGACAAAAAAATGGGTGGGAGAGAGAATAAATAACATAAACATCAGTGTATTATTTCCTTTTTCATTAAAAAATTTTTTTTCTGCTTCTTCAAACTGAAGTAACACACCAGAAGAGTTATTCATTCCTGGACTGTTTGGTGAAATAAACTTGGCATGTTTCCTTGGATATATTTATTTGTATTCTTTCTCTATACATTTACATGTTGAGCTGTTTGCTTATACTTGCTATGATTGAAAAGCCCCTAACTCCAAGCCAGTCAAGTATTTTACATCTGTGATATTGTGGAAGTGACCAAGTGGTAGCATCTTCTCACTCCTGATAACAACTTTTTATCCTCATTCATGCCTTTTTAGAAATCCTCCATAAGGGCATCAACTCCAAATGTTCTAGGTTTCTGCCTGTAGCTTATAGACACCAGTGATGCTTACATTTCATTCATTGACTGTTAAATGCTCTGATCACATAACAGGTCTAGCTCCTTGTCCTTGAGTTCTTCTCTCTGGTCCTATGATATGCATGCTTTTATGTTACTTCTTCTGCCCAGTTCTTTCTTGGTAAGTTTACTACAGCCTACAGGACTACCATAAAAATAAAAACATTGGCACTCCAAAATTCTTTCGTTTGTCAAACAATTTAACTATATTCTCTCATTTGAGCCAGAAAAATATTGATCCAAATAGATAGAACTTTGTTTCAGGAAAAAATCTTGAGGTTTATTAAAAACAATTTTTCATGTATAATCCAACCTATTCTTTTATTTTTATTCAACTTCAAGTCTTGTTCAATTGTCTTTCCATAGTACACAGGTGGACTTAGCCCTATGGGTTGTCCATTGAGCAGCATATTATGCTCTGGAAAATAGGCATTTGACATTCACTTGAGTTTTTATAGATCTCATTTAAGAGTGTTAATACTATCAGCACCATGTTATCAGCAAAAACATATTAGATAAAAAACGTTTGATTAACTTGTATGTTTGGGGTTTGGAGAAGGAAAGAAATAAAATCAGGAGAGAAAAATCCAAAACAAAACCCATTAGGAGGATCTTGCTATTTATAGGGAACGATTCTTTAATTTGGACTCTCTGCAAGACATCCTCCAAGACAGTGGCAAGTGCCTTTGCTGAACATTCTTCTCCTTGTTCTATGCTTTGCTTAATATTGAAGATCAGAGGTTTGCCGAGCAAACATCTTTGTTGTTATATCTTTTAAGGAATCTTGTATGATTTTAACATACAGCCCAGGGGGCACCCTGCTGGAGGAAACCATTTTTTTGTTTGAGACAGCATTTTGCTTGATCGCACCAAGTACATTTTTAATAGTCAACAAATAGCAAGCGCAGTGAATCTTATATACCTTGAACACTTTAGTCAAATCTGGAACTGGTAAAGCAATAGCCTGCTGTAGAAAATCACAGGAGTATAAATATAGAACTGGAAAGGACATGAGGGGTCAAATACTCTAATCCCTTCATTCTGTAGCTGTTTCAGTTAAAATCCTACTTTCTGCAGGAAGACTTTCCCAATCCCCCTTATTTATATACGTAACCCTTGCCTTCTGTCTTAGAATCAATGCTTTAAATTGATTCTAATCAATATAATTATTATCAATATAATCAATACTTTATATTGATTCTAAGCAGAAGAGGGGGAAGGGCTAGGTAATAGGGGTTAAATGACTTGCCCAGGATCACATGGTTAGGAAGTGTCTGAGATCAAATTTGAACCCAAGACCTCCTATTTCTAAGCCTGGTTCTGTATCCGCTGAACCATCTAGCTTTTCCAATCTCCCTTATTTTCAATGCCTTCTCTGTTCATTTTCTCCTATTTATCTTGTGTATATTTTATTTGAATGTAGTTATTTGCATGTTGTCTTTCCTGTTATCTGTGAGCTCTTGGGAGCACCTTTTACATGTCTTTATATTCCCAGAGCTTAGTGTAATGCCTAGCACATAACAGGCACGTGATAAATATTCTTGCCTCATTACAGATGAGAAACTGACACTTAAATGACTTGTCCACAGTCATACAAATTAAGTGGCAGAGTCAGGTTTTGAACTGAGGTTCTAGGACTCCAAATCAAGTAGTATTTCTATTACAATTTCTTCCAAATCATTCAGAATCTTTTCCTCTTTTGACTATCTGGAAATACTCTCAAATTCATATTGTCTGCAGCATGGACCTACATATAATTGTTCTAGTACAATTGCTTTTTTCATCTTGTTTACTCTTTTTTATTTCCATATATAATCAATAACATGGACTGTGATGTTAGAAGCCTGAATGTGCTAGTCCCACCACCATTAATGGAAAAGAATAATTTATTGTATAAATCTTGATGAATCTTTTATATTTTTTCATCTGTCTTTCCAGGCTCTTCGGATCTTCCGAGACTAATTGAGTCTCACATCAAGCTTTTTTTTTTCCCCTTCTACTACTTTTCACTATTTTACAAAGTCATACTACTGATAATATTCTAACATTCTCCTTCCAAAGATTTTTAAAATGAATTTATATTCCAAGCTGATGTTGTCCTTGATAGCCGTACTGGTCTGTTTGGAAAGGAAATTAAAAGTGTGTTGACTGAGATAATTTCTATGCTCTTTCAGTTTTGTTGTGATTGATTAATATAGATTAACATTTCTTAAAAAAAAGCCAATAGTCTTTATTGGCTTCTGTTCTTTTATCTATTTCCCAGTTTTCAGTAATTTAAAAATACTATTTAAATACATTTAAATGAGCTTTAAAAAAAACCCTTATCTTCCATATTCGAATCAATATTTTGTATTGGTTCCAAGGCAGGAGAGCCATAAGGGTTCTACAATTGCAGATAAATGGCTTGCAAAGGATCTCACAGCTAAGAAGTATCTGAGGTGAAATTTGAACCTAGGACCTCCTGTCTCTAGGTCTGCCTCTAAATCTACTGAGCCATCTAGTTCTCCACATGAATGAGATTAATAAGCTTGTTAGAATAAGTAAGATTGTAGTTTTAATTGCACGTCATGCCTTTTCTCTTTCTTATTCTAATTTGGTATTAATTTTGATCCTTGCTTAAATAAGTCGATAGTCTGATTATACAAGTTAGCTGATTCAGAACTGACTCCTACATTGATCAATTAACGTTTTTTTTTTTGTATTTGACTATAATTAATTTCATTTTTATCATGTCAGTTGGTGTTAGCCATGCAGGTAACTCCCAATTTGCTACACTGAGAAGATTCGTGGACCTTTCACTTTTTTTCCCTGAGCCATATTATCTATACATTTTAGAGTCATTGAGTATTAAGTATATAATGATCAATTTTGAGGAGTATATTGATTTCTTTATTAAATCACTCTATTTCTTTATCTTTTGCAATAAATGTTATCACAAAAACTTTAATTACCTTCATGATGATCTTTTCCAAATGCTTATCATGAGTCCTACAATATGAAATGACTAAGTTATCTCTGAAATGCTGTGTCTATTGTCTGGATACATAATAGAAGCCATTTCACCAATTCCTTTATTTGCTTCTCTAGGGAGTCTCTGAGTCAATCTTTGCATTTAGGTACAACTTCTATTTATCTTATTTTATTTATAGCAACACTGTTGAGACTAAGATGATTCAATATATATGTATATTTTTCATTATTCTGTCTGTGATTGGGATGTCTTCTGCAGGAAGTCTTTCCTATTCCTCTAGCTATCTAAAGTTGTCTTCTATCTGATCTTTCTAAGAATCTACTTATGTACACGTCATTTCCCCTATTAGAATGTAAGCTTCTTGAGGGTATTTTTCTTTTGTCTTTGTAACCCCAGTGTCTAGCAAATATTAATTTCTTGATAAAGATTGTTGATTGATTGGTCAGTAGATAAGGATTTGACATTGAAAGTACCAATTAATCAGAGTCTAAAAATTGTGATTCTTGGCACTACCACCTTTGTTCTTTGTCAATACTCCAGAAAGACTAAAGGCTAGTTTGTATTTTTCCTTCTTTCTTGGATTATCATGGCCAATAAGTAAAGTAAGATAAAATAAATATTGCAATGTGTTTAAATCAGATTTGATACAAATGCAATAGATAGAATCAGTCATCAGCTTTTCAAGGCTCTGACTTTTTTCATTTGTGCTTTGATCAGAGGTGATATGCAGAGAGCCCTCTCTGGTTTAAAAACAAGGACAGTTCTTGGAAAATTAGGAAGAGTCCTTTATCTAAATATTCCTGTACCTGAAAAAAAATCATCTCCATTTAGCTGTTTTTCTTTTTGTTTTGGTGTATGTGGTTTTAAAGAGCCTTTGAGGGGCAGCTAGGTGGCTCTGTGGATTGAGAGCTAGACCTAGAGCCAAGAGGTCCTGTATTCAAATCTGTACTCAGACACTTCTGTAACCCTGGACAAATCCCTTAACCCCCATTGTCTAGCCCTTATTACTCTTCTGCCTTGGAAGAAATACTTAGTATTAATTCTAAGATGGAATAGAAGAGTTTGAGAAAAAAGTTTTTGGGAGTAGGCATGAGTAAAGACATAGTCCCAAGTACTATAAAATTAATGGTATAGATGTTTGTAATATTATCTTGGAATTAGGATAACATTTAGGATTCTGTGTAAATATCTCCCAGCCTTGAGATCCTTTGATCAGAAATTAGATAATTTCTGGGGAAGCAGAGCTGCAGGACACCTAATTTATCCATATGAAGAAAGTAGTCATTGTGAAGATTGGATTTAGTTATCTCCTATTGTAACAATGAAGGTACTTAGCTCTTCCTTTATAGTGAAGCTAGAATTGTAAGCTACAATCTATTTTTAGATTTAAACTACAAAAAGGTGTTAAGTGACTACAAAAGGTGAATTTACCAAAAGAGGTGTAAAGTAACCCAAAAAGATATAATCTAACCAGAGAAGGTGAGAACTAAAGAGTGGGCAGTCTTGGAGAAAAATGTCTCCTGTGATTGGTAGATATGAAATTTAGGGTAGATGACAGAAGAGAAAAAAGATCTTTAAAAAAGAGGACCAAAAGGCAGAAGGAGATGATTTGATGATTTCAGATTCATTTGGATCATCATTTGGATACAGATGATTCATTTGGATTCAGACATTCAGACATTTGGACTCAGATATTCAGGCAGTTCGGAGATTCGGGTACTCACTCAGAGGAGGGACTGGAAGACTGATCCTTGAGGAGTGACTGGAAGGCAGACACCCAGACTTCTTTTAGACCAGTGGTTCTCAACTTTTCTAATGCTGTGACCCCACAATACAGTTCCTCATGTTGCGGTGACCCCAAACCAAAAAATTATTTTGGTGGCTACTTCAAAACTGTAATTTTGCTACAGTTATGATTAGGAATGTAAATACCTGATATGCATTATGTATTCTCATTGCTACAAATTGAGAGGTTGAGAATCGCCGTTTTAGACTGTTACCACTGGTGAGTGAAAAGCTGACTTAGTGACCCCCGACTTTCTGGAGGTGTGAAGTCTCCAGAAAAGGCCCATCTTCTTGAGACTCTCTTCCCTTGGCTGGGGTTTAGAAATTCTAACTCATATCAGAAGAAGCCAGAGTTTCTCAATCTCTCTCTCTCTCTCTCTCCCTCTCTTTCTCTCTCTTACCTAACCATCCCTATCTGTGTTCTCTCTCTCTCTCTCTCTCTCTCTCTCTCTCTCTCTCTCTCTCTCTCTCTCTCTCTCTCTCTCTCTCTCTCTCTCTCTCTCTCTCTCTCTCTCTCTCTCTCTCTCTCTCTCTCTCTCTCTCTCTCTCTCTCTCTCTCTCTCTCTCCTTATTATCTTCCTTCTATTGTAAATATTGTAAATAAACTACCATAAATTTCATTTACTTTAGTAATTCATTTTGAAATTTAGAAATTAAATCCCTGGCTACCACCTAATTATATAAATACTCAGAGTCCAACCACAATTAATTTTAACATCATCCATCCATGCCTAAAAAGGAAATCAAGGGGGCAGCTGGGTAGCTCAGTATATTGAGAGCCAGGCCTAGAGGTGGGAGGTCCTATGTTCAAATCTGGCCTCAGTCACTTCCCAGTTGTGTGACCCTGGGAAAGTCACTTGACCTCCATTGCCTAGCCCTTACCACTCTTCTGCCTTGGAACCAATACGCAGTATTGACTCCAAGGCAGAAGGTAAGGGTTTAAAAATAATTAAAAATAAAAAGGAAATCAGCCTACCCTCTCTTGCAGGATTTACTATGGTTAGCAAAATGAATGGAATTAACCTTTCTTCCCAGATGGCACTTGTTTTAATTAGCTTTAGATGGGGTTATTTCTCTTGAAGTGGGAAGAGAAGGGATTGTTTCAGAGTAATGTTGCCTATCTTTTTTCTACCCTGGGTCTCTCCATATCCCCACCCTGGTTTCTGCTACTGAGTTCTATGAAGTTAAATTATTTTTCTTCATATTCATTCCTAATTTGCCTAAAATTATTATTAGTTCTTAATTAAATTAATTAAAATTAAATTAATTAAATTCACTTAAAAATCAAATAATTATTACATTATTTCCAGCAGAGCTGGATGTCTATAAAGGCTAATGTGACTGGTTGCTGTTTGGAGGTGGTAGAAAACCCTGTGATGCCTTGGTATGATCCTAGATGTTCTCACGAATTTCAATGACCACAGCAGGTGCTGTCTTATCAATTGGTATTGATGTCAAGGACTAATCAGGTTGGCAATCTCTCATCTTCTGTAATAATAATCTGCTACCAAGCCATGCTTTGATCTGGTAAATTTCTAGGCTCTTCCCCTCTTCTCCCTTCTGAAATGTGAATGACTGATGGAAAGGTTTTATTTATCCTTCCCAAGTGCTTCTTCCAGTAGCTGAAAGCAGAAAGTTGATCTTATGGAATCAATAAAGGCAGTTCCTGAATAGATAGGTTCTTGCTTAGATTCTACATTCTGGCCATATTGGGAGATTACTGGTTGCCAAAACCAAACATTCCATTTTCTACATCCAAGAATTTATACAAACCATCTACCATGCCTATAATGCAATTTTTCATCATTTTCACATTTTAGATTTCTTATTTTTTTTTCAAAGCTCAACTCAGTTTAAGGGTCACCTTCTTTATGAGTTTTTTCCTAACTCTCCTCACCCGCAAGCTGTTAGTACTCTTCCCCTCCTCAAAGGACCTATTATTTTCTTAGGTATGTGTATTCTATTTGCCCAGTAGAATGTGAGCTCCTTGAGAGAAGCAACTCTCCTTTTTATCTTTGCAGTCCCAAATACGGTCTTGTTTGTAGTAGGCAGTTCATAAATATTGAATTGAACTATTCTCTTTTAAAAGGGAAAGTTAAGGGGGAAAAAAAGCACTTGGTTTTCATCTGCTTCTCTGCTTTTACCATTAAAACAAAGAAAACCCCCAGGGGAACCTTCCAAAGCCTCCCTTCAGCTCCTCCATCATCCCAGACCCCACAGTCCTCCTCTGTTCCAGTGGAATGGAGGAATCATATTTAGATATCCATGGAAACTCTTGAGCTGATTTCCCATAAACTAATACCTAAAGCATTGCCACTACATAATGTATTTGAAGGTAGCTCTAAAGGCATCTAGGAACACTTTCTTCTGTCAGCAGCCTGGTGTGCTTTGCTGGTTAAAAGGAAAAATAAATCCGGTTGTCTGTATTGAAATGGAAGGGTAGTTGAAAACATAAGAGGAGAGGGGGATGTGGAACTGGAGGGAATGCTAGAGGAATAATAATAGTAGTTGGCATTTCTACAGTGTTTTACAGTCTACAAAGCAGGGTATAAGTGCCATCTTGGAGCCTCAGGATAACCCACTGAGGGAGAACTTTTGGGATTATGATTCAGATTTTAGAGAGAGGAAAACAGCCCCAGAAATGTCAAATAACTTGCCCCTGGCCATTCAAATTCTGATGTGTCAGAGATAGTAATGACTCCACATCTATCACTCTTTCTTTCCTTTATACTGTTGGGTTCTAATCAGTGTAAATAAGTGGCTGCATTATTGGAATGTGCGTGGCATGTCCACAGGGCTGGAACTACTTACCATGTTTTTCTTTTTTAAAAAAATCTTACTTTCTGCTTTAATAAAAACTCTAAGACAGAAGGGCAAGGGCTAGCGGAATGGAATTAAGTGACATGTCCAGGGTCACACGGCTAGGAAATATCTGAGGTCAAATTTGAACCCAGGTCCTCCTAATTCCAGGGCTGGCACTTTATCCATTGTAACACCTAGTTCTGCCCCATCACTATTTTTTTTTATGATGATAACTTTGAGTAGTTTGAATACACTCGGCTACTTCATGGAATTCATTATTTGCATTAATCAGAACCCAGCAATACAGTCCTCAAGTTTCAGGAGCTTAAGAGATCCTATATTATTCAGAAAGACAAGGATAAGGGCTTTATGAGGAGGTGAGAGGATGTCTAGACGCTCCCGTACTGACACGCTTTTACATCTGAATCATCCCCACCCAATATTGCCCAGATACTTCCACGACCAGATTCCCCCATTATCCATCGGGTCAGCGTCTGTCCCATTGAAAGGGAAGCTGGGACTCTCGAGCCGCTCACCTTCTGCGGGGGTTTGGAGCTGGTCCATGTTCTTGAGGTTATTTGTGAGTGTGTCCTGGAAGCTTTTCCTGGCTTTGAAGCTTTTGCTCATCTTCTCCGCTTCTCGGAGCTGCGAGGAGGAATGATAATGACAATAGGAATGATGTCACTTTGGTGTTTCTATATTGCCTTACACATGCCTTGTTAATTTACCCAACAACACCCCTGGGAGGTAGAGGGCTAAAATATCCTCATTTTATAGAGGTGAGAAACTGAGCCAGACAGGCTAAGTGACTTAGAGAGGATCTGAACTCAGACCTTCTTGCTTCTCGGTCCAGGTCTCTATCCACCTAGCTGCTCCACTAGTGATTCCTTCCAAACAAATGAAGGACAGGCACAGGCAATAGGGAGAGGTAACATAGTGAAATCCTTAAGAGGAGGAAACATGGCTACATTTTTTTTTAACCCTTACCTTCCTTCTTAGAATCAATAGGGTGTATTGGTTCCAAGGCAGAAGAGGGATAAAGGCTAGGCAATGGTAGTCAAGTGACTTGCCCAGGGTCACACAGCTGGGAAGTGTCTGAGGTCAGATTTGAACCCAGGACCTCCCGTCTCTAGGTCTGGCTCTCAATCCACTGAATTACCCAGCTGCCCCCCATGAGCTCTTTCTTGAGATGAGGTCTGGCGGATGAGTTGGGCTTTGGAGATAAAGCAAAATATTATGAGGATGATACACTTTCCTTGGAGCAGAATTCACAGAATTAACTTTAATTAGTTGCATTGCTGCGGTTATGGATTTATTTTACAAGCAGAGTTTGGGATTCCATGTAATTCCTCTCTAATTTGGCAGGAACCAATATTCTTACTCGTTATCAATCATTACCATTACTGTAATTAACCCCCAAATGTGCCTATATGTAAATGAATACAATTGAACAATGGGGGGGTGCTCATTTCTTTTTTGATGTTGAGCTGGAGATTCAATTTCAGGTGAAAAGAATTTCAGTTAATTCTTTAATTTAACTCTAGGTGGTTCAATGCATAGAGTATTGGACTTGGAGTCAAGAAGACCTGAGTTCAAATCTCCCTTTTGCTGTTTATTAGTTGTGTGACTCTGACAATCTCTTCCAACTTTAATTTCCTCATCTGTAAAAAGGGAATAGTAATAGTTCCTGTCTAACAGTTTTGTTATGAGACAACATGTAGTTTGCTAACCTTGTGACTATATAGATGCTAGCTAAAATTGTTATTATTCCTAATCCATCTGGGCTCATGAAGCAAATCTGTTTTGAAAATGAATGAATCCATTCCTGCACCCTCCAAGAAGGAATACCCATTCTACTCACCGCTTGGATTTTTTTCCTCAGCTGTATATTGGCTCGTGCAAGGCCTTTAGAAACTGAATTCAGGTAGTAGATAGCCAAGCTGCAAAAGAAAAATTGGTTCAGTTACTTTTGGAGATAATCACAGATAAGCCTCGATGTTGCCCAATTTCCCAAGGATCCAGGGGGCAAACAGCTGGGGAAAGGAGCCTCTACTCTTTTGCTCAGAAAGAGATATGCTTTACTTTCTTAAATCCTTAAAAACAAAACAAAACAAATCTTTATTTTCTCTCTTAGAATCAATATTAGGTATCGGTCCCAAGCAGACGAGCAGTAAGGGTTAAGCAATTGGGGTAGAGTGACTTGTCCAGGGTCATGTAGCCAGGAAATGCCACAGTCAGATTTGAACTCAGTACTTTCCATCTCTAGACCTGTCTCTCTATAATGGGGGAAAATATTGATGATTCTGAGTGGTAAGAACTGGCTGACAGTGACCTGAGAGAAAAGAAATCAGTGAGTGCTGGGGGTTTCAGGCATGGCTTTGGGTGCTGTTCCCATTCCCACTCTAAAACTTCTTGAGAAATAAAATAAAATTAAAAAAAATGATCAACTGTGAAAGGATTAGCTACTCTCAGCAATACATCGACCTAGAACAATTCTGAGAAATTTATGCCAAAGAATGCTACCCACCTCCAGAGAAAGAACTGTTGGAGTTAGAATGCAGATCAAAGCATACTATTTTTCACTTTGGTTTATTTGGGTTTATGTTTTGGGGTTTTGGTTTTATTACTAAAAAAGAAATTACAAAAATGAACAACATGGAAAAAATAAAATAAAATAAAATGAAATTGAAAATTTCTCAGGCCACAGAGATTCATTCATTGATTGATTTAAGAAGCATTTCTTTTTTTTTTAAACCCTTATCTTCCATCTTGGAGTCAATACTGTGTATTGGCTCCAAGGCAGAAGAGTGGTAAGGGCTGGGCAATGGGGGTCAAGTGACTTTCCCAGGGTTACATAGCTGGGAAGTGTCTGAGGCCAGATTTGAACCTAGGACCTCCAGTCTCTAGGCTTGACTCTCAATCCACTGAGTCACCCAGCTGTCCCCAAGAAGCATTTCTTAAACAGTCTTATGCCAGATTCTATGCAAAGTGCTAGGAATATAAAGAAAGGCAAATATATTGTCCCTACTCACAAAAACTCACAATTTAATGGAAGAGCAGGACACATGTCCGTGGAGCAATACTCTAATCCCTGTCTCTTATGCAAGCTGGGCTAGCTTTTCTTCCAAAGGCATCGAAACCATCTCTGAGATTGGATTGGGTCAGGGACACTAAATATTTGAGCTGTTGAGATCACTTCATGGTAAAATAAACAAACAAATACAAGAAAGCAGCAAGTGAGGAGCTCCAAGTGCACTTGCCTGATGGACCAAGATGGTTAACTCAGAGGCAGGAGAAATTCACTTAGCTGAGGCAACTTAGAGTATCTTCAATGAATATATTTATTGAAGATTCTTCTCCTGCTATGGATAAATATCTCCTTTGGATTATAGTCAGATGACCTACATCTAATCTCATTTCATTTCAGCATCGAACATAAACCACCAGGGGACTGACTTAAATAACCAAGGTAGAATTAGGGAGCTGGTAGATCACTTTTGATTCACTGGGATTCATGCTTTCAGCAGAAGAAATTGAGGCTGGGATGATTTTTGACTCAGGTCATGGAGCTAGTAAGAGGCAAGATTTTAACTCAAGCCTTCCTGTCTTCAAGTCTTCTGCTCTATCTACACCACCTGACTTTCCCTGGTGAATTTGCTACTTCTGGGCATATTGCCTATCAGTTTATCCACAGAGAAATATGTATCTAAAAGTTTAAATGAGATAATGTATGTAAAGTACTATGTAAACCTCTTTGCCCTAAATAATTGCAAATGATTATTATTACTATTTCATTCTTATGGGTGATGTTTGGTTACAAAATGACCCTGAAATAGGTCATGTAGTGGATAGAATTTTGGAACTGTAGTTGAGAAGACTCAAGTTCAAATTTGATTTCAGATACTTATAAGCTGACTGACTCTGGGAAAGTCATTTAACCTGTTTGCCTCAATTTCCTCATATATAAAATGGGAATCATAACAGCGCCTACCTCTGAGGATTGTTTTGAGGATCAATATAGATATTTGTATAACATTTTACAAACTTTGAAGAGATATATAAATACTATTATGAATCTTTTATGATTCATGTACCTACATAGATGGCTAATATGGTTGATTTTTGTAACTGACCAAGAGTGTTGAGATGTGAGCTTGTTTTCTATATATCTACTTCAGGCATCTCCGAGACAGATGCAGTAGCCAAGAAGACAAAAGAGATTTTCTACAAATCTTCCTATTCTCACATGCTTTTGATTTCTTTTGCTATGACTCTATGTTTTGAAAACTTTTTATTACATGCAGTTTGGAAATATGATGACATCTATTAAAACATGGTTGTTAAATTTTTGTGGGTCGTTGTATTGTCCAGGAAATTGTGGCTGATGATTTCATCTATAATAATTCTTCATTTCCCATAGAGTTCCTTTGTTAAGTACTCCAGGATTTTTTTTAGTTTTGTTACTAATAGTTGTTTCCCGCCCCCCCCCCCAGTGATCAAGTAGTTAATTAAATATAGTGCTAATCTATTCCCCTTTCCTCAAAGGCAAGGTTATCATAAATCTCATCAATCTGAAATGCAATATGTTCTATTATCTACTACTCCTGGGAGATTCACTGTCCTTAAACACTGTGATCAAGATTTCTGTTTTCCAAACTCAATGATTATCTTATTTTTATCATAGCTTTCTGATAAGATGATAGGTGAATATTATATCTATTGTGCAGATGGAGAAACTGCAATGAATAAGAGTTCCTCATGGCTGTAGAGCCATTTAGTTATTGGACTACTCTCAACACTAACAGTTTTTGGTAGCACCAGTCTTAAAGTTTTTGTGCCCAACTCCTCTTCTTGTCGGAGGCTGTAGCCTGGGCTCCATCATTATTATAATGATCACATCTCTAGAGCATAGAGCTAGGATCATTGTAACAAGATTCCCTCTTGCTTGGTGGTCTTTTCTGCTTTCTTTCTGTGACTAAGGTACTGGCCTATATATTTCTTCCCTTTGTTGTAATTTCCAGAGTCTTTCCTTGGCTAATTCCATTTCTCCATCATGGACTCATTGGACACCCAATCAAGAGAGCATTCCTGAATAGTGAATTATGAATCAAGAAAGGTTGTGAGCTCTAGGGACTACTGTCTGCAACCTGGCCTCATTCTTGTGGGCATCTCTAGTTTGTGGTGTGCGCTGTCCTTGGTACTTACTTTTCATTCTCTGCTGAGTCCTGGATATGAACTTCAGAGAGGATGGAACAACATTGTGCTTTTCTGTAAACCAGCTGCAGAAAAACCACTGAAGACTGGGGAAGTAAAGGGAGGTTTGTGGATAGCCAGAAGGGTGAGGAGAAGACTGAAGGAAATCTGGAACTATATCAGCATGTTCTTTGCATCACTGGGTTACAATGATGAAAGGGCAGAGATAGTTTATCTTTAAACATATTTAAATGTGAGGTTGCAATAAGAATCACTCTGGGAGAAGGAAGAGTTCTTTACTGATAAAAAGAAAGCTAAGCATAAACACTTAAAGTTCAAGGTTCTGGAAGCTCAATTCAATATGGACAACTTTTTTTTTTAACCCCTTACCTTCCATCTTGGAATTAATACTGTGTATTGGTTCCAAGGCAGAAGAGTGGTAAGGGTTAGGCAATGGGGGTCAAGTGACTTTCCCAGGGTCACACAGCTGGGAAGTATCTGAGGCCAGATTTGAACCTAGGACCTCCCATCTCTAGGCCTGGTTCTCCATTCACTGAGCTACCCAGCTGCCTCTGACATCTCTTGATTAAACACTAAGATGGGGTACCCTGATGTGAATGAATAATTAGTCATCCCCAGATAAGAAATAATTCTTATTTTTTCTGGTGTTATTGTAACTGTCTCAATCACATTTTACTTAAACTGATGCTAATATCTCTTTGCATTTCATAAATATATACAAAGGTTGGCATGCCAAAGTCTATGTAAGTTAGAAAGGAAGAAGGGATAGCATGTGTCATGTGGCACAGGAAAACTTCTGTTTTTTAAAAAATATTGTTGTGAATGATCAAGGTATGATTATATAATTTTATTAGGACCTAATTTTTCTTATCAAGTGGAAGCCTATTGATCAGATGCAAACCAAGAACAAAAAGATAAAGATGATTAAAGGCCTCTATCCTTCTGTACATTACTCCATTATAGGCTGATTTTACTGGGGGAGGCAACATACACAATAAAGAAAGGAGTTGACTTTGGGAGAAATGATTTGCATTGCACCAAGGCAGGAGTCTTTTGGCCACCACTGTTTTGAATTCACTTCGTTTCCTCTTATATCTTTCCTGTTCTCTGGTGATAAATTCTTTTGGGGTAGGTGGAGAGGAAGCCAAATTTATGACTTTTTGTGAAGTTTAGTCCTCAGAGGAAAATTTACTTATCTAAAGATTACTTTGGAAACCAAGAATATGAGATCAGAAAACAGTCCATGTTTCCAGAAGAACATCATAATAGTTACAGAGAAAAGAGTAGGATAGGAAGCATCACAGGCCAATGGCACACAAATAGACAATCTCCACTCCCAACTCACGCCATGAGTAGAATGGCTGGTATGATCAGGCCTGGATTTGCTATATAAGCAAAGATCTTGCCAACGAAGGTTGGGAAATCATTCTCAATGGTTTCTGGGATGACATCATACATTCTATTTTTCCCACTAGGAAGAAGAGAAGACTGGTCAGCCACCTGTTAATTTTTATCATCATTATGATTTCTATAAATAGCAATTGTGTTCCTGCTATTTAAAAATGTGTTCTGCCTACCAATATAGAAGAGTCAAGTCCCATTGCCAATGTGGCAGAGAAATAGACTGTTTGCTCAAGGGAAAACTATTAGGATAAACCATGCCAATGATAGAAGTTCTAACAGAATTTTTAGTTTATACCCATCTTTTCTGCTTTTCCTCCCAGAGTCTCATGTTCTGCACAGATTACAATGTATAATACTCTCATTAACCAGCCACGTTTGTTCTCTTTATTTCTTCTTCCTCTTTTCTATTATGCATTTTGCCCTTCTTCCTTATCCTTCCATCGCTCCTATACCATTGGTGGGTTCCTCCCAGAACCTCCATTTTGAGAAAGTTCCAGTAAGTAACCCCTCACTCAGTAGACTTTGTGATTCTGCCTCAGTGTGGGCATCTTTGTCTAGCCCTGCTTTTAGCTCCCTTTATGCCTATTTTCTCCCATTAGAATGTAAGCTACTTGAGGTTTGGGACCACCTTTCTTTTTGTTTGTATTTCTGACTCCAGTGCTTAGCACAGTGCCTGGCACATAGTAAGTGCTTAATAAATGATTATTGACTTGGCTTTTCCTAGCTTGATTTTCTCTTGATTCTCTTATCTACTTATATATATATATATATGTATATATATATATATATTTCTGTTATCTCAGTTGACATTCACAAGTTTATGTTTTTATACTCTCCTGTATATTAAAATTTTTTTTAATTTTGAAATGAATAAATGTGACCATTTCATTGTAATAGTTAATAGCAAACCTTTGTAAAGCTCTTTAGGGTTTGCAAAGTATTTGACAAATGTTATATCATTTTCTCTGAAAATAGTATTATGTGATAGGTGTTATTTTTATCTCCATTTTACAGATAAAGAAACTGAGTCTGAGAGAGGTTAAGTGATTTGTCTAGAGTCATACAATGCCATCAGGTGAATAATTTAAAATGAAAAGAGATGGAATTTTACAACAGGATATTTATGATCATTAGAAGTATTGAACCTTCCAAAATGTGATCCAACCCGATTGGTTACAAAATTCTTATTTTTTATTTGTCCATCTGCAAAGTTAAACTATGTATATTGAGAGACTTATTTGATGGGCTTCCTGCTCTGGAGGATGTCATAATCTAGGCAGTATATGTTTTTCTTTCTTTCTTTCTTTCTTTCTTTCTTTCTTTCTTTCTTTCTTTCTTTCTTTCTTTCTTTCTTTCTTTCTTTCTTTCTTTCTTTCTTTCTTTCTTTCTTTCTTTCTTTCTTTCTTTCTTTCTTTCTTTCTTTCTTTCTTTCTTTCTTTCTTTCTTTCTTTCTTTCTTTCTTTCTTTCTTTCTTTCTTTCTTTCTTTCTTTCTTTCTTTCTTTCTCTCTTCCTTTAGCTTTAGTAACAGCTCAAAGGAAGGAGGTATAAATGAAATTAATTGATCAGTTAGCATCATTAAACACCTACTAAGTTCTAGATGCTGTGCTAGGTCCTGGGGTTAAAAATAGCAAGAAGGATCTAATCTCTACTCACAAGGAATTTATAATCTAATAGAATGAAATGACAACGAAGCATCAATCGTTTTTCATACTTTTAGCAAATAGTTAAAGAGAAAGATAGGCTGAATTTATGATTTAAAAAAAGGTATGTAGGACAGTAATAAACTTCCCTGCTCACCTTTTCCATTTCCTTTACTAGCACCAACAATTAAGACTAGGCTACATTTAAATGGGCAGAATCTATGATGCTTTCTTATTAGCAGATATGCCAGAAAGGCACAAAATGTGGGAGATTTAATATATAAACTGCATGTGTGTCTCCCCTTCTCTCTACTCCCCAACATAGTATAATCAAATTAAAAATGAATGAATTCAGAATAAAAAATATATTCCTGAAAGCCTGATTCTGTCTCATGTACAGAAGCAAATAAGTGTACCCTGGAGCATAATAGCTGATTTAACTAGCCAATGACAGGGCCATTTCTTAAAGCCCTCAGTAGATCTCTAACTAGGGCTCCGTTCATTAGCAAAAGCTCAGGACCACGCAACCAAAGGTCTAATTTGTCCAGATTTGTTGCTTTCCTCTGACTCAGACAAGATGTTGTGTCTCTGCATCCAATTAGGATGTGATTAGCATGCCAGGGCCATCCGAGGCCAAGGCAGAAGCATGGAAAGAAATGCTCCTGGGGGAGCAGAGGTAGACTGGGCTTGAGTCAGTAGAGCTTTGTCACAGGGAGAGCGAAGCACCCAGCAGTATCTAACCAACACAGTGTCCTGCCATCTTGCAACCCCTCTCCAGTTTATCCAACTTAATGTTGGTTTTACTGGAAGTTCAAATCCAATGGCTGATGTCTAAATTCTATCTGCCTTCCATCAGTTTATAAATCATCTTTACCCCAGCTTACCTTCCTTAGAAAACCTTTTAATATATATTCTATAAGTTTACTCTTTTATGAACCCTATGGTGGTGGTGGGATGGGATTTAGAATGGAAACTCCCTGAGAACTGAGACTTTTTGTTTTTATCTTGTATTCCTAGCAGCTAGGACTGTGTCATACCCATAGTAGGTGTCTAATGAATATTGAATTGATTTTTTTTACAAAGTAGAAGAATCAAGACCTCTGTTCTTCCTGGACTCCATATTCATCCACATGAAATTTATTTTCTGTAGAGGAAGGGGAAGATAGCAAGCATTTATTACATGCCTACTATGTGCTGGGCACTGTACTAATCTCTGAATCTTAAAGCTCATATGGCTTCTTTTGCCTGCATTCCTTCCTTTCCCAGAGAGCTCTTCCTATAACAAAGACATCTTCAGGAAAATGAAATAACATGTTGGAAAAGACCAATGTTATATATAGTTTTCCATACTTGCAGCTTACTTCCTCCAAGCGGAAATAGAAATTTATCTTCTAATTTTGGAAATGAGCAAACACAAGCTTAGAGAAGTAGTGATTTACAAAAGGTAACACAAGAAGTTAAGTAACAAAGCTGGACTTTGACCTTAAACTCCTCACTCATCTCCCTTGCATCAGATTTTCTTTTTTTCTTCTTCTTTTAATCTGTGTGGTAATTAGAAGGAATTATAATTAACTGAGGACAAAGATTCTTAATCCATTTCATGGGTGGAAACTGAGGCTTCAGTGATTAAGTTAGGACTTAAACCCCAGAATTCTGACTTGAGCCCAATGTTCTTTCTAAAATCTGGACCCAAGCTATGGATCTGATCATATAAAACCAAGATTAGAGGGCTGTTTCCCACCTTTCCCCCCAACATATATCATTGTACTATACCTGAATGGCCCACAGTCAAAAGAAGGGGTCAGAGACATGATGGTATAAGCCACTGGCAAGAGACTGAGAAACAGGACCAGTAGTAACAAGCCCATATAAAAGTTATTTGATTTAGAGGCCTTGAAAACTCGTTCATGGGGGACATTGCTGCTCATCACTGCCCAACACTGAAAATACATGGAGGTCAGTAAGCGTAGCACATTAATACCAACGAGTCCAGGTGCATAAAAGGAGCCCATCCTGAGAAATAAAAACAAAAAATAATAAGAAGCATAAACAGAAGGGAATAGGAAGGGTGGGAGAATGGGGGTCTTTTGATAGCAATGGAAGGAAGGCTACCGAAGGGGAGGAATTGGAGAGCTTCACTCAACCCATTTATGAAGCTATTTTTGATGAAATCTCCATCCATATGAAAGAGACAATAAGACAGAGGCAGAGAAAATGATAGATTAAGAATCAGGAGACTTGAGTTCCAATCTCTTCTCTATTCCCTAGCTGTTTGACCATTGGCAAATCACTCAGATCTCTCATCTGAGTTTCTCTAAATCAAATGAAGTTGGTGTTCAGAAAACCATTTGAACCCTTTAAAAGGAAGCATAAAGGCTAATGATTAGCAGTGTTCTAGTATAACTTCTAAAACCCAGAAGGGCATCTGGAAGAAACTATTGATTCCCTTCTATATTTGTTCCTCTAAGTAGATCTTTTGAAAGAGGACCTTGATTAATCAATTACTAATGCTCACATCAAAGTCTCATAAATTAATACTTTTCTCTTCAGGCAGGATGACTTTGCTAAAGAATATAGCACAAGGGTATAACCAGAGTATTTCTTTGGGGAAATGGACATCTGCTTGAACCATGTGGGGAAAATCGAGAGAGTAATCGGAAACCAAGTGGGAAGGTTATATAGAATTGTTGAATGTGAAAACTGAGAAGCATTTCAGATCATCTCACCCTACAATAATTTTACAGTTGAGGAAACCAAAGTCCATAAAGGTGAATTGATTAGTCTCTGATCACATAGTGCTATATAAATGAGTAGTTTTAAAAAACTCATCATTCACATTGACATCATTATTTGTGATTGATACAATTAGGGATACAATTCAAGTATCTTACTTCCTTAAAGCAGGTGCCTCCTAAAAACTCATGAAGGGTCTCACCAGATCATTCCTTGGTTGAAGATCAAACCCAGCACATTTCCACTAATGTCAAACTCCGAGTATGAGGGCTACCCAAAAAGGAGAAAGAGGGGAAGCATAATTAAATGAGTTCAAAAAGTGGATAGCCATCACCAACATCTTCCCACTGGACTCAGTTTCTTTGACAATACCTTGGTTTTTAAAAAGGAGGTTTTAAACATGTTCTTAAAGCTAAACAATACTATATATATGTGTGTGTGTGTAAACTATATATATATATCTATAGATCTACACTATGTATATGTGTGTAAATTTTTTGAAGCCAAAGGCTCTTTTAAAAATATTATCTTTTATTGTGTCCACTTCGCATAGTTTCTGGTACATAATAAACCATTAACACTTGCCTCTTAACTGACAAGTATCTTCTCGTGAGGAAAGGAAATGGAATTTGCTTTTTTTTCCTCCCCATGGGCTATCGTTTTAAAATATTTTCTTTCAGTCTATTTGATTTAGTTTGGTCCTCTACTGTAAATGTTCCTTGGCTATAACAAGAAAAGAATGAGCCTAATGAATAAAATAAGTTTAGATAAACATTGTTCATTAAGTTGTGAGATGTGAAAAGAGGACCTATGAAAAAACAGAATACTTGTAAATTCTTCCCCACCAGCATCAAAACATCTGTGAACATTACCAGGGAGGCCAGTGAAGTTAACCTCGATTTAGAGTTTTGCTTTTTTGTTTTGAACTTTTTTTTAAAGCCACATTGTGTATTTTGTAAAGTATCTAAGAGCAAAGAGGAAGAAAGGATTAAAAGGTGGATATCCTCAAAGGCTACTTTCTTGTACTTCTCAAGAAAAGGATTCTTGGGGAGGAGTAGAAGAAGCCAAATTAAGATGGGGGGAAATTCAGCTAAATGAAGGGGAAAGATAGAAATTGATAATCTAAAACTTTCCTCGAAGAGTTCTAGGTTCTGTGCTTTGATCTAATCAAGTATTTTATAGCTCTCAAGTCATGAGTCTGACAAAATTCCTGAAGCATGGTGGACATTTAAAAACCAAATCTTACTTAAAATTTATGCCTATCGACTGCTGAGTGCAGTGAGTGTATATAGCAACAGTGAGTAGCTAGCCTTTATACAGCACTGGAAGGTTTGCAAAGTGCTTTACCATAATTAATGCATTTGATCCTCATAGCAATACTGGGAGGTAGATGCTATTATTACCATTTTATAGATGGGGAAATAGAGGCAAACAGGTTAAGTGACTTGCTCAGGGTCATATAGGTAGTAGTAAGTGGCTGAGGCAGCATTTGAACGAGATTTTACTGACTAGCATTCTATCCACTCTAACACCTACCTTTAATAAATGTTCTTTGTATTGTGCCACTAAACAGCCCAATTATAAACAAACTGTCCTTTTAGACAAATAGCAAATATGATCTTTATCCCCAATGTATGGAAGTGAAAGGCTTCTGGTGAAGATAAAAGATAATACATTCCCCAAGGGACTAAAAAGAAAGTGAAGAAATAACTTGAGGGACTAAAGTAAAACTGAAAGATCTTTGTACAAAGGATAAAAAACAAACAAACCTATCTGCTAAGGAAAGAAACAACCCAGAATACTCAGTGTGAAAAAAAGTTTTCTTGTAGGCTTTTAGAGTTTTTTTTTTAAAAGGTCTCTACTGATTATTGAAGAAAAGGACTTTAACTAGTGAAGTAAATAAAAATAGAAAAGAATTCCTTCTCCCTCTTCACCTCAGGTAAAATGTCTTTGATGAAGATCTCATTTCCAAGTTATATAAGGAGTAGCTTTAAATATATAAACATAAGAGCTATTTCCTCATTGATAAATAATCTAAGGACATGAACAAGCAATTCTCAAGGGAAGAAACTCAGGTTATTTTTAGCTATGTATAAAAAAACTCCCAAATCACTACTAATCAGAGAAATGGAAATTAATGTAATTCTGAGACCCCACCTCATACATATCATAGTGGCAAAGATGACAAAAAAGGAAAATGATAAATGTTGGAGGGGCTGTTGAAAAACAGGAACATTGATGCACAGTTGGTAGACCTTTCAACTGTCCTGGAAAACAAATTGGAATTATACACAAAAAATTACTAAACATATTCCCTTTCATCTAGCAATACCACTGCTAAGCCTATAACTAGAAGAGATCAGTGAAAGAGGAAAAGTTCTTATATATACAAAGATATTTATAGCAGCTCTTTTTGTGGTGTCAAAAAACGAGAAACTAAATGACTGCTCCTCAGTTGAAGAATGGTTGTATGTGTTGTGATATATGAATGTGATTGAATATTTTCTAAGAGATGAGGAAATAGATAATTTCAAAGACACATGAAAAGAATTGTATGGATTGATAAAGTAACCAGGAGAACAATTTCTACAATAACAGTGCTTAAAAAAACCCAAACCTTTAAAAGCTATAAAACTGTGATATTAAGGACTACCTACTATTCCAGAGGACCAATGATGAAGTATACTATCTACTTCCTGACAGACAGGTGATAGATTTAGGGAGCAGAATGAAACATATTCTATTTTTGTATATAGTCAATGAAAGAATATATTTTCCTTAACTGTGAGTATTTGTAACAAGGAATTTGCTTTTATTTTCTCTCTCTCTCTCTCTCTCTCTTTTTTAATCCCAATGGGGTGGGAGGGTAAGAGGTAGAGGAAAGAGATTTCTATTACTTAAAAATAATTTAAAAAATCAAAGAATTGGGGAAGGGTTCTACAGACAGAATATTTTATGACTTTTCCAGTAATATTGTTTTATTTTCTTTCACGGAGTGGGAATAATCTGCAAAAGTTTATAATATTAAAATAAAACCTATCAATAAAACTTTAAAAAATGAACCAATTCTTCTGGTAGTCTTTTGATGATAATGGTCATGTACTCAGAGAGACATTTCTGCTAAAGTATTTCACAAACTGTTAAGTTTAGAGCCTCAAGTGAATAAAAGTGGAGCCCAAGAGGTAACACATCTCACGGTTGGGTACTCCACTTACCCAATACTATATAAAGCCTTTGTTTGGTTTGAATGAGACCTAGAGGAGCAGGCAACAGTCTAAGAAGCCCTATACTCCCTCACCTCCTGTGATCCAGGATATATCTCATATATATATATATATGTATATATATACATATATATATAAAATAATGCTGCATAGAGCTTATGATAGACCCTAGCTAAGAAGAAATGGCATTACCCCCTTGGGAATTTGGATCAAGTCTCTGCCCCCTGAAGCTTCCAATTATGTTTCTTTTGAGAAAGAATTGCTGGCTAACCTGATATTGGGCCATGGAAGGTCTTACTATGGGCAACCAGTTTTTTGATTCCTGTATCTTTAATGGGGTGGGGAACTAGGTGGCATGGTGTATAAAGTGCCAGATCTAGAGTTAGGAAGATATGAGTTCAAATCCAGTTTTAGATCCTAGCTGTGTGACCCGTGTCAAGTCACTTAATCCTATTTACCTTGGTTTCTTCATCTGTAAAATGATCTGGAGAAGGATAAGGCAAACCACTCCAGTATCTTTGTTAAGAAAACCCCAAAAGGGGTCATGAAGAGTTGGACAGGACTGAAAGTGATTAAACAACAAGAATATTTAATGGGACCAAGACCCAAAGTCATAGTTGGGGCAAGGGGAAAGGGGATGGAACAAGGATTGTAGACTTGTATCACTTTCTAAATTATTAATATAGAAATAATTAATAAAATATTAAATATTTTATGTTTCTCCATAAAAAGATGCCTGTGGAGTGGAATAGTTGTGATTTAGGACAGGACATGTGTACTTCTCTTCTTCCTCAACCTAGAGTGCATTCCATGGTGCAAAGCTCTTCAAAAAGCACTAAATACACTGGAATTAGATAGGATTGCTAGCACTTGCCAGGGAAGTCCCAAGCAAGCTTAAGTAACCTTTCATGGAGACAATGGGAACACAGGGGAGATAGGCTATATGTCTGTGGGGAAAATCTACATTTAGATTTTCAGAGATGCTAATTGCTTGACAAATTCTGCTTGGCTTCTAAATCTCTAGCTTGAGTGCTTCAGCCCTATAATAAAGGAAGAGAATTCCAAGTTTATAAGTCATCATTTTTTTTCCTAATCAGGGACAGGACCTGAGTTTGATGCAATAATTAGGACATTTTAAAAGAGAGTTCTATAGTTAAGGTCCACCTTGAAGTAGGAAGGGAAAGAAGAGGAGGAGAAAGTACAAAGTTGACTTATGACTTGTTCTAATCTTTGTCCCAGCTGTGTGACCCTGGGCAAGTCACTTAACTCTGTTTGCCTCAGTTTTCTCACCTATCAAAAATGATTTGGAGAATGAAATGGCAAACCACTAGTATCTCTGCCAAGAAATACCCCCCCCCCCAAAAAAAACCCAAACTAAACTTCACAAAGAGTTGAATATGAGTGAAATAAGTAAACAATAACAATCTTGTCCCTAAGAAATTTTAGCTTTTTTGGTTCATTGGCTCCTTTTTGGGGAGCCTGTATGAATAATGAGACTTGAGTTGATTGCAGACTTTCATGACTGAGCTAGAAAGCAGAACTCTATTATAGCTGGACTGTGGTTTGTTGATTTGCCATTACTATATTAATGGCATGGACATGAGAAAGGCACTATTGCCAAAATGCTAACATCAACTGAGCTGATTTAAGTGAAATAAAAGTATAGCAGAATACAAACTGCTTAAGCACAGGAACTATTTTTGTTTTTGTATCCCTGACACCTAACACAGTGCTTTGCAGAGAGTAGGTATTTCATTAATGTCTCTTGAATAAATAATAAAATAATTGAATATGAAAGGCCCTGTCTTAATGCTTATTCCAAAATAATGGACTGAAAATCATGCCATTATTTGACTTGTGTAGCACTTTCTGAAATGAAAAAAGCTTTCTTCTACTGTTTTTTTTTCTTTTGATTCCATTTTTGCTTTTACCCTCTCTCTCCTTTACTCTTCTGGTCTTCTGGCCTCATTAAGAACTCTTCCCATCATCACACATCCATGGCAACCATCCAAGTAACACCCTAAATGTATTGACTAAATTTTTCTTACGTCAAAGACTACCATTTTAGAAGGTCATAGTATAAATTAAACTGGAATAAGCTATGTTTTTCCTTCTCCAAGCAAATCTCCTAGCCTACAGAAAGTGCAGAATAGACACTTCCATTCTCTGAAATGGCAAATAGTCTGTCCTTAGGCATTAAAAAAGTCCACAAACCTACATATAAAAATAAAATAAAGGAGTTAAAAACATTTGCACCAAAAGCCTATAAAACAATGACCTACAAATCCTGCCTCCAGGTCCCAACACCAGCAGTAGTTCATGAATCTGACGAAGCAAGCCCGAAGGAAGTCTCCCAGCAGGATGGTTATAAATGTCACCAGGATGTCAGACACTGTGAGCCTCACAAATTCCTGAAAAGGGAAGAAAAGAAAAGAGCTGTTGGTGTTGTGGTTTTTTCCTCAAGGATGTTGGTCACTGTCTCTTGACTTCTACTCATTGATGTTTTGGGGCAATACAGTTGCTTCTTCCCAAGACCAGACATGGACCCTTCCAGTTTATTTGGAGAGGATGACCCAGAACCTCCTACCCCATTTAAAAGGCATTCAGTTTCAAAAACAGACTGAAAACACGACTCAGGGGTTCTGTGGGCATCTTGGACCAGATTACCGTAGCACACTGGATAAGTCACTCAACCTTATTTTTTGGTGTTTCTTCAGTACAATGAGGAGAGAGCTGCATATTTCCCAATTATTAGGAAGTACAGGAGGTCTCCAAAAACCTCTGGAAGCAGAAAAGATGAAATAATAGCTGTCTTCAAGTATCCAGCTGTCCACCTATTACAGAAGTCTTGTTATATGATGCTTATTATCATCACATCTAGGTAGTTTGTTAAATAACAGAAGTCCTATTATAAATAAGAAGTCCTAAATAACTCTTCACAGTTCTCTCCATATCTATACATGGCCCTAGGCCATGGGTTTCATTTGATTCAGTAATCAAGTGCTAAAAACTTAATATCCCCAATGGATTGTTCAAAGCTTTGGGGATGCGCAAAGGAACTGGTGTACCCCATTTCCTATCTTGGTGCTTTTACACTGACTTTCCCCTATGTTTGGAAGGCCCTCCCTTCTTACCTTAGTCTCTTAGTTGACCTTATCTTCTTTATAATTCAGTTCATGTACCATCTTCTTCATTAAATCTCTCTTAATCCCATTCTCCCACCCCAATCTGCTACTAAGTCATCCCTCATGAAATCAGCCGGTGTCTTTCACATTTGCATGCCATATATTTATTTACAAATAAGTATGTATTCTCTCTCCTATGACAATGTAAACTTCTTTTGGGCAGGGACTATTTTTTTCTTCTTCTGGTTTTGTGAACCCAGTATTGGCCACATAGTTAGCACTTGTTAAGTAAATGTTAAATGCTTGTTGAAGAAAACAGTCTCTACCCTTAAGGAACCTTCTGTCTAGTAGGAGGGATGACCCTAATATGGAGATAACAACAAATATTATCTGATAAATGAACAGAAGCAGTTGAAACATAATGACATGGGATCATTAAGGGATGATAAACCCTTTGTAGTTCAGTGAAGTCTTCATGGAATTGGTAAGCACCTCAGCTCATCCTTGAATAAAGGAATAAGATTTTTAAAAGTGTAAGAGATATGTAGGGTGATCCCTTTTGGCATGGGGGTATTTCTTTCCACACTCTCCTCATTCCATGTGGAGGCATTGTCATAGTTAAATAGGTGATTTTAAAAAATAAGTTATTTTTTTTAGCCCTTACCTTATGTCTTTGAATCAATAGTGTGTATTGGTTCCATGGCAGAAGGTGGTAAGGGCTAGACAGTGGGGGTTAAGTGACTTAACCAGGGTCACACAATTAGGAAGTATCTGAGGTCAGATTTGAGACTAGGACCTCCCATGATGTTTTTTGTTTGGCTGGAATGCAGAGGGTATGAAAGTGGGGAGGATGCAATAAGATCTGCACTGTTGATTTCAATAAGAAAGAGGAAGACCTTGAATGCCAACCTTAAGAGTTTCTATTTAATTCTGTAGACTATAAAGAATCAGTAAAGATTTTTGAGCAGAATAACGATGTGGCCAGACTTGTGATTATGCCATCCTTGGTGTGAAGGATGTATGAGAAAGGAGGGAAACAAAGTGTGATACCTGATCAAGAAGCTATTACAGGGACAGCAAGGTGGCTCAGTGGAGCCAGATCTAGAGATGGGAAGACCTGGGTTCAAATGTGACCTCAGAAACTTCCTGGCTGGGTAACTCTGGGCAAGTCACTTAACCCCCATTGCCTAGCCCTTACCACTCTTCTGCTTTGGACCAATACACAGTATTGATTCTAAGATGGAAGGTAAGGGTTTTAAAAAAAGGAAATTATTATAGTAGATTATATGAACATAAACAAGAAGAAATAAAGAAAGTAAATGAGAGACTGAAGCAGTTTATGAGACTAGTCTATGGATAGGGTAGAAGCCATGGGAGACCAGTAAAGGTCAGTTGCTATAACACAAAGAAGCTTTTCCTTCCTCCCTCCTTCTCTCCCCTAGTATTCTGGAAGTATTAGTTCAGCATTTTAAGGGTTAAAAATGGTTTTTACTAAATTTGTTAGTTAAAAAGAATTATTGTTGTGGTCGCCATTTATAAAAATTAAAAATTGAACTATGAGTACGTTAGCAGATTTAGTAGCTTTATTACATCAGTGTAGAGATAGAAAAGAGGGAAATGTAGGAAGGAGGTGGAAAATATTGCTAGCTAAATACCCTATAATTGCCAATCTGAAGAAATCCAGCTCAACTCTGACAAAGGCCCTCTCAGGTCCTGATCTCCAACCAGGAGTCATGGTAGTCTCTTCAGCAAGAGTCTTACCAGGGCAGAATCAATCTCCAATGCAGAAGTCCAAGGCAGAGGAAAAGACCCTCCAGTGTAGAGATACTAATGCAGAAGTCCTCCCTCAGCCAGAACCACCAAGGCAGCAGAAGTGAATCAGAATGTCCTTGGCTGGCTTTTATAAGCAGTTTTCTTCATGTCACTTCCTGTCTCTCTGGTTTCTCCTTCCTTTCATTGTGGGCTGGTCTATCACATCTCAAGAACCAATCAAGATCTCTCAATTTGCCTAGCACTTCCCCAGGGGAGGCAGTGCTTGTGGTCTTTTAAGACTAACAAAGTGTTAATGACTAAGTAAGTTTGAACTCTCTTTGTTAGTAACTTACTAAGTGTTAAGTAGGGGTACTTCAAGTTCCTGATTGATTAAATTAAAATTAAATTAAAAATTAAACAAAAATTCCCTTTTACAACATATCTGGAAAATGAATTTTATAATGAAAAAAGTAATAGATCATGACTAATGTATTTGCTCTGTTTATTTTGGAATTGGATGCCTACTGAGGGAAGGATGAGCCAGTGGGAAGTTTGGGGTGGGAGTCAGGCAACCACAGTCAAAAACCCAGTTCTACCACAGCCTTGCTTCATGACCTGAGGCAGACCTGTAGACCTCAGTTTCCCAAACAGAAGTTGAATTAGATGATCTTTAAGGTGCCTTTGTGCCTTAACAATATGATTCGATGCTCTCCTTCCCTTGTTGATACTACATTATAAAGGGAATTACTGGGAAAATGCCACGCTCCATTTTCCACGTGAGCTTGGATGGTTCTCTGAGTGAGTTCATTTTAGCCTTGTCAGAGTAGAGTTCACAAATATCCATCTCTCCTTTGCCCCCTCTCCCCACCACTTTGCCACTAAGCCCGAGCCACTTGGCAAAGATGTACAACTTTTTACTCCCACGGTTCTTGTATTTCCTTTGACAGATGTCTAGACCAGTGCTCTAACTTGCTGAAAGGCAAACCTTTCACAGTAGATGGCACAACAGTTACACAGGCCATTCAGCGGTCTGGAAAAAGCCAAATGAATCATCTAAACAGACAATGTGCACTCTTGAATTTTGTTCCTAGGAAGCATGTGTCATACACTCCGGGAAGAAGTATGAATTTAGGTGGCATAATACGCTGCACCAATGTGAATCACCATGGCCACCGCCATTGATGGGGTTTCTTCTTTTTAAACAAATATCTCAGTGATGTTCTGTGACTTCCTAAGTGGTATTTGCTAATTATAGGAGGCACATGGAAAAAAGGTATAGAAAACTGAGAAAATGGGCTCAAGCAGGGGGCTGGAATTCACTAAAGAAAATAGGTATGACATTTCCATGGTTTAGAAAAATTATGAAAGTGGCAAGGAAATAAAAAGATACTGGGTGATGATAGGATTCATTAAAATACATTTCAACATATACATATTTTATATATACACATTTAAGATATATGTAATATATATGTACATTTAAATATATATCTAATTTAAGTATATATACAGTCTACATTTTAAATATATAATTTATATATTACTCACGATGCCCACTGTTGTCTCCCAACAAGAGCCTCTGGGCACATCTGCTGGATGAAGTGGGGGCCGAGTCACACTCTCATTCCACATAGAGGCATTATAATAATTAAATAGGGTCCAATGGGTGATGTTCTTTATTGCTTCTTCATTAGAAAGCTAGAAAGAAAGATTGAGATATAGGGTTGACAATGTCAACATTGGGAGTCCATCAAACCAAGGTAGCTTGCAAGTCCTGGATGAGGAATCAGGATACCTGAGTTCTAGTTTTGACTGTGCCACCAGTTGTTTGTGTGACTTCTCTCATCTCTTCATTTGCTAGTGGAGTATTTTGGATAATTAACTTAGTATATGGCAGTGGGAAAATTTCCGTTTTTTTGAGTCACAGGACTTGGGTTCAAATTCTTCCTCTTTTATTACATCCTTTGACTTTGCGCAAATATTTAACATGGCAGATTCTCATCTGTAAAATGAAGTTGGACTAGATAACTTCTTAGATCTTTTTTAGCTCTAAATCCTGTGACCTTAGACTATCTCACAAATCACTGAAACACTATGGATTGGATCTTGAGAGACACTTAGAGTTGTGTGTCCCATTGTAGATGCTACATCGAAGGTATGAGGAGATCCTGGAGTGGGTTCACAGGAGAACTAGAAAGATGATTAAAAATACTGGTGGGGCAGCTAGATGGCTCAGTGGATAGAGAGTGACCTGATTCGGATTAAGATGTAATTGGGAAATATTTAGTAAATCAAATAAAATTTTGATGGAACACAGATAATATTACATATTAAAACTGTAGGGATCTTTATGTGTATTTTTATGGTTCCCATTTCTGTTTGAGTTTGATCTCATTTCTCTAATTATTCCCTATTTGGACTGGGAGTTCTGAAGTACTTTGTCCCTTCAAATATATGGGGGAATTGGGGATGAGAAGGGAACTTGATTATAACTTCCATGGATATGTGGGAGATCACCTTTTTTCATGTGTAGACATCGGTGTGCACAATGTAGGCTAGGGGTGTTGACATACCCTGGGAAATCCTTCTCATAAGGAGGCTAAAGGGCAGATGGATGGATGGAATGGGAATACTCCCCCAGATGAGAGATTTGATTCTCTTGCGTCTCATTGACTTTGTTTCATGCCAATCAATTGCTTTTGCTAGGAGATTTATGTGCCCCTGGTGTAATCTAGGAATGGAGTAATATATTTATTGGTCTAGGCATATAACTTACAAGTGATTATCCCCAAATAGCTACACTGAACCTGAGAATAGCAAAGGACACTACATAGGCAGGAGCAAAACTTTAAAATCTGGACCCCCACAGCAATTTCAAAATCCCTTGATTCCACCTTTTCAAATGAGGGTTTGAGGAAAGGGGATACTTTCTTTTTGGCTCTTCTTTCCCTAATTAATGCAGGGAAACTTGAGAGTTCCTGATAAGGTAGGAATTATAAGGGAAGGTTAAGAGAATGGTGACTATTTTTTTTTTCTCAGAGAAGAGAATAGTAATTATATATGTATATATATATATATATATATATAGAGAGAGAGAGAGAAAGAGAGAGAGAGACAGAGACAGAGACAGAGAGAGAGAGAGAGACAGAGACAGAGACAGAGACAGAGAGACAGAGACAGAGACAGAGACAGAGACAGAGACAGAGAGACAGAGACAGAGACAGAGACAGAGAGACAGAGACAGAGACAGAGAGAGAGACAGAGACAGAGACAGAGAGACAGAGACAGAGACAGAGAGAGAGACAGAGAGAGACAGAGACAGAGAGAGAGAGAGAGAGACAGAGACAGAGAGAGAGACAGAGACAGAGACAGAGACAGAGAGACAGAGACAGAGACAGAGAGAGAGAGAGACAGAGAGAGAGACAGAGACAGAGACAGAGACAGAGACAGAGAGACAGAGACAGAGACAGAGAGAGAGAGAGACAGAGAGAGAGACAGAGACAGAGAGAGAGACAGAGACAGAGACAGAGACAGAGAGACAGAGACAGAGACAGAGAGAGAGAGAGACAGAGAGAGAGACAGAGACAGAGAGAGAGACAGAGACAGAGACAGAGACAGAGAGACAGAGACAGAGACAGAGACAGAGAGAGAGACAGAGAGAGAGACAGAGACAGAGACAGAGACAGAGACAGAGACAGAGAGAGAGTTTCCCTCAAATATTTGAAGCCTTGTTAGAGAGAATATGGTGGAGAGATAGTGTTGAATAATAGATATCTGAGTTCAAGTATTTCCTTTGACATTTGGGGATGTGACCCCAGTCAAGGCACTTAACTTCTTAGTGTTCTGGGCAACTCTGGAAGACTATATAAGCTGATGACCTATAGGGGTAGAGAGTTTCTTCACCCTGGAATTCCCAATTCCATTGAAATAATGGGTTCAAAATCCCTTTATTTCTGGAGTATTTACCATCTAAAAGGTTCAAAGTCCTCAAATGAAGTATGTGGAAAATTAATATTGAACTGTATTAATTTTAATATGAAACCTTTCTTAAACTTTGGGTTTAGAAGGTCAGCCATCTTCCAAGTTAAAGTAATTTATTCCCAGGCCTCAGGGCATCTCACTGGACTGGCTTTGTTAGAAGCAGAGTGGACACATGCTACTTATTTATCTGTAAACAAGAACTCTTTAAGTAAGAGAAGTCAGCAAGCTCTAGTCACCATTTTGGACACATGTCCAGACATGTGTCAAGGAGGAAGGGTGTGTGTGTGTTGGCATCCTCCTGAGACCAGCTTTATCCTGTGATGAAGTAATGAGGGAGGAGTTGAGGTATTTGGGCCCACCTTCTCTGACAATTTTCCAATCAGAAAAGTCTTGGGGAGGGACTAAATGGTGACAACACAAAGGATATATATTGGTCTGTGTCACAGGAACTTGCTCTCTCTTGCATCAATCTTTTGCCCTGCTCCTACTCCTTGGTGTCCATTTGGATTATGGAGGGAGCCTAATGGCTAGTTTAAATTTTCTTGAGAAGCTGATTAATAAATTAACTTAAATTTAATATATACTGTCTCTCAAGACTTTAGTGGTTATAAGTAGGACTTCTAAAAGATGCCCAGGGTCAAAGTTTTGCCATTCTGATTTTGTAGTTATGGAAATTGAGGCATTGAGCGTAAACCAGAGAAGGGAATCTAGGGTATTTTTAATAAGATAACACTGAAAAACCCAACCTCCATCATCAAGGTTCCAAGGGGTGCATTGCTGGCAAAAAAAGAGTGTTCAACAAAAGGATAGATGGATGAACGGCTAAAGGTAGATTTTCAGATGAGATGTAGGGTACAGGCAAGTCAGGGAAGAGAAGTATGGAGTATAAATAATCCAATAGGCATTTGACCACACACAGTGGCCTTCAATGATCCAAGCTCTGTCAGTTGTTTTAAGTTTAAAATTATTCAAAGTCTTTGCTGCAGTGTTTCCTCTCAGATGTGGGCAAGAAGGATAATGTCTCTTCCTTGAACCTTGGCTGCAAGTTGATGAATGACAGTCACAGAGATTATCTAGCTAGAGGTGATTCAGTGTTTCAGATATTAACAATTCCTAGAATCATAGGATTTTAGAACTGGAAGGAACCTCAGAGGTCACTTAATGTGACTCTTTTTAATTTACAGATAAGAAAATAGTAATTTTTTAGTCTTGGACAGATTAAGATCTGGGCAAGGACATTCAGCTTATTTGTGCATGAACTGGAAGAGGATTTTGAGTCTCCTGGTTTTCTTCTTAGCCCTCTTTTATCATTCACCCAGTAGAACAAAGAAGAAATGCTCAGTCATCTCTGTAAAGTAAAACCTGCCTTTTCCATTTGAATATTAAAAGGGCTATTGAGACCTAAGAATGCAAGTAGCTTTTATGATCAGAGACTTAAAAAATGATGTTGTCAGCCACAAACTTTGAGGATGGTGGTATTTTTGGATGAAGTACTGTGGTGTTCCTGGGAGTCAATGGGCAAAGCGATGATCTTGGAGCAGGGTCCAAGTCTTGGTTCTGATACTTATTAGTTAAGTTACCATGGACAAATCTCTGAATCTCAGTTTCTTCTTCTGTAAAACTGAGATAATAATAATCACATTTCTTACCTATTAGGGTTGTCACATCTTCCATAAAGTGGAATAATTTTGGAGAGTGAACTTTTAGTTTGATTGTTTTTTAGGAGCTCCCAGGGAGTAAAATCTCTCAACCAACATATATTGGCACTTCCTTGACATCTTATAGATTGAGAGAGTTGCCCAAGGCAACTTGTGCTCTGCCACATAGCTAATTTGTGTCAGAAGTGGGACTTGAGCTCTGGTCTTCCTGATTCAAAAGCTGGCTCCCTGTACTTAATTGGATATCAGTGTAAATTATTATAAAACAAAACTGTTGTTCTTATTAATTATAAAAATAAAAATGACCAAGTAGAAAATATTCTGGGGACATGATGCTGGCAGTATTTTACCTTCAGATGGACATCATCCATTAAGGCCAACAGGAAAGTGTAGAGGTTTCCAAGAAAGAGAGCAAAGATACGTCCTAGCTGCCACTTCAATCCAATTCGAGGGTGGTAGTTCTCCAAGGCAGCGATGGTTTCAAACAGTGGTGGACAAAACATTCCTAACAGGGACATTACAATTTCAACCTGCCAAATGGAAAGAGTCAGCGATTAATTTTTATCACTATTAATCAATGCTGCTACAATCATAATGCCAACATCACAACCATAGACTTTATAATTTTATTTCTATTTAGCCTGCCAACCTTTTAACATGATGGTAATATCAAGTCCAGTTCCTTGAAATACTGAGCCATGGCAGGTCATATCATAGCTGGGATATTTAGAGGGAGATTCCTGTTGTTTGTTATTGAGTCTGACCATACAGTAAGATTTTCTTACAACTTCAATTCTTATTTTATTTCTATCTACTCTGAACTCCAGCAGCATTTGTCTCTATATCCACAAAACTCATCAGCTGATAACATTTGGTCATGTGTTGTCCTCCAGGAGGGACTTATGCTTGCTACTTCTATTGCCCCAGAAAGACGATGCTTTTTTTAAGGGGTTACTTTATCCTTTGCTGGTATTGGTGGTCATGTAGTGACCACTTAGCATTCTTTGATTGCTCATTTGGTTGATCCCATTTATATTTATATAATTTATTTATTTTGAATTTATATTCATTTATTTATTTATATTTATATTATACATATATTTATTTATTTTATTTATATTTATATTATTATTTTATTTATAGTTATAATTTATATATTCTGAATTTATATTCCTTCAGAGATGGAAAAATGGGAATAACAGTGACATGGAGATAGAGTGGAGTACTAGAAACTCTACCCGGTGACCTGGCACCATTTTGAAAATTGCAATAATAGCCCAGAGTTGTTAATATGGTGGTTTAAGGATTGCAAAATATTTTACATATATTATCTCATCTGATTCCTACCACAACCCTATGTTATGTGCTAAGTGAGGTTAAGGTCATGCCTGGAGATTCACACAGATCTTTTTTTCCCCTTTAATCTTTACCTCCCTTCTTAAAATCAATACTGTGTATTGGTTCCAAGGCAGAAGAGTCATAAGGATGAGGCAATGGGGTTATGTGACTTTCCCAGGGTCACACAGGCAAATTCAGGTCTTTATGGTACAAAATCCAGTGCTCTATCCACTCTACCTCCTAGCAATTTCAAATGAATTTGTTGGAGTTTTCCCCAGATTGTTAGTTTCTTGATGGCAGGTTTTGTCTTTTATTTCTTTTTTGTATACTTAATGCTTAGCGCAGTATTTGGCACAAAGTAGGTATTTAATAAATAATTATTGATTCATTGATTGTGCTTATAAGAGCCATAGGGTGGCTTAGAAGAATTAATTTACCTGTACCCTCAGTCACCCTTGTTTTGTTCTACATTGGAACATCTATTGGATTAGGAAGTCAAAGGATTGGTACTCAAATTCCAAGATTACTGCCAATCCCTTGATCAATCCTTCTTGGTTTTAGGTTTTTTTCTCTAAATTGAGAGGATTGGATCAGGTGACCTTAAAGATCTCCTTTAGCTCAAAATCGGTTACCCTATGATTGACACCATACTTTGAACATTGAAGGCCCTTAGTGAATGGAAGGATGGATGAATGCAAAATGTACTGTTCATGAGTTCAGATGGGTGCATGATATCAGTGGCAAAAACACAGAGAGAGGAGTTTTCCTGAACTGCTTCCTAGAATCACCTCAATGGCCAAATTTGACATCTTTCCAGTTTGCTAATAATGGACAATGAGATGATGATCATCATCACTGCATCCAGATAAATTAGGACTGCTCAGTCCCTCTCCACAGTATTTCTAGGCTACTGGCTGTGGTATCTCCTTTGTGAAATGACTTATTACTGGGGGTCTTGAACTACTTGGACATCTCACATAACTGCCCCTGACTCTGCAACTCTCAACACATAAATTGTACAAGGCAGGGGAAGAATGCAGGTCTCTTGAATTTCTGATTTTCATGAGGACATTGAGGATCAAAACTTGGGATTATTGTATCAATTACCCTCATCAGGCCCACCAACCCCCCCACCCATCATATCCCTGTGAGAATGGAAGAGGATGGAAACTTTGCTAGTACATAGAATATGCTACTCGGGTTCAAAATAAATTAGAAGGGAAGTAGAGACTTTTAAGCCTTTATCCCTTTCTCTACCTATCTTGCCTTATCTTCCAGTCTGAATTCCTGCCCTTTCTAGACCTGTCCTTATAATACATCTCCTTGGAATTACTATATTTGGTGCCCTGGGAGATTTCTTTATAAGGTAGAGGATGGAGAAATCCATCCAGCAATCTATTTTTTATTTTAGCAGACCTTAAGAGAGAACTTATTATATGGAAAACAAAGTTAGTGGAGTGTCATGGCCAAAGTGAGGAAGACTTGAGTTCAGATTCCACTTGGGGAACTTTCTAGCTGTAGAACCATGACTAAGTAATGTCTTCTCTTAGCTCCTCAGATACCTTTCTGACACTTGTCATCAGAATAGGTGGAAGAGTTCCTCTACTAACAAAAATGTGCTATATTGGCTCAAAATTAAATGCTCACCAGTCACTTGTGTACTTTGATCCTAGCTAATCCTAATAGAGAAAGCTCAGGAATAGTTTTGGGAAGAGTGATGCTTCAGTCATCATCCTGAGAAACCACCCCCATGGAGACACAGACTAGACATTATTCCTGAAGGGATTACAGTCCTTGCTACTGAAGACCTAGAAAGGAAAGGTCTTATCACTAAAGTCCTTGTATTGTCAAATGGTTCAGTATCAGAAAATAATATCATTTTATCAATAGAAATGATATTAAAGAAGAGGCATTGCCATTGGCTTTGTCATAGCCCCTAAGGACCAGGGGACTTTTCCATTTAATTAATAACTAAATTTATAACATAAACTATATAATTGTATAAATTCTGAATTTATACAATTATATCTAATTATATATATATCTATATATCATATGGAAATATAATTTATAAAACCTTCCATGAATTTTCCCTCCCATTAGAATGAAAGTGCCTTTGAAAGTAGACAGTTTGACTTTTCATTCTTTTTCTTTTTTTAAGCCCTTACCTTCCATCTTGGTATCAATTCTAAGATATAAGAGTAGTAAAGGCTAGGCAATGGGGGTCAAGTGACTTTCCCAGGGTCACACAGCTAGGAATTATCTGAGGCCAGATTTGAACCTAGGACTTACTGACACCAGGCCTGGTGCTCTATCTACTGGGTTTATTTAACTGCCCTTACATATGTTTCAATGTAAGCACCTCAAGGATAGAAGTTATTCTGGTTTTGCCTTTGAATCCCCATCATCTAGTATACCTATCATAAAAAGGTATTTAATAAGTGTTTATTCATTGATCTTATAATTGTGGTGGGAATGAGTTTGCTAAGCAAGTTATCATACATGAAATCGCATGTGATTCATGAATCATACATGTATCATACATGAAATCAAAAGCAAGAATATTTCATTGATTTCAAAGATCTAACTATCTCCTCACACTGGAAGCTCACGTTTTAAGCTACAGATAATTCATACATTAATTATAAATCATCCTTATCAGCTTATTAAAGCAGATCTGTTAAGGAACTCTAAAAGGCAATACTCAGAAGCTAAGTTCCATTTGCTATATCTGCTTAAAAAATCTAAAAAAAAATCTGTAACTTAAGCTTTTATGGATTCAGACTGGTTTTGCTTAACCCTCTGCTTGCCTGAATCAGTCAGATTTTACTGTGTGCAACATTTGACCCAATGTGAGTGGAAACTCAGCTTTCCCCTATTTACCTCGTTCCTTTCATACCAGCTGACATTTTGCATTTTGGAGAATTCCTGGGATCGCTTCACCACAAAATAAATGAGGTACCCACTTCCACACAAGCAGCAGATGATGAGGAAGTTGGCTAAAACCCGGAGAAATCTGGTCAGGTGGATATTTTCTTCTTTGTTGCTTTCTTGTTCATCCACAATGGATTCCTTATGTGTATATTAAAAAAAACCACCAAAAATAAAAAAAAATATCAGAGTAATCTGGAATTATAGCCTGGCCTTCAGACTCAAAATGGAAGGAGTGATGAGACATAAAAGGTTATATAGTACACTACAAACTCCCCAAGGGCAGGAACTTTAGACACTTTTGTATTTCCTGAAGTTGTGTGATCAATTCCACTCAACAAACATATGAAGGGGCAGCTCGGTGGCTCAGTGGATAAAAAGCACCATTGATTTATCAATACCCAGTCCTGGTTCTAAGATAAAAGGTAAGGGCTTTAAAAAAGGAAGATAAAAAACCCAACCAAACAGAAAATGAAGCCTCAGACAAGGCGACATGGTTGATCTTGGAATCAGGAAGGCCTGAGTCTAAGTCTTATCTATGACATATACCTTCCCTGCCACCATGGACAGGTCACAACCTCTCAGTGATCCTGGCGATTTCCTAAGGGTCTACGTTTTGATGGAGTTATTGATCTGTAGGGAGTTTTCACATTGGGAATTTCTCAAACTGATGAAGTTGTATGTTTTATGCCCCACTTTCCTCCCAGGCTCCTACTGTTCAAAGTTCAGTGCTAGGCTCTGAGAATACAAATAAAACTCTCCCTGGCCTCAAAGAGCTGACTTTCCTTGGTATTTACTCAAATGTTTGCTGAATGAATGAATATTAATAACAAATCGTAAACACTGCAGGTCAGTCTCTGGTTTTAAACATGTTTGAAGGTTATATGCCAAGAACACTACCTACTATTTGTCTTTGGATAAAAACAGCTATAATACCGGCAGACTATTTACTATTCCCCATGGCACTATGGCTGTTTAGTAAATTCCTTCATCACTTGGAAGGGGATCTTTTTAACCAATCAATAAGTATATTTTGAGCACCTGCTGTATGCTATGTACTCTATAAGGCACCATGGATAATACATGGGAAGTAGGAGATCTGGTGGAGTTAATCTTTTATTTGGGAATATTTGGGAATTTTTTTTAAACCCTTACCTTCCACCTTGGAGTCAATACTGTGTATTGGCTCCAAGGCAGAAGAGTGGTAAGGACTAGGCAATGGGGGTCAAGTGACTTGTCTAGGGTCACACAGCTGGGAAGTGTCTGAAGCCAGCAGGTATTTTCCTATGGAAAGAGCATTTGGCTGAGAACAAGACCTCCTAATCTCATATTTGTCATGAATAATACCATAACATTGAGCTTTATGTTGGTCTTTAATGTTTGTAAAGTATTTTACATATATAATTGATTCCTATAGTAACCCTGTGAAATCAGTGCCCTAAGTATTATCATCCTTATTTTATAGGTGAAAAAACTGAAGTTCAGAGAGGTTAGGTGATTTGCCAACAGACACAAAATTGCTAAGTGTCCCAGTTGGGATTTCTGATTCTAACTACACTCTAGTGTCTTTCCATGTTGTCTCTTACCAAGTGACCTTTGACATTAAATCCCAGCTCCTTTACTGGTCTCAGTTTTTTTTTTAAACCTTCACCTTTCTTCTTAGAATCAATACTGTGTATTGGTTCTAAGGCAGAAAAGTGGTAAGAGCTAGGCAATGGGGGTCAAGTGACTTGCCATCAGTCACACAGCTGGGAAGTATCTGAGGTCAGGACCTCCCATCTTTGGGCCTGACTCTTAATCCACTGAGCTACCCAGCCGCCCCCTGGTCTCAGTTTTTTTAAAAAAAATATCTGACAAATGAAGATGTTGGGTTATATGATCTTCAAAAGATCTTTTCAGCTCTGAGATGCTTCTACAATTCTATGAATTAGACAAAAGAAAGTATATGTATGGAAATTAATTCTGAGGAGAAAGATATGGTGGGGCAGGGAGCTAAAAGTAGGTAAGGAAAGCTTTTGGTAGATATGAAAAATCACTGGAACCTTGAAGAACATTTGAATAGGTAGAAGTGAAGAAGAGCAGAGCAAATGCATGGAGGTGGGAATTAACATGATATATTTGGGGAAATGAGGTTTTTGAGGAAATTGAAAACTAGGTAGAGCTTTTGACTTAATTCAGCAGATAATCAGGAGACATTGCCTTGTGGCATTCTCTAAAAACAATGGGCTTCCCTCATTGTTCCTGTAGAATTGTTTGACCATCATTGCAAATATATTCCTAGTAGATGGAGAATAGAGACTATAGGCAGGGTCAGTCCTTAGACACAACTGTGAAGTAGATATATAGTTTGTTTTTGCAGCCATTCCCTGTATCCTGTCAGCGTTCATATTCTCCTTTCGAGATAATCTCTTCCTTTTTATTTCTTCAGCTCCTTCTCCCAACCCTACCTCCCACACCTTCCTGATTTTATGATCCATTCCAATTTAATTGCATTTGCCTCTTGCAAGTATTTAATTTCCACAGATGACTGACAGAAAGAAAAGCTTTCAAAATCCAAAAGAAGGCATCGATTTTTAGTCGAAATTCCTGCCTGATGACTCAAATTATACCAGGTAAACAGCTGTCATCTTTGCTTATTGCTAAGATTGACCTGCTTCTTAGTCAAGCAGTCAAGAAGTCCTTTTGTTCTTATCATTACCATGGGTCCCAAATAATGACTTGGGTGCTCTGGGGCCAACCTTAAGGCATATACTAGAGAAAAGAAAGAATAATAGAATAGAAAAGGAGCAATAGAGAAGGAAGAAAAGAGAAAAGGAAGATATTATGGATAGAGCAATTCTTCATTATAAAAAATAGATGAGAGATTCATTCATTAAGAACCAATAACAATTTTTTCCCCCTATAAAACCTGAGATAAAGGCTTAATCCTATCTTATAAAATTTCTGACATGAGGCTGTTAGGAAAATTTCTTTCCAAAGCTCTAATTGAGTTGGTTTCTGCCAGTGCCTAAAATGCGAGGAAATTTCCCCAAGAAGAAAGTGGGCCCAGGAGGCTGGCTACCTTGAAGCTGGTGGTTATAGATGCATACTTGTTGTCAGCTGTCTCTGGATTGCCAATCAAATAGTCCCAGCTAGTAAACATCTTGAAGCTGAAAGTGAAGTTGTCGCCATTTCCTTCACCTGTGCTTTCTTGGGCATTGCTGGCCATGCTGCAAGAGAAATATTACACAGAACCAGAGACAGTGTCATTGGTTTATTTTGGCCAAACATAATGTTCCCAGAAAAACTCTGGATTTGTAAAGAGCTGGAGAATAGGAAAGACAGAAATCCTACAGCTTAAAATGTCAGCAAGGTGGGTATCTTTTTAAAGATAGGTTGGATAGGCTGATGATACTCTACATATAGTTCATCTCCCTGGAATTCAGCATTTGCAAAAGCAAATCTTATTAGGTAAGAGAGGGGCAACTCTTTTACCTTCTTTATTTTATAGTTCAAAACATGGAACATGTTCAGAGAACTACCTGAGGTTGAACAGCAGGTGCTTATGGTAGAACTAAGTTCTGACTTTATCAGATGCCTTATGGAAACTGCATTTGGCTTTTGTCAGTTTAATGAGTTTACCACTATCCCCTTTTGGTGCCTCATCATGATGTATAGGTGATTCTGGATTGTGGTTTGGTAGATTCTGCTAATCTGAAAAGACTTAAATCATGGGTTCATTGATGCACCATGAGTCTATCCTTTAGATCAGCTCAGGGTTCTTAAGGTTTTTGGGTGTATCATGGACTCCTTTGGCAATCTTATGAAGCCTAGGGACCCTTTCTCAGAATAATGTTTTTAAATGCATGAAATAAAATACATAGATTTACAAAGGAAACCAGTTTTATTGAAAAAAGTTTTCAAAATATAAGCAAACAAAACAAAATCCCAGATCCCAGGTCAAGAACC